>NC_079311.1:11865193-12166858 GCF_023638135.1 Falco biarmicus
GTCACAGATTTAGCAGGCCATTCTGAGAGAAAGATAGAGAAGTCATTGTGTTTGGAAGCAGCTCTGGAGTAGCTACAGCATGCTTAGTTACATTGGGGGTGTTGCAGAGGACATGAGGGAGTGAGTGTTGGGTTACTGCAGGAAAAGAGGCTTAGTTGATAACAACAAAAAAAATACTCGCTGAGTGCAGTTGTCATTACTTATGCTGCTTGACTAACAGATTTATCTTCCTCTTTATACCTCTCCCTAGGTGTGGATTGTGGGGTTCCACCTTCTGTTTTAAATGCACATCCAGTATTTGTAACTGGGACCACATATGGAAGTGAAGTTATTTATAGTTGTGTCGATGGTTACTTTGTTGCAAGCGGCAATCAGACTGCAGTCTGCAATGCCAGAGGACAGTGGGATGGCACTGATTTGGTGTGCAAAGGTAAATGAAATTTGCCTTCAAATTTATTTGGCATAGATACTGTTACAACCACCATAATAAATCGCAGACATCAGTTAGAGACATCCTCTTTGGGTACTCAGATTATACAGTCTTCTGGCATATGAAGTTCAGTCACAAAATAAAAGTGGTATATTAAACAGGGGTTTTTTTTTAATCTGTGCTGCTAATGAAGCTGCAATAAATTATTAAATGTTAACATATAAGACCAAAATCCCAGTGCATGTCAAGCATTGGGATTATCATGAAATGAAAATTCAACCTGAATTCCTGCCATTTTTCTATGTCAATATCTATGCTGTGGTTGAAGCCACTGCTCCAAAATTGAACCGCTATTAGCAGTTAGTGTCCCCTTAAAATTCCCATATTTGACCAGTTACCATTTGCAAACTATGACTGCTCAAGCATGCTATTGTTATTTGACATGACTCATAAATCCCTTATGTTACTGCGATTTGGAAGAGTGCAGCCTAACAAGTTCCTTGACAAAGGGAAAAACTCAGAAAAGAAGAAGAAAAAAAAGGTATATTTAAAAAAGAACTATTTTGCCCACCAAAATGTATAGTCTATTTTTTTACTCTGAACTCATTAATTAATTAATGTGACCTCAGGATAATTACAGTCTTCAGTCAGTTTTTACATTGGCATAACTTCACTTTTCCATTCATTGGGTGATAAGTACCTTTTCAGTTTAATCCAGCAGGGTAGAGTCTTCTGTTCATTGCAATCAAACATAGTAATTTTTTTGAATATGCAATTTATATGTTACAACAACTCTCTACTTTTAGAATTTTCTTTAATATTCTTATTCTGTGTCACCAGTCTAAACAGAAGGTTCAATATGTTGCACAGAAACATACTTCTGCATTTATGCTTTTCAGTCTGATTACAGGATGGCTGTGGACAGATAGCTGGAGTTAAGCAGCAGTAATTTTTGTGTCTCATCACATACTGTCCTTCTATAAACTAAGCATATTCTTTGCATGTGCATTAGTTATTCTGAATATTGTTCTGACAATTTACGGTAGGTACATACATTCATACACACTGGGATATGAAAAGGAATGTAATCGTGATGGTGGATGTATTGGCCATTGCAATATCTGTTTAACTTTTCTTTGAAAGGCTGTACAGATCTTGATTCTATAAACTTTGTTTTTCACTTCTTTGTTTTCCTTTGTATGAGTAGAATTTCAGAATCACTTATTAAACAGTTTTAAAAGCACTTGTTTTCTGCATATAAGCTTTAGTAAAAGTCAGATTTTAATTCTTACATTGTTTACTTCTTGCAAGTAAAGTGATGCAGAATCTTTTATTGGGGTCTGGTGTTCATTGTGGATTTGAAAGGGAATTTTAACCCTAGTAATATTCTATTGATTTGTCTTCACTCTCTATTCTTTTTTGTTCCATAAATTTATCATGGAAACCTCTGAGCAAATGAATTAATTTATAAGTGCTTTAGCCCAGCTTTCTAATTATCTCTAAAGTGGTCTGAATAATCCATCAAATTTTCCCCCAGAAGTGCTCTTTGTGCTTGCCTGTTCCAGCTTCTTTTTTTTTTTTTTTCTTAAATCCACTGGCAAAGGAACATAACCTTCTTGATGCTGTTCTTTTACATCACTCCTTGGACCGTGTGTTGTTTTTCAGATCTATTGTTCCTAATCATAGGTAAAATAAAGGAATAAACAGCATGTGGAGGATAAGACAGTGTTGCAGGGAGATAGATCCATTTGTAAAAATTTGCTTAGAGATCCTTGTTCTCCATTTCTAAACAGGATGCTTTTTTGTTTTATTTTTTATGGTTCATCTTGAAGGATAAGTGTTCCATCTTGCTAGAAAGTCTCCAGTCACAGAATTCTGGGTTCTAAAGGGCTAACCTGACTTCTGGAAATCCCTGGGAAGTGAAAAAATAGTGAAGTGTTACTTGCTGGAACAGTTAATCTCTCTTCTTAAACACATTGATATGCCTTACTTGTTTTAATTTTCAGGTTTTGATACACTGTTTTTCTGTCCCAGAAATAGACTGTGGCAAACCTTTGCTGATTCCACACACAGAAATGACCTGGGACAACTCTACCACTCTGTGGAGCAGAGTGTACTATCAGTGTAAAGACGGATATTATTCTAATGGAGACAGGAATTTTTCAGAATGCACAACAGATCAGTCATGGGAGAATATTACGTACATATGCAAAGGTAAATATTACTGTAGGAGTTGCCGTGGGATTTGCTATTTATATAGTTTCTCATTCTTGTTCTGAAGGTAGGAACAGGAGGAAGGATGAAGGCAAGAAATCCATTTCTGATTTATGATGTAGGGAATGTGGTAGTACTTTGGATGGAAAGGTCGTGGAAGAGAATTTTAACTGGGCAACAGTTTCTAGTGGATGACACAGATCTTTCTGTTAGCTGTCTAGCTTTTTATTTCAAACAGAAAGGGTCTAATGCAACTGGAGTTTTATTGCTGCACTGAGAACCTTCAGCTTTAAAAGCCAGGAGAATGTCACTAGATGAACACAAGGCATTTAACACTGTTTTTTTGTGGCACTAATAAAGTGCCCTGTGATGAATATAGGGCAATGGAATCCAGAACTTTGGTCCTTTTTTGGTTTTTTTTTTTTCCTCCTCTCATAATGCCCAAGGTAAACTTTGCTCATGGTTGCCTTTCCAACCTAGATACAGTTGTCTGAATTTCAGTCCAAAAGGATTTTCTGTAAAAGAATTGGGCCCTGAGAAGGGAGATACGTAACAAAGATGTCATAATGTGGGCTTGGAAACAGGATGCACTGACATTTTAATAGTAATAGCAAAAAAATAGCAGGTTTTAGACTATGGCTGTTGTGTTCCTTAGTGTTGTTCTGTGTCCTCAGAAAGACGTATCACAAGATAGCTCTACAACTGTCCATCTCTTGTTCTCAAGCCTTGGAACATCCACATGTTACTCAGAAGGACTTGCAGGATGTCTTTGCTACTGCTTCACAGACCAAGCATTTACACAGAGTTGCCACTTGATGCCTCTCTTGCCTCACTTCATGTCTTGAGCATTCACTGCAAGTATAAACCTGTGATGTCAAATAAAATGAGCGTACAGAAAAGCAGTTCGGTCACTTTTTATAGTGCCCTACTAAAAATGGAACTGCTGTTGTTAGAAGTAAAGGTTCTTATTTGATTCAGGCAATTTGCATAGCAGCACTGCTGAATTGGTTTTGAAGTCAGCATTGTGTAGAGTAGCTAGTTAATCAGGTGTGTCAGTCTTTGCAATGCCAAGAGTTCTGTCTTGAGCACTCTGAAACTTTGAAGGGCTTGAACCTGCAGACTGCATTCACAGCATTACTATGGATTTCAGCAAGAGCTTTGCCAGAGGCAAAAATGTAGACTCCAGTGTTGGATCAGAGGGCCAAAAAAGTCAGTTGCAGTCAAGTAGAATGGAAAAAAGCTTTTAAAAAATAACCTGACCAGTCCAGGGTTCTTTGGGAGGGGAAAAAAAAATCATGAAAAGGAAACTTGTCCAGAGGTCCTCAGCTTCTTAGCTTCTCCGTTTTTCGCACTTACTAGAGCTAAATGGCTTTGAAATGAAATTCGTGTTTCAGTAATGATGCATTTCAGATGTATATGATCTTAAGTGTGTGTGTAATTAATCAGTAATTCCCATTAAAATGAGAGAAAACCATGTACCATTCCAAAATAACTTATGATAGAAGTCAGAAAACCATTTGTCTTTTTCTACTGCCTGATAAACATCATTAGAAGTGAGAAATTCCCCTAAGCATGTCCCCCTTGGCAAATAATCACTTCTTCATTTTTTAAGAAGTGATTGCTATGGAATGCCCTTTATTTGTGTTGTCTGTTGCACTGTCTGTTCAGTTATATAGTAAATGGTTTTGTGTGTGTGATATATATAAAAGTATATTTAATTGTAGATGGTTTAAATATGGAAAAAATTGCTTACAAAATTAATATTACTGAGAGGTGCTGATTCGATTAAGCCACCAGCAGTGAAGTCTGATGATAGTCAGCTGGATTACAGTCTTCCTTTCCCAACCCTTGATGTGTGTATAATGCAAAAATATATATATATCTAAATTCAAGTGATTAAGGTGCAGAGAACATACCAGCAATTAAATACCTGCTGTCCAGTATGCTCAACATGTAAGTCTGGACATCCTGTACAACTTGTCCTGGAAGATGAACTTTTTCCCCTACTGGGCAGAAATGCATGGTTTCATTTATTTTCATTGCAGAAATGGTGTGCTGTTATTCCAGGCATACATTGCACCTGGTGGGATTTCGTAGGAAATCTGGGAAGTCTATTTTCAGAATGGAAAAAAGATCCCCTGGGGGGAATAATATCGCTGTTTGTTACAGGGGAGGGCTATGGCTATAAAGTGCTATAGCATTCAGTGGTGGAATACAAAATCATTTGAAACAAGCTTGATTTTCCCATTTTCAATTTCAGAGGAGAAATTGTCAACTTAAACTTTTTCGGTAGTAATATTTATCTTACTGATAGAGGTTCTGGGTGTGGGCATAAACTTGAACATAAGGTAACATAAGAATTATAGTTGCTATTTTTTATAAAAGGGAAAAGTATAAAATGAAGCCTTTGCTCTCATGTTTTTCTTTTTGATAGATTCTGCAAATAAAGTTTTTTTTTTTAACTTATCATGGCTGTAACACAGCCAGAAAAAAGGTGATTTGTGCCTTGGCTATCTGAGATACTTGTTCCTAAATCTGCACTTGCAAATGGTACAGTGTGCAATGTATATTGTAAGCTATTATCAAGTCCATGAAGTATATAATCTTGAGAAGGCAGGGTGAGGGACTGGAGGCTGTCTGAAATGAAAATATGTAAATGAGTTGATTTTATCTTTCATTGAACTTGTATATAAATGTTTAATATTAAATATTGGGAAGGACTAACATAGGTGCTGAAGTAGAATATTTTTCCCTTGTAACAGGTGTCGATTGTGTATGTGCGTGGCTGTACATACATACACACACATGTAGCTTAACTTTTGGGAACCTACTTCTTGCACATCCTGGGAAAGTTAAGATGCAGTATGGTGAATAGGGTGCTTACAGGGTTGCCTTGCTCTTAATACCGTGTGCAGCTGTAAAGCTGGTACTTTTTTCAGTCTTCATTGCAATTACAAAGGGGTCAGTTCATGCACAAAGGGGGTAGTGTCTGGTGCAGTTTTCTGTGATAATTGGACAATTGTTAGGGATATTTTGGAGGGAGATAATCCTTTTACCTACTGCAGCTCTCTTCATCCTGTTTGCAGAGTCCTCCAGTGTAGTATTCATCAAGCATTTTCCAATTTCCCAGTCCCAAGTCCTAAGGACATCCTTGTCATGGGGAGAGCTTTTTCACAGTATTTAATCTATCCTTTCTGTAACAGTTGGCTCTAGTCCTGGCTATAAGCACATAGGCTGGGTTGACTGCTGCTCATTATTCTGATCCCAGAAAACTCCTTCTCTGGAAAACTCCTTCTCTATGTCTGTGTTCTTTGGAGGTTGTTAGTATTTGGTGTGTTTAGCATCTATTGGTGTGGGTAGCAACAATATGGTGTCAAGACAGACAGTTTGTCCAATTTTCTTATGTTTATCCAAGGAAAAGAAAATACAAGTCTGCATTAGAGAATAACTTCTCAGTATTTAAAGAAGTTTCCAGTAGCATTGTTATTAGAAATGCATTTATTGAAATGTTTTTTTTAATATAATAAGTAAAATACTGTCCTTGCAAAAGAAGCAGCTTCTGCACACGGGTGGGAAAAATCCATGGATATGTAAAAAGGCTGGAGGAAGGGGTGAATCCCACCTGCCTGGAAAGGTGATGTGTATTATTGGTAAAGCATTCCAAAACTCAGGCAGCGGGGAGTATCTGTTGCAGTGAAAAGGGAAAATTGACCTGTGTCCCTTTAATGCTGAGTTTGACGGCACAGCAATCTTACTAGTTTGTTGTGAGAGCCTTCCAAGGTAGTGTTAATAGAGGAAAAAATGATCCAGTCCCAACATCCTGTGAACCTGGAGCTCAAAAAGGGGCAAAATCATTCTTCACAGTAGTGCACATTCTGTCTGATCCTAAGCTTGGAGCTTCTGCATCATAACCTTTTGTGTGCATGCTGTTTTTTACCTCACCTCTTACTAAATGCAATGCTAAATGTCCACCTTTTACTAAAGGTTGGTTTTCTGTTTCAGAATGCTTCATTTTTCTGTGTTTTGACTCCCCACCCACAGACAGAGTTTAGCTGTGTGTCCTGGTCTCTGGAGATTTTGTTGAGATAATCACATAGAACTTGGGTATTATGGTAGTGAAGAGTATCTTCAAAACATCAAGGGGATAAGGTGTTAGTTGGTTTTGAGACATTTCCTAGAAAATTGGTGTTGTATGATAGAACTGAAAATCCTAACAGGTGAAGAGAGTGGAGGATACTTGCTAAATACATGATTCAGTGATTTGAAGGTTTAGAAGGAAGAGTGGTTTGATGAATTGGTCCAAAGAAGGCAAAGCAGATTGTCCACACTGTGCACTTTAAAACACTGCAGAAAAGGGAAAGAATACTTTCATAGTGGAAAAAAAAGGAAAAAAAAAAAAAAGCTTGGAAGAAATCAGAAGCAAAATCAGAATCTAGTCTGGAATAAACAGAGCAGGATTGTCTGTCAGGTGTAATTTAATTTAATTTTAACTGTAGACCAACAGCAAAGATAATTCCCATGTAACTGAGAGGGTCTAGTTACTTACTTTTTAATCCAGAATTGTTTTCCCTTTGCTTTCACTTTCCCTTCTTCTCCTGTGCTTTATTCCTGTTCCCAATGACTGATTTCCACTCTAGCTAGAATCCTCCAGGATGTCAGTTTTTAGCTTCTCACTTGTACGGTAAGAGATGATACAGAAAGGCAGCTGGAATGTTTCTGTGTTGGCAGCATCAGTAATTTCCATACAACAGTGAATGGGTTAACTGTCACTGTCCTAATTTTTGTTCCTAGCTATGTCAACAGTTATGAGTTTAACAGAAAAGGTGTCACTCTCACATCTGTGGGCATTGATTCAAAACCCAGGGTTTGGTAGTAATAAGCCCCCTATCAAACCATTAGGATAATTATAGTCATCAGTGAAAAGGATCTGATTTGCCTTAGTTTTTGTAAAGGCCTAACTTGATGTGTTAAATCCAGACATACGTTAATCTGGTAATTTCTTTAATTGCCTGGAAAAAGGTGGAGTCTGTGTTATGAGAGGTGGTACTTCTTAGATCATAGTGATGCAACCCAGTTAACAGTTAAACAAAAAAACCCATAGCTTTTTGCAGGGCTGTTTAGGCTTTTGTTTGTTTGGTTTTTTGAAACGATGTTAATAATCACCCAGTTTGCAATGGCGAATACTAGTCTTGGGGAACCTCTTTCAGGTGGGGTAATCCCAGCCCATCTAATCCTGTCTAATGTGACACCCTTGATTGATGCATCTTTCCTCTGTAAGTATGGTCACAATTGCATCTCTTATGTTTTTGTCAGTCTGCTTCAATGCATGAGTTACTCTGCCTCCTGTTTGTCTCCTGGTAATGTTTTTAGACCAAAGGAAGTAGTAAATCATTAATTATCTTGTCTATTCCTTCCTGCATGATGGTCTCTACCTATAGCTTTTCTGTTTCTCTGTGGATTTCCTCTGTGTAAAGTTTGGGGCTGAAGGTGAAAACCTGCTAATTTTGCAATTCTAGTTAAACTGGGAGCAAGTAGGTTACTCAAAATGTGGAAAACTCATAAAAATTTATCATGCTATCCTAAATGGTATAAATACTGAAGATATGTCTGTAAAATAAATTCGTGTACATTTGAGAAAGTTATTGTGCAAGAGGTGTTTGCCTATATGCTATGGAACAGGTGCCTTGAAACAGTCTGAGCAGAAGTTCTCCTTGAAGCATTGTTTGCTCTCCGTTTAATTTCTGCATCTGAACATATGAGTGGTGCATGTTTATAGCAGATGGCACTTGCAGCATCATTCACAGTTTTCACAGGACTGAACAGGCAAAACATACATAAAAGCTAGTATTTGGATTTCTTCTTTCCCTAAATTGCATGCTTGTGTGGAGATTGGTGGTTGGAGCTCTGTGAGTTGTGCACGTGTGGATGCTCTTTTAGCTACTTGCAGAAGATGAAATATTGGATTGAAGCTGATTCTATCTGCTTTCTGACAAATACCATTTCTTCATGCAAGTTCAAAAATGCTTCACTGCTAACGTGTATCTCGGGCTGAAGTCAGTGGTAGTCAAGTGTTCTTACAGCTGTGGAGTAGTGGATTGTACGTGTGGAGGAAGTTAGGTGGTTTTAATGAGTGTTCAGACACAGGGTTGTGTTTTTTTTCCCTGAGTCAGCAAATAATAACACTGAGTACTGGGAGCTGAGCTCACATAGGTTGTTAAGTGAAGAATTAAGGTTGGCCTTTACAGCACAGGGTTAAGGCAGAAGACCATGAAAGTACAGGCATTTATGCACTGGCTGTAATTACTAAGATTTTCCTACACACTCAGGCACAGAGAGAGGCCCTGCTTCCTAGCAGAGCGTTTGAAAGGGGAGTAAAAAAGACAGACTTTCACTCCTTGTTTTCCTCTTAGAATTAATTTCTTGGGCTTTCTTAACATGATTTCTCACCTTCTGATGCTCACTGGCACTGTTGAATCACTTCGTTACTTACTTTATGTGTTTTCCCATTTTTGTTCTGTATACCAGCACTCGTATTTCCTGTCTGCTAACCGCCAGTGCTGTTTTTACCTCTCTACCCTCTCACAGATTTACCTTTCAGTATTTGACTTCAGGATCTTTTTCCACCCTTCTGCTCTGGTCTCCAGGCATTCGCATATCGCTTCTAGGACCCTTTCTCTTGGGATGGAAGGGAGGTTGTGAGGGTAACCTGGAGGTCAGTGGAGCATCTGTGGCATCCAGTGGCCTTCTCTGTTAATCACAAGTTGACATTTCTAGTGCTGAACTATGAGGAAACTGGGGGTCGTTACTTGTCCCATCTCATTTGTGAGTCTGAGTGAAAGCTATTGATTGAAATCAGGTATGTTGACAACCTGAATGCCACTGTCTGCTAAGATGTCATACTAAGGCCTGGCATGTATAGAGCATTTCCTGTTGAGAGAGCCCAAGCTGTGGAAGACACTAGCACTGTTAGATTTCACAGAACTAACCTGTTAGGGAACCTGTTTTCCTCTAGGTGTGAGGACAGTTTTTTCAGAGATACCTTTGTGCTGTTATTGGGTTATACTGTTGGGATTAATGTTAAACCAAGCACTTGGTGTACATTTGGTTATCCAAAGAGTGTGTGATTAGTAAGAATAAGGGAGGAAAAGCAGTCTCCTCAGAAAGCCCAGGACTTTGTTGTGGTCTTTGCTCTGTGGATGTTACAACTTTTTGTCCTTTTTTGCTCCTACTTGTTTGGACTGGAAACTTTTGAGAAAAGGTCTGCCAGGTATTCTGTGGGTATATGGCAATGGCACAGTGGCTTAGTTCTTCCCAAAGTTCAGAAAGCACAACAGACAAATTGATGTAGTTACAGAAAAAAATTCTACTAGTTCTGATGACTTCTTTCCAAGGAGGCCACTGTAAAAGATTTCTTTCTGTGACTGAATACCCGGCTAAAACACTTTTTTGTTTGCCACTTTATTTTGCTTTATTTTTTTCCTGGGTATTTTATGAACTCAAAAATCAAGTGCCTGATTTTCTTGCTGAGCAGTCTTGGCAATTTTTTTTTTTTTTCACTTTTTATTTTTGTAATGCATTTTAATTCAGTTCTCATGGATATGCAACCATTTTCCCTCTGGCTGTGCTCAAATGAGTCATTTTTGCCTTTTGGTCTTTTAGTAAAAATTTATCTGATTTGAAGAATACAGTAACTGAACATACTCTTTTGCTTTGTGTGGGTACAGAAGTCTTAGTACTGTAGAGTTTCTAGACATTACTGTGAAACAGATAATAATAATAATAGGCAGTATTTCAATACAATTAATCAGACAGCCATATGTAAGGAAATTTGTTTTAGAGGACATGCAGATTAATCTCCTCTGTAGAAGAGGAAGCTTTCAACAACATTTCCATATTTAACGACAGCTTGTAATGTAGGAATTAAAATTAGTTGGGAGATCAACTAGTCTTGTGAATAAGGCATCTTTTTGTTGAGTATGTGGAGAGGGAGATACCGTTAGAGAACTGTTTTATGACAGTTTAATAATAAATAAAAAAAGGAAGGGGAAAAGAAAATAAAGTGCTGCAAAATAAGCAAACCATTACACTGCAGTTCTAAGTAACTACCTACATATAGGAATTTTAGAGACTATTGATGTATTTGTTTATTTCAGTGACAGCTTCATGTCCATACGCTACAAGGGCCCTCCTGTGAAATGGTAGTGAGGTTTGCATACAGAGGAAGAGCAACCTGCACTATGTTTGCTTTTACAACGGGGCATTGCACCAACTATTGTGTGAATATTTCTGGAGAATCTGCCAAACTAGTACAGGCTTTTCAGCTTAGAATCTGTATGAGCTTGGATTTGCGACCTTTGTCATGCAGTGAATGTAGTAAGAAAACACCGCTGGGCAAAGGAATGACTATTTGAAGACCAGATCACTTTGTAAGCAGAAGGAGCTTTGCTCTTAGCTCTGGGAGGATACTCTATTTAGTCTTGTGATGGCAGCTGCTCTGTGTCTCATGACAGCAGTGAGAGAACTGCCTAAAATAGAGCAGAGTTGATCTTACTGGTTCTGTCTTTTTCTCTGAGGCATAAACCAACCTTGAAAGTGTGTAAGTTAACACAGGTGTGTTGAAGGGTTTATCTATGGTTGCTGTAACTGTCTTCCCTGGCTGTGTGGGATTCATGCTTTTCATCTAGTGCTTGTTCTGAAAAGTGTTTTACTGTGGCTGTGTTACTTCATTTATTGTGAAACAAGGAGAAATGTCAACACCTTTTGAAAACATGTTGAAACCCAAACAAATAATGAACCAAACCATTCATTTAGGTACAAAAAAGCTCTTTTCCAGTCTAACACAGAAGCTTTCTTAAAATGCTTTAATATAGGTTGTTGTATTCAGGAGACTGTTTTTTTCCAAGTTTGTTGGCTTACTGGTAGCCTCTTTTTCTTACAGATAGTTCATTTAAATCTGCTTGACTGTTTTATTTGCAGTTTGATAAGACTTCTAATCCATAAGAGCCAATGGTCTACAAATCTTCAAGTTGATTTGTGAGTGACTTGTTCTTTAGGAGACAGACCATTGCATGTCACAAGATCCAGTTGCTGGCACCCAAGTTCAAGGACAATATAGAATGGGTGGCAGAAGTAGTGGAACTGGGGCATTGTTTATTGCTTTTCATTTTTGGTGGTGTAATACTGTCATAAGCACACTTTAATGGAAGACTTTGACCAGGAATACAGGAATACCTATACATGGTAGATGTTTAATGTATTATGACTAGGAAGAATGTCTGAAGCAGATCAAAATGTCTTTTATTATTGGCTTTTTTGCCTGGATTGGTCACCCAATATGAAAGGTTTTAGTACAGTATATACTGTAGGATTTTTGTGTAAGAAACAATGCTGTTGTATATGTGTGCTTTTATATATAGGAACATAGCAGTACTCTGATATAGTTAATGAGCTTGTTCCTTTGCTGTCAGGGAACTATAATGTTCCTCTTCAAGATCTGTTAAGTCATTAGAATTCAAATTGTTCTAGATTAAAATGCAAACTTAGAAAGTATTTTGTTTTCATTAGTCATGGTAATTTATGGAATTCTGGCTCTGTCACAGTCATTAGCTCAGAACATGTTTCTTCTGTTAGCCTTGTATTTTAATTTTAGGAGCTGACGCAGTCAAAGGAAAATTTACTACCTAGCTTCTGCCTACCTTGTTTCATTTTTCCTGTTTGGAAAAAAAACCCCACAACCAAACAGAATAAGGAAGAAACAAACGATGGCTCCAAACAATAAAATTTGCATGAGAAATAATAACTGTTTTCATTCTTTGTTCATCTTTTTGCTCACAGAGGAGGAATTACTAAGTAATTTGTCCATATTCAATGAAACCTGTGTGAAGTGGCGAAGGAAAACTGGAAGGCTGGGTTTGCAGGAAACATACACAGTAAGTGGGGCACCATTTGAGTTTGGGAGTAGCCTTGTCCTGCTTAATCCTGAGTCAGTAGTGGAGATATGTTTTGTGGCTTTTGTTTATATGGTAGTTTGTCTTGCTAGTCCTGGTAAAAAGCCTAGAAACATAAAGCTCACTGGGTTAGGAAAGAAACAAATCCCTGTCCTAAAGTTAGTTGAAAAACTCAAAAGCTGTTGGATCCTTTTCTAGTAAATCACCTAAACATCTGCTTGAAACTGTAAGAAATGTTTAAGCACAAGTTTATTCTTTAGTGAAATTACATTGTAGAGCTCAGGGTCACATTGACATAGAAAACCTTGCAAAACTTGGATTCTGTCCCTGATATTGATGCAGGTGTTTCAAGCAAGCAGTGTATCACTTGCAGATACTGGATGTAACTTGTTTTGGAAATGCAAGATTTACTGAAGTACTGTGCCTTGCTTGGGATTCAACCATCTCTTATTTGAACATTTTAGAACTGTTTTTCATGGAAATTGAAAGCAACTTTGGTAACTACTTTTTCTTTTTTTTTTTTTTTTCTTCTTTTAATTGCCATCTATAAACATCAGAATAAAAGTTAAGACATAAAGTCTCAGAAACAAGTAGTTCAGTTAGTGTTACCGAAAGTCAAACCAACATGATAAGGATTCCCATCTTTTGGGAACGGCAATACCCCAAGCAAGGTTGTTTTTTGAGCATGTACAAATAGGGTGAAAAAGAAAAAGTGGATTATTTTGGATCTCCGGGGCAGTTAGGTTAATGTGGACAGTACATTTCAAGGTTGGGTGATATGCTGGAAGACAGCCTGTCTTTCTTCTCCTGTGTTGTAAATCAATGTAATTTTAATTTGCATCCTTTTATTGAGCACTGCTGAGAAGGAAAAAGCGAGTTCCCAATTACCGTAACAATGCAAAACTAGTGCTTTTCATGTACCTGGTGGTAACTGGGAAGCTGTGGATCTCCATTGTAATGTGTTCTGCACACGCTCTTGCCTGAATTCATCTACTTGCAAGACACTTCAGAATAGTCAAAACTGAGAATGATGCAGGCATAGGGTGCTTGCAGTGAAGTTCAGGACAGTCTAGAGTGCCTTGAGCTCAACTAGATAAGTTTTGCATGTCCCTTCATCTTGTACAGCAAACGGCAGGTTTCTTTTTCACTGCACTGGGACTCTCTTAGGGAATCACAGAATGGTCAGGATTGGAAGGATCCTCTGGAGATCATCTAGTCCAGCCCTCTGCTCAAGTAGGTTCACCTGGAGCAAGTTGCACAGAACCACATCCAGGCATGTTTTTAATGTCTCCAGAGAAGGAGACTCCACAGCCTCTCTGGGCAGCCTGTTCCAGTGCTCCGTCACTCTCAAAAAAGTTTTTCTTTGTATTCAGATGGAACTTGCTGTGTTTCAGTTTGTGTGCATCACCTGTGTTTTACTGTTGTTTGGTGTTGTCTTACTACTGCTTCTGTGGGGCAAGGGGGAAAAACTAGAGAAAAGAAAATAGCAACCAGATGTAGTTTCCATTTGTGTGCTGTAAACAAGAAAGAAAATTTACTTACACCTTACTATTTGTGTTGGAGGTGTTTGTAGGGTCCGTGTTATAATTTCTTCTATTTGTTGTAGAAATGTGTGAGAAAACAGTCATAAATTTAACAGACAAAATAAATTAAAAATCTAATTGATTACATTGTCTTGTTGCACAAAAACAGTTAGTCACAAGCCTATTCTCTTGATTGAGCTGATAGTCTAAACCAGATGTAATCCTAGGTTCTTAAGGCTTAATTGAACTAGTATTCTGAAATTTGGAGAGCCACAACCATCATTTTTGTTATCTCCAATAGTTTCACTTATTGGGCCAAAGATGGGATGAGAAGACGTTCTCAGAAGATGTGATATTTAACATCACTACAAGTGAAGATAATCCAAAGGTGTGTTTAGATCTTAACCCTGGCAGTAACTATGTGGTGAATATTACGGCCATCTCTTCCAGAAACACCATTGTCTCAGTTACAGTTGCAGTTCAAACAAAGGGTAAGTTGTGTTTTGTATTCTCTTGTGCTTACAGAAGAACTTACTGTGCTGCAGAGTTTACTGGTTTGAGTCTAGCAGACGGGTTAACAGGCTGTCTGCTAGACTGTATCATTCTTTGTGCTGACTACATACATGCAGCCACCATCAGCATCTTCTTTTTCTGGAGGACATTTTTCTTTCTGCTCACTGTGGCCATTGAATCGATGAGCAAACAGAGCAGTGGCAGTAAGTGCCCTTCAGAAAGATTTGGCGAACTTGCTTCAGGATTTGTCTTCTGACTGAGGCAGGATTGCTGCAGTGACGTTCCTGGCTACATGCTGGAATTTCAGTCCGTGGTGCAGTGCTTAGTGGTTTCAGTTCCTTGCCTTGAAAACTGACTCTCGGCCTGTGGGAGAATTTCCTGTTGCTGAGTTGTGTGATACTAACCTAAGTGATGTGAGCATTATAGATAATATTCCTATGTTTTGCAGTGATGACCAGTGTTCTGGCAGTTCTTCAGTAATTGTAGAGAAGACATGTTCTAACAGCAAGTTTCTGTAGTATTTTGGTTATGGAAACTTTAAGCTTGCCTTCTGACATACTGATATGGATGCAACAGACCTCAAGAAAGAATTGCCTTTGGAACGCACAAAAATGCTTTTTCTCATGTGCTTTTTCCTAAAGGGCATTAACTGTGACAAATTGTTCTATGATAACTTTACTTCTATCAGAAGGTCTGAACTCCTGGATCTTTCTGTCATTATTACTTCCCTAAGTCTGGACAAATAAATCCTATCTTGATTTACTGAATAGGGTACTTGGGTTTTTCCAGAAGCTGTTTTCTCTGGAAAATGTTTGTTAGCTATTTACTGTGTTTGTTCATTCAAAAATAAATGAGATTCTACCTCCTTCTCGGAACAGAATTAAAATAAAAAACTTTTTTTTGTTTTTATTTTCAGCTACTCATACTCAATTAAGTTGAAGAAGGTAAAGTTTTTGTAATAAGTTGTTGCCTTTTTTATTGTCTCTACAGTAAAGGAAGCTTTCAATAATGTATTAATTTTTAATGATACCTGCTTGAAATGGCAGAGAACTGTCAGGGGAACTGATGTGGAAGACAGATACTCAGTAAGTGACAATCTGTATTTTGAATCTACAAAACAATTTAATCAATCACCTATGTGAAAAAACCTTAATTTTTCAAACACTCACAGCTAGCAGTGTTCCTCATTCTAGTAATGTCTCTCATAAAAACCCAGGGACTATGCTTGGATAGCAACCTTCAAAAAAGAGAAACCACCATGCTGTTTTGTAATCTCCTGTTTCTTGCTTATTTTTTCCCCTGTTCTACTCTGGTTTTTCTTCCCTATCTGTGCTTTCAACTTTGTCATGTGCAGGTGTCAGGCAACTGTTCCAATTCTACAGTCAGTCCACTGTGCCCTGTGATACGTCTTCAATCTTCCGTCAACCCAGCAGGGCATTTCCACATGAACTGTCTCTGCCAGGACTTTTGACCACCTGCTGTTGTCTCAAATCTCTGTGTGCTAGGAGGTGCTCAGAGATTATCTGAAGGCATAGGGTCTGTTTAAAGGAAAATTTGCACATGATTAAAATACAGCAAGCATTTTAGTTTTCATTAACAGAGGAATGATCATGAGATGCCTAAAGTTAATAACTTCATATTGATTTGGGACATCAACAACAAAACACACAAAAAATCCAACTGAACCAAAAAAAACCCCACGGGTCTGTAAATTTGCCTGCAAATGTATGTGTCTGTAACTAGATCCTGGAGAGTACTTGGAATTTTGGCAGAGGTCAAAATTACTTGCTTTTTTACTTGATCCTCATGGTCAGACCAGAGAGGTGTTCATGTGAGCTTTTTTGACTCATTTCTATGCACTGTGAGAGTATGCAATGAGAGTGCCCTCTTACTGGAAACCTGTATGTTAGCAGGAAATCAAGGCTTGGGCAAAATAACAGTACTAATACAGAAGAGGATAGACTAGGACAAGGATAACTGAAAGAACTAGGACAATGTCAGAGCTGATCAAGAGGGACTGCAATTCCTGACAAATTTTGGAAACATTTGAATTTGGGTAACTGTCAATGCCAACGTTTTTGGCCCTCCGTATGCAGTGATGTGTTTTTCTGCTATTTCTTCTAATTTAAAGCATGACAAGACTGAATGCAAGTGCTCTATTAAAACATTGCAACTTCCATTCTGTGATTTTTCGTTTACAGTTTCATGTGCAAGGCCAGCGTTGGTATCAGAAGGAGTTCTTTCATGAAATGACCTTTGACCTTACCACACACAAGCAGGCTCCAGAAGTTTGTTTTGATTTGCAGCCAGGCACCAACTACTCTGTTAATATTTCCATGGTAGCTTTGAATTTTTCACTGCTCGTTTCCATGACAACACAAATCACAGGTAGGTGGTATCATTTATTTTATGTATTTACAGGAGCACCTATTGGGCAAAAAAGCATTGTTGATCTCGGTGTTGTATGGTGGATTGTCAAAGTGGTCTTTCCATGCTCGGACTTGTTCATTGCTGTTTGTTTTTGTCGATCTTATAGGACTGACAGTCTAGCAGCAGAAGTGGGAGAGAAGCAGGGGTGCAGTGTTTTGAAGTGTCATTTTGCGACAGCAGGGAAAAGATAATTTGGTGGGTTAGACACAAGATTTGTATCTAGGGGACCTGGGTTAAATTCCCTGCCCTATTAGTCTAAGTCTCTTTTTCCATGAGTTGTCTCCACTGTGAAGTGGAGATAATAGCACGACTGCGCTTCATATGGGTATTTGTGACAACAGGTATCACTGAAGTCTGCAAGGATACAATGTGCAGAGTCCTGCAAGTACCTCAGATGGATACCTTCATCTTTAATTGGTGGAGTACAAAACATAAAAGGCACGTGAACAAATAAGGTTCTGTAGGGAGAATCTCGGCTTTGATATTTAGCAAGATATTTTTATGGCACTAAAATGCTGTGATAAAAAAAATCTGTCATTTTTTGTTTGGAACAGTTTTACACTATCTGAATACTATCAGACTTCCTGTATTAGGTTATTACTGTTACACTGTGAAGTGCAGCGTTTGGTGCTGTTATCATTCCTCCCCTTGGGGCCACAAATTGGAATAGGTAACTCCCTAAGTGTCTGTAACTGTGTTCAGTCACTAGGTGGAAGCAATTCTCTGCTGACTGCTTATGAAGGACAAGTTTTGTGGTGGTTTTGAAATTGATAGTATTACCACATTTTAAATAGTAATACCATATTTTCAATAGTATATGTAAGTTTTATAAGCTTCTGGAAAGGCAAAACATGTCTTTTTTCCTAAAGATACTTTTTAGGATATACAATGACATGGATTTATTTTTTTTAAATGAAATTACAGTAATGATTTGATAATTCATTTTCAGAAGTTCCCTAGCTGTCACTCAGAAGTAGTGTCTGTCAGTTCATGAGTACATGTAGCTTTGTAGAAAATAACACACTGTCTCAGAATTTGGTTGACTGAGGTAATTTTTGAATACATACTCAGAGTAAAAGCATAGCTATTTACACTGTCATCCTGTGATATTTCCTGAACTCTGTCACTTACTCAGAAGACCTCTAGAGAACACTTCGCAGCAGGTGCTGTTTGAAGTGGTATTTGTGCTTTGGCAGTTGGCATGTTATCCTTTCTTCTGAGTTAGTGCTTCACAAATGCACATGCATAGCCCCAGAAAAGGTCTTTTCATAAAGTTAGGTCATACACATCTTGAAAGAAGATCCTGCTACATGAGCCATTTTATATCTGGTAGTTAGTTTTTTTCAGTGACCAATAGAAGGTAGCTGTTGCTCTGTCATTAGGTATCTTCATCCAACTCTTGCCATGCAAACACTTCGTATTCTGCTCTTTTCTTCAGTTTAAAAAAGCATAATATGAAGTGTTTGCATGGCAAAAAATGAAAGCAGGTCTTTTTGCAGTTGAAATTGAGTGAAAATTAAAAAGCCAACAGTGATTATGCTCTGAAGCTCACCAAATAATGGGAATTTAAATAAGATATTAACTCCGTTGCTATTTCAGCTTATCTCTGATTAAAAGAATACAGTTAAAATAATTTTTCTGGCAGTGTCCCCTTGACTTTTGTGTTTTGGGAACTGCATTAGCTGGACAAACAATTTATATTAGAACTATTTATAAACACAGAGTAGGTATGTAATATATATATTTATAATTGTCCACTTATTTTGTAATCATGGACCTTGTTAAACTAGAGGGTTTTGTTTCCATGGTGAGTAGAATGATCTCGATTTACCTGCCAGCTTAAGTCTGAAAGGTATTTTTTGGCTCTGGTGGCTTTCTGCATAAATGGTACTGTGTAAATATAAGATAAACCTTAAGCATGGAGCCTCTGAGGAAGATGACTTAAAGTGTTTTACTGTTAATGTACTGAAGGTGGCCTCATTTGTTGTCTGAGGTTTCATGTGGCATTTTTAACAAATGCACAGTCAGTTGGTCTGTTTCCTCAGCTGGGGGCAAATCCTGATGTTGTGTCTTCTTGACTTCCACACACTTCCTGCATTTTGAGAGTTCAGGAAATCTTAACTGTGGAGTTTCAACTACTGTGAAGAGACATGTCCCAGATGATTGCCTTCCTGACAGATTTAATTTCCTGGCAGGGATAGTGTAAATTCTTTAAAGTCTGTTAAGGAATACAATAAGCATATAAATGCTAGCTATAAGTGTGGGGTTTTTTTTGAAAAAGGAAGATTAGTAAATGTATGTTAAGAAAGCTACTTTCTTATATATTCTTATATATATATATTCATGAATATGAATGAATATTACATATTCAGATCAATCCTGAATATCTATATCTCTATTTACATCTACATATCTCTTTAATAGAGATACATCTGTAGTATTTCTAAAGAAAAAAGCAAGAACTTGGGACTTAAAAGCCTGCTTTTCTCCCTGGCAAGTAGCATCCTTTAAAAATAGTTCTGTGCTGAGCATGAAGTTGGTTTTGCCCATCATCTTCTGGATGGTAAATAGAGCCTAGCAAATGCTTCATGGATCATTGAAATTCTGATCCTTTTGTACTTCCAGTAACAGGCATCTTGCACAGTCTTTTATGTCGTCTTAGCTTATTTTAGAAGAGCTCTGAGCATCTGTCTACTTGAGATAGGAAATAGAGTCAATTATGAAAAATGATTAGGCAGTGATCATATTTTAGTTTTAAGAAGATGGTAGCAAGAATGTCTTTTAAGCAAGAAGGAAGTTTGTTTCTGAAGGAAGGAGTGTCTTGTGAGTGTACTTTTTCTCATTCGTTACTTCTGTTGGGATTATGCTACTTAGACATTGCTCTATTCCTTTTCCTTTTGAAGATCATTTATTAAGGCATGCTCAGACAAGACATTGTTCTTAATTGCATTATCTTTTTTCACATAAGAATTTTAGATGACTGAATTTTGTAAACCACTTTGAAGTGTTTGAAAACCAGAGTAATAGAGAAGGGCTAATGCTTTTGCTTCTAATAGCCTAAATAAGAGTAACATCTTCACTTGAGCCACATGAAAATACTACTGATACTTAAATCTGTTTGCGAGCTTTGCTTTGGGATAGATTCTTTATGATGGATATGACAGAATTGTGGTCTTTTGGAAGTTCATGAATGTCTACTTATTTACAGTGTCCAGCTAGTTATTTTTAGTTTAGACCACTGTGACCTAAGACATCATACTTACAAGGCAGAAAATCTCCTGGACACTAGAAATAGATCTTTTGTGCCTGAATTACTGGATTACATTTCCTTCTTGTAAAATAATTCATATTAGATTCAATGATGATTTCTCATTATCTCCTCTTGATTTATTGCTTAGAACCAGGGTGTTTTGAATTTGTTCAATGCTTACTGTTCAGGCATGCTGCCATGTCTTACATACTTGTGCATGCACTTTTCAGTGGGTTTGGGTAGGTTTGACCTTGAGCCTGTGTCCCTCACACGGTTGTGGTTCCTATGTTTCTCAGGTGCTGTTCTTTTTGTTTTGGTCCAGGATATACTTGCAGGCCATATACTCATGTGTGTATCCTCTCTCTCTCCATATGAACATGTAAGTCAGAAAGTAGGCTCACAAGCAGGGAGTCTAGAAAGGGTCTTGAAACAGAAGAATAAATTCCATTACATACTAGGTATAATCTTCTAGAGCCCTCCACTTCTGTCTCAGTATGTGAAAAACGTTCTACATTACAGATCAGGTTGTGATGTCTAGTTTGTTTGCCCGCCCATGAGTGTACACACACGTAAAGGATACTTATTATCTTTTAATACTTGTTATTATTGTTCTGCTCTGTTGTATAATGGAAAAGATTTATACGCGTTCTTTCATATAGGGACTTCTTTAAGGCCTGGAAAAGAAGGGAAAAACCAAATCAGCTTTCCAGTGAGGAAATGAAAGACTGCTGGAGATGTGATCAGACAGCTCTTACTCTGACAGCACATCATGTACCTCCAGAAAGGCAGTCCATTATAGTGTGCGCCTTCAGAGCACCAGTACTGCAAAGAAGGGAGTTCCTGATTTATGTAATGGGGAAAGGAGGATGATTAAAACCTAAACATGGTTTTATTTTTTTAATCTAGGGAGGAAATTAGCTGCCAATCCTGTAAACTCCTGCATACATATGATCATGCCTGCATTTTTGTATTTTTACGCACAGACTATTCAAATGTTTGATATTTAAGTTCATATGAACTACACTTCTTTTTCTGACTTCTTCATAGCAAGATTTTTTCTTAAATATTTGTGACGTCATGATCCATCTGATCACCACTTACCATTCTATTTACAAAGCAATTGATATAGGTGACATAGTATGTGCTTTATAGCCAGTGCTTTACAAGCTGAACAAAATTATTTGCTTTTTTGTCTTCTCTGTCTGTGTGAATCAAGGGTTCTTTAGTATTACTTCAGGTAGTCCTTTACAGATTTGCAGTGATGTATCTGGATTAGCCTGCGTGTTGTCCTCAATTGGTTAGTATAACTAGCATTAAATAAGATTAATGAAATGTGAAACGGAAAAAAAGAATACAAAAATAGGCTACAACAGGGAGGAAAAGAGATTGTGAGCTCTTTTTCAGCTCTGACTTTGTGTGACTTTTTCATGTATACATTATTATCAATTGTTAAGATACAATCATATCATGATTGTATCACATATATGATTGTATCACATATCATAAAGTGGTTTGGGTTGGGAGGCACCTTTAAAGGTCATCTAGTCCAACCACCCTACCATGAGCAGGGACACCTTCGACTAGAGCAGGTTGCTCCAAGCCCCATCCAACCTGACCCTGAGCGCTCCCAGGGATGGGGCATCCGCCAGCTCTCTGGGCAACCTGTGCCAGTGGTTTTTTACCACCCTCGTTGTAAACAACTTCTTCCTTATGTCTAGCCTGAATCTACCCTCTTTTAGTTTAAAACCATTACCCCTCATCCTATTGCTAAAAAGTCTGTCCCCATCTTTCTGATAAGCCCCTTGTAAGTACTGAAGGGCCACAATAAGGTCTCCCCGGGGTCTTCTCTTCTGCAGGCTGAACCACCCCAAGTCTCTCAGCCTTTCCTCATAGGAGGGGTGCTGCAGCGCTCTGATCACTTCTGTGCCACCCTGGACACGCTCCAGCACGTCCATGTCTTTCCTGTGCTGAGGGCTCCAGAGCTGGATGCAGCACTGCGGGTGGGGGCTCAGCAGAGTGGAGCAGAGGGGCAGAATCTCCTCCCTCCACCTGCTGGCTGTGCTGCTTGTGATGCAGCCCAGGACACGGGTGGCTTTCTGGGCTGTGAGCGCACTTATCGGCTCGTGGCCGTGGCCAGCTTTTCACCTGCCAGTACCCCCAAGCCCTTCTCCGCAGGGCTGCTCCCAAGCCCTTCATTCCCAGCCTGTGTTGGTACCAGGGGCTGCCCTGACACAGGTGCAGGACCTTGTTGCGCCGGCCTTGTTGAACCTGGTGAGGTTCTCATGTGCTCGTGGGGCCACTTCTCCAGCTTGTCCAGGTGCCTCCGGATGGGCTCCTGCCCCAGGGGCATCAGCCGCACCACTCAGCTTGGTGTCCTCAAGCTGAAGACCTCCATCCCGGTAGTTTATTAAAGCTCAGCTGCTTACAGTTACACTTTCTGTTCTGCTAAGCTGCTGATAGTGCCGTCTTGCATTGCTTTTGATGTTACCTGTGCAATACAGCAAGACTTATGAAAGCAGTGAAGAGCATTAATAATACATCTGAAAACGACATGCCCCCCTCCCTTTGTGAGGAAGCAGGGAGACCCTCTCTGTTTGCACTCTGCCTGGCTCTAAAAAGGGATACTTGGGAAGCACTGAAATTTGTTGTTTTTCAGCACAGAGGAGCAGAGAGGGCCTTTGAGTCCTCAGCAGGGAAGGAGCAAACCAGCTGGGCAGCTGTGGCAATTCCAGTGTCGCTACATCTTACCAGCCTGCTTGCCGCCGTGTCCTGCCCACCCCATTGTGGAGCAGCACGCCGTGGTTTTCCCCTCCTGCAGCTCACCCCCAAGTGTGCCCTGTGCCCCAGGGTCACTGTGCTGGGGGCTCCAGGTCTTGCTGTATGAAAATGCCAGTGCCAGCGAGCGCCCCTGTCAGCGTGACAGCTGCAGCCAGCGTGCTCTTCCACAACCTGCCACTACCAGCAGTTAAACTGATTTCCAAACAGTTTACTTCCGGAGGATGTGTCACAGGAGAGAAAAAAAGACGGAGCAAAAAGAAGGGGTGCATTTCTTTCTGCCTTTTAGTTGAAAAAGCACTTTGGGGAGTTTTCCCTGATCCAGTTTTCCTCCTGTGCCGTGGCCGGGTACAGTGTCAGCGCCTTCATCTTGGTGCATCTGGACAGCTGCTGGTCCCCTGTGCCACGCGCCCTGTCCCGCCAGCTCCAAGTCACGCAAAGGGCGCCTGCGCTCTGCTGAGGTCGGGGTGGAAGGCAGCGCCGCAGAGCTGGGAGCACAGGCGGGGGAGGTAGGAAGCAGCTGCCGCTGCAAGGCTGGATGCTCACCCTGCAACTCCAGCTCAGTGCAGTGCCCCTCTGCCCCCCAGGCGAGGTCCTGACATCAGCTCAGGAACTGGGGTGGGAGCAGTGCTGGCTGTTTGCAGGATCCCAGCACAGAACTCAGTAGCTGAGGTTAGGATGCTGTCGCACCAGGTCCACGCTTGTGGAAATGCCAAGCGCGCCCCTAAGCCAGGCACCCAGAGCAAAGAGCACCCGGCTGCCATGCTGCAGGCAGACCCTGAGCACCTCTCGCTGGGTCTGCAGAACAGCAGTGATGAAAACTCAAGCGTTTCGTAGGTTGTATTTCAGAGGTTAGACTTGTGTTCCTGCGGTCACAAGGGCCAGGTGCCACAGGAAGGACCAGAGGAGATGACGGCGGATGGCAAGCCATAGAAATGTTGGGGTAGGCCTGAGCCGGGAGATGTGGTTTCGCGAGCCAGTTTGATCCGCGTGGCAGCATCGTCAGGTTGGGGCGTAGAGTGAAGAGGAGCGACGTGACAGACTAGCCGTGTGCCTGCTGTCCCATCCTGTCCCGGGGCTGCTGTGCCCTGTGCCTCTGCCGCGGACCTGGTGTTTCCACCTGCCTGGCAGCCCCTTCTGCATTCCCCTCTCTTTCCCTGTTGTGCAGCTAATACCAAAAACATGACTTGTCCCTGCCTGGCCACGTGTCAGCGTTTTGTGTCGCTGTGGGGCAGCCAGCGGCCAGTGCAGCCTGGCTCTGATCTTGCTCTGCTTTTCCTAGGCTTGCTGCAAGCCCCCTCCTCCCTGGGTGGTCCCGTGGGCTCTACCCTTGGGAACCTGAGGGCATTGCTCTGCCTGTTGCTGTGCCTCAGGGGCAACACGCAAGCATCATGCAGTCTGGAAATGGCCCGTACAAGAAAAAGCAAGTTGTAGGCAGATTGACTCTTAAGAGAGGAGTCCGTCAGCTTAAGCAACGCTAGCAGGCTGCAGAGAGAGCCGTTCGGCATCGTGGCCCATCCACAGTGGTATCGCGGCAGCTACGCACTCCCCGGCTCGCCTTGCCCCGTGTGCTGGGCACAAGCTCTCAAGGCTGGCTGCAAGACAGGCCCTCGGCCTTGCTGCGGGGCTTGCGTCAGAGGTGGCACCGAGCGCGCTCCCGACTCCGCACGCCGCCTGGCTGCCCCCTGAAGCTGCCCACCATCTGGAGCTTGGCCCATGGGAGCGCTGCTGCAGAGACCCCCATGTGTGGCCAGGGGGGCTCTTCCCCTCGAGGGAGGCCCGTGTGCCCAGTTTCCCTCTCGGACGGTGCTGGGTGCCCTCCCCGGGCTGGGCTGGGGTGCAGGACCTTGCTGCTGCAAAGCCGCAGCAGTGGCTGTGTGGTGTCAGCTCTCCCGGCACGGGCCTGGGACGGCTCAGCTAGTCACACTGGCTTTAGAGCAGCCGGTAGGGAATTTCACATTTATGGAATTATTGTGGCACGAGCACTTCAGCGCTTCATTTCTCTTCTCTTCCTTTTAATTTTGTCTCATAAGCTCGTCTAGTCTCCCTGTTCAATATTGTCAGCTCTTCCTCTCGCAAGAGAACGCCTGAGCTTGCTGCCTGCTAGCAGAGACCAAGCATGTAGCTCAGCGCACAGAGATCTGGGGTTTAAGAGGCTCCTAGAAAACACGCGTTCAAAGGCTCGCTCCCGAGGGATGCTGACTGGTGCCACCTCCGAGGAATTTCAGGCTACGCCTAACCTGCTGGGACACCACACCCATTAGCCCAGGACCTTCTGTGTTAATAAACCCCAAGCGATGTACACCAAGCAGCACGCGCCGCGGCCGGCAGGGTCACCTTCTGTGTGCCACACACCACGCGCCCTGTGCGATGCCTTTCCCGGAACGAAAGCAGCCCCCGAGGGCGGTAACGGCTGGTGCTGCCCCGGTCGCTCCTCTGCCAAGCGGCAACGCTGCCCTGGCCCTGCCTGCCTGTGGCAAGCCCTGACCTCAGGGGGACAGCAGGTGTTTCACTATCTGGATGCGCGAACAGCCACGTGAAGCTGTGGGCCCAGCTTCACTTTTGCAGATACGAGCCAAAAGTTCTTCCGTGCAGGCACAGGGGTTGGCCCTGAGCTGCAGGTGGGGTGAGGTGTAGCTGCCCTTACCATCGCTCAGCCTGTTCTTCCCTTGGGTGATTAAATAAACGTCGTTTTCCGTTGCATCACTGCCTGCAGGTGCTCCCCTTCATTCAGCCTGGTGCCCTAGGAGTTAAAGTAGGCTGAAGAAGAACGGGATTTCACAGGGCACTCAGGCTGTCCCGGCATTTCCCTGGGACACAGGGTTTACCTCCAGCCACGGACGCAAAGAAGCTCCGTTCTGCTTCCCCTCACGAGAGCCACGGGTGAATCGTTGGCCTTTACACAGCTCCGGAAAACAGCACCTTGGCAAAAACTGCACACCATTGCTGTGCCGGGATTTCCGAGAAAAGTTCTCGTGAGCTGCGTTGTGTCGCTAAAGGGCGGAGGGTGAAAACGAAGCTGCTGAAGGGTGCTCAGATGGAAAGCTGAGGCGCCTGCAGGATGCTTTTGCTGTGGCTGCTTTCTCTGCTTCCAAAAGTTTTCTCGGTGCTCACACTCTTGAGCAAGGGAGAACGGCAGCCCTAGAGGGAACCTCCTGTTTGCCTTGCCAGCGACATTAGGCAAGAATCTCCACCCCTTGTCAGCCTCACTGCAGCCCCTGGGGCTTTGCAGAGGAAGGAGCCCACAGCGCTGCTCTCGGAGCTCTGCCCTGCCTCCACGCTCGCTTCTGTAGGTGGATGCCCAGGTGCGGGCTGCAGCTTGAGCCACTACCGTTTCAGGGCCTTGCTCTGACACACAAAGCGCGTGTTGCTGCATGAGCTGGCTTCACGTCTGCTGCATGGCTGCGATTTACACCAACTTGTGGGCATGGTGGCAGCTCGCTTGATGGTATGTGGAAGACTGAGACGTCCCAGTCAAGATCCCCTAAACCACGTTTCCCTGCTTTCATCTTCCCTTCCTTCGCTAGGAGCATTTCGCTTCAAAGACGTCCTGGCCTGGGGAGTACTTTCCCTAAGAGAAAAGACTTCTTGTAAAGCAGAGTTCAGTCTCACACGGTGAGGAGCCAAAGCTGCAGGAGGCAAAGCACACCAGTGCAAGCAGAGCTGCCCTGGCTGGTGGCACGGCACCGGGCACTAGCTCCATTTTTACTGTCTGCCTTGTTGAATTCATGCCTTTCCTGTGATGAATGGCATGGTGTGACATTCAGCCACAGATAAGGAGAACAAAGGCTGCAGTCAGCAGAGGGAATCACATGAGTGGGGTTTCCAGAGATGATCAGTCTTTAATGAAGATTTAAGTGGTTCTTTTATGTGGATGTGAAATATTTAACCTCCTTCCTTCCTTCTCTTCGTGAAGTGATGTCTTTCTCCAAGTTAAATATCTCTTCTCGCTCTTTTTTGAAGCAATTATACTGTCATATATATAGTGCACTTTAATTACTCCTCAGACAGCAATACAAATGGTAAAAAAAACCCTTCTCTATTTTGTCAATATCTCTACTTTTTTTTTTTTTTTTTTTTTTTAATGTACAGCAGTGATTTTGACTTCCTTGTTTTAAAATTTAGTAGAAAACTTTTCGGACAGAAAGCCCTCAAATTACCTTAAACCCCACCCCCTTGGTTGCCAGAAATGCCAATCACACAAATGATGTCATTTCTGCAAAGGTTTGTTTCAGTTAGAACTTAACCTTTAGAGGAATTTTTGGGCTTACTTCCCTGAACTTGGGAAGGGTTGCCATCTGGTTTTGGATAAAGCTGTGTCTTTATCACAAAATTATGTAGGAAAGCTGTAAAGAGGACTATACTGGCACCAAGTAAAGGTTTTTTAATGAAATATAAACAATTTAGTTTAACAAACTTTGTGCCTGTGCATATATAGGGTGGGACAGGAATGGATTTGAACATTCATTTTTGACCTGTTTATGTGTAGGAAACTTATGTTTGATGCCTGCATTATACATCCAAATGTAAGTAGTACAGTGTTGTCCTGGAGTTATAGCTTCAAAACTGTACAAAAGGTCAGATGACAGAAAAGGCATTAAGTATTCCTGTTACCAGTACTGGAGAATTTACTGGAGAAAACATGGAAGTTATCTGTGTTCCGTGTATTGTGGCAGTTTGCATGTCAAGTCCTCAGGCTGCAATGGTAAATAGTACTGGCAAACCCCAGGGCTTTAAAACAGGAAGTAAACAGCTCATTTCCAGGATTAAAGGAAGAAAGGTAGCTGTTCCATTGTAAAATGCTTTCATGGTATCTAATACTGAACTGCTTCCAACTTGGTAGCTTTTACTGAAGAGCATGATTATAGTATAACACCAAGCAGGCTTTTGCTCCAGCATTGAGGCGTGTGCTGTTCCCCTGTGCTGTTGCAGTGATAGGCACTTCCTGGCATGCACTTCTTTCCTATAGCCTGACTTCGTGCTCAGAGGGAGACTCAGCAGCTGGATTCTTACTGTAAAAAACGAGCCTGAATATGAAATGTCTGAGTGATAGTAACATAGCACTGCTATGACAAGGAAGTGCTTCAAGTGGGACTATCTTGGGATATACTTGCATTTCTTGCTATGTTCTTCTGCGTTTTCCTGGTGCTGCTACAGCTATGTTGGTCTGTTCTGCTGGTGAAGACTTTAAAAAATCCAAAAATCTTTTAACAAAGGCAAGGTGCTAGCAGTACCTAAACAGACTGGAGGATCTTGTTTTCCTCTCACAGCCCACCTAGTGCAAGTCCTCATTTCTCCATAGCATTCTCCCTTTCCCTTACTACTTTGCATTGGTGCAAGTTGTTCACTTCTCCTATTAAAACAGGCAGATTGTTTTCAGTGTACTTGATGTTTGTAGTAATCAGTATTTCTTACCAGCAACTGAAAATGGCAAAAGACTCCAGGCTTTAAAAGGACTGTGCTTTTTTTCAGATTTTGCCCTCTTTTGCCCACTTACTAGGGTTGTCAATACTGGATGGCTATTTATTTTCATGTTTTGCATTTTTCCTGTCAAATTATAGAAAATTAAAAAATGTAATTGTTACAAACTTAGCAGTCTTTTTGTCCCCTATTCCCCCTTGCACTGCTTATCTGGAAAAAAGATGCTGTTGCATGCAATGCACATTCTGGCTGGCATTGAAGAAGAAATTCCCAGGTTTTTCCTGGAAATAGGAAAGTTCTCAAGAGAAATCAATAATTCCACCAGTGTCTCCTGCTGGTATTGGATGCCAAAGCAAAGGAAGATAGGGGAAATACACCAGATGAATATACCCTGACATGTATTTGCCTGTCACCCAATCCACTAGCAATGTTCGCACTGAGGAACCATTGAAGTTAAAGGAGGGTTTACTGTTTAAGTTTGCTTAGGTTTGCAAGATGCAAAGTACATAAAGATTGGATGTCAAATATTATTTGTTCATTTACTTCATTCGGATAGAAATAGATAAATTTTAAAATTATCTGCGTTTGCAGAAGTATTGAGAAGACCCTCCAAAGTAAAGACCATTTCCTGTTCTTGCAGGCAGCCATGCAATGCACTTCATTAACTCAAAACTATCTGAAAGGGTTTTCTGCCCTGCCTGTATTAGAGGGAAGCCACTGTAGGACACTAAGGCTTTGCTAGATATCAATCTTATTCTCATTTCAATCCTAAACATTTATAGCTGGTTTCTTCACCGGTGGTTCACCCATAGCCTGGTTTTGAAGAGGATCTGGTAAAGGGAACTACCAGAGCCATTCATTTGGCTGAGTAAGCTTTCAGGAGGTCCTCTTCAGGATGCTTTTTGCCAAGAGCATAGTAGGGTTTTTCGTGCTAGGGATGCTTGTATGGACTGTTGTCCTTATTTTGGGTCCACTGTGCTTAAGCTGTTCCTTTCCCATATTTTATCTGTTTAAAGCACAGATCATGTAGGCTTTCAAATAGGCTCCAAAGACAAGGTTTTGATTTTCTCGAATAAGGCAGTTTCTCCCTTATTTGAATCTTTCTTGTAGTCATCCTCTGCACTGGTTTCACTTAGCTCTGTTGGACTGGTGACTGGAATTTGAGACACTGATCACACCCGGGCCTTTTGTACCTCTGGTGGTACTATCCTAGTGTTACAGAAATCTGTTTTTTAGAGTAGCCTTTTCTTTTCTTTTCTTTTCTTTTCTTTTCTTTTCTTTTCTTTTCTTTTCTTTTCTTTTCTTTTCTTTTCTTTTCTTTTCTTTTCTTTTCTTTTCTTTTCTTTTCTTTTCTTTTCTTTTCTTTTCTTTTCTTTTCTTTTCTTTTCTTTTCTTTTCTTTTCTTTTCTTTTCTTTTCTTTCCTTTTCTTTTCTTTTCTTTCCTTTTCTTTCCTTTTCTTTCCTTTTCTTTCCTTTTCTTTCCTTTTCTTTCCTTTTCTTTCCTTTTCTTTCCTTTTCTTTCCTTTTCTTTCCTTTTCTTTTCTTTCCTTTTCTTTTCTTTTCTTTGCCTTTCTTTTCTTTTCTTTTCTTTTCTTTTCTTTTCTTTTTTCTATATTTTGGTGACTAACACTCATTCTGAGATGTACTAGTGTGCTCTTCTAACTACTCAAAGGAACTAAGAATATATGGCAAAAAAATCTCGTTAGCAGCCCCAAGCATAATACCTTTTACTTTGTACTGTTGAATTTCATCCCATTTCTGCATACAGCAGCTGTAAAGGTGATTCTTCTTGCATAATTTCTCTATACTGTATTTGTTTTACAGTAACATTGTTTGAGCAACAGTATTAATCTGTATGCACCTGAATTTTCCACTACAATTGTTGACAAAATGCCAGACTTAAGTACTTTATTTTGTTTAGTCTTGGAGGGACTCCTCTAATAACCTTCCTGCACCTCAGTACTTCTGCTTCCAACATGCTATATTTTGCTAGATCCCTATTTACTAGTTACTTACCCACTTAGTTTTTCTATCAAACCTCATTCTGTCCTGCTGAACTTATGATTTTTTATGTTTCAGCATAGATGTGCAGCTACCTTTATTCCACTTGTTTGAAAAAATCTATGCATCTCAGCAAGATTTTGCCTGATGTGACTTGACTTTGGCAAATCTGCATTGGTTTTCTTTTATTTGTCTCCATGACACTGATTATTCTTGGTAATGGTGCTCTAAAGCCTTTATTTTCTATACCTAGGCACTACATTTGTTACTCTTCAATCATCTCAGCAGCTTGATAGACAGTTTTCAGTCATACATGTAAATATCTGTGATAGTTCTTTTGGACTTCTAGGGTAGAGGTAGACATTATCTGTGCTTCACATTCTGCCCTCTTGGTTGTGCACACTGAAGCTCTTTTCGTTTTTGCTTCCAGGCTGATAGTGGTGTGCAGTTGTCATCATTGCCATTGAAATTAGAGGCAGAAGTGCTTGTTCAGTTTTGGCTTTGATGCAAATTCCCACTAAAACAAATTAGAGTTTTGTACCCATATTGAAATCCAATTTAAGGGGCTGGATATTGCTAGCTGACTGTGAGCAGTAACTAAGGAAGTTGCCTTCTTGAAAGTGCTTTTGGCACCTATAGATTCTCCTTTATTCATAGCATTTTATTTCTTGTAGTGGGCTGTGTACCCAGAGTTTCATCTTTTTCTTCTTGACCATTTCAGTTAGTCTAATAAATAATACTGCTTCTTTTAACAAATCTTTCCTTTCTCATTTCACTGTGGTCTACTGCTGTTGTGGGGCATCTTTCTTTTTCCCACCTAGCAGATATACTTCAATACAGGGGTCTGAGTTGGCGCTGCCATGCCATCATGCTTGTATTTGCTCTGCATTTTTCTTGACCAGACTATTTATGTTGCTTGCAGACTTTAGCTGTCAGAGTTTGAGGCTTAGTTAACAAAGGAAGTTTTGGGGAAAGAATAGCTAGAAACCCTCATGCCTGAAATACTTCAAAACCCTCTCTGAAGCACTGGTATTTGTTTACTTTCTAGATCCCCCTTTCCCAGACATAGAATTTGTTGCAGTAAAAGGTTCTGCACCCTTGCTCAGACTACGGAAAGCAGAAGATCAAAATGGACCGATCAGGTTTGTCTCTATGCAGTTTTACCCTTCAAAAAACATTCTGCAGTTTTATGTTACTTACATATTGGAACTTTTTCTGGGGGTCAGATTATTTTTGTTAGCAATGGGAGAAAACTTAAGATGTAACTCCCAGTTTCTCCTCCATCAGCAGAGTAATATTTTGTTTCAGACTTTTCCCAGCTGGAACAAAATTCTCGTTTTGGTAATTGTGAGTTTTCACTGTTGATTTTTAGTTTGTTTTTTTTCCTTTATCCACAATGCAGTCAGAGTAGATTTTTTTTGATGGATCCAACCACAGCTCTACTCATGTGGTTTTTCTGTTCCCACAAACTCATGCAGCCAGTACAATATTTTTTTCTGGGACCCAGAGGAAACGGTGAACAATGTCTGAAGTATTGTTTTCATATTAGTGTGTTACTACCAAAATATGTTTCTAGATAAAAAGGATGTACGCCTTACCAAGTGATGTTGGTGGTAGAAGGAAAAGGTGGTTGTAACAAAACATTTCACCAAAGAAAATATTTGAAAGCTTATAGTGTTTCAGCAAATTACTAGTGTAACAGCTCTGATCATTATCCTTCCTATGGTTGGATACCAAAAATTAAACGTTGTTTTGAGAGGTCTGAAGGCAGATTTGATTAATTTTTTATAAATGGTACCTGTCCTGTCCTTCTTTAAACAGAAGAAGTCTTGTTTCTGGGAAATGATCAATAATAATCTGAACTTACGTGTCAGATGACAGAAGCAAGAGATGGCCTCCAATAACTCAGTTCAATGCTATTCTGAACATGAATAAATATGTAAAGTTAATGTGCATGTGATGAGGAGAACCATCTTTAGGCTGTGCTGCTTTTTGTTCAAAATGCAATGGAACACACAGAGACAAATATTTTAGTGAAAGAAACATTTGTGTTGGATATTGTTAATAAAAAGCAGTAAAGAGCAGTTAATAGAAAAGACAATTAATGAATGTCTGATGCTTAGTACATTGAAGTGAGGGCTAATGTTTACTTTTTTTGTTTCGCTCTAGTCTTTATCAAGTGATTGTTCTTCCTCTGGGTTTGCAAAGCACTTTTATTTGTGACTCCTTTGCTGCTGCAGCTTTCTTTAGTAACACCACTGATGTTAAAGGATATGTGGCAGCTGAATTTCAGGCGAAGGATGTTGCTGATAACATGTCCATTGCTCTTGGAGACAGACATTACTACGGGAAGTTTTATAATGCTCCTTTAAAGCTGGGAGAAGAGTATTGTGTTTTTTTGAGAATAATAAGTGAGTGGAATAAGGTAATCGATGCTTTAAAACCTTTTCTTTATACCTGTTGAATGAAACATTTCTGGGGAAACAAGAGGAAAATGTTAGCATTGTGTTAAAATTTTTTATGATGTTACAAGAATCTGTTAGGCAGAACGAAGCAAGGAAGCCTGCAAAAACTGATCTGTGAGTCACTTGTAAATAGTTCTCTACAAATTTGGAAGCCTACACCCAAATCTCAGTAAATTAAAACATCTTGTATTGAGAAATGTAACTCTGCCTCAGTCCGAAGGGAGTGAAATAAAAGAAGTACATGTAATAGCTGTTACTGGTATTTTACTAATCTGTGCAGCACATGTTTTGTGTGTCATCTACTTTAACAATGATCTAAGTTTTCATAGCCCAGATAAAGTAATTTCTGAACCTGATACAAGGCTGTTGTTTCTCACAAATTTTTAATTAATTGTGTGAGGGAAGTAGGGGAATTACACATGACAGCATAAGTAGTGTCATTAGGCCAAAATATACTGGAACCTGGACAAGTAATATTTTTGAAAAAATATACTCTGTGGAGCAGGATTGTTAATGAGTCAAGTTTAGCTGCTTTAAGCACTCCTAAATACATTGTTGAACTCTGTTTATGTGCCCTTGGCTTTTATGCATTCTTTTCCCTAGCAGTTTCCCTTCAATATTTGCTGATACTGGGGAACATTTCCTATTGTTACTTGTGTTGAGGTTTTTCTTGCACAAAACAGTGCAGATTGCTTATGCATCTCTGCCAGCTGTTTGTTAAACTGCTTCTAAGTTACATTATTCTTTCTGTTTCATGTAGATTATTTCCTGATGTTTCATGTCTAGCATTGCTAGATGTATTTTCTAGGCCACTGATTTAATGGAATGTTATTACTGCTATTGGTACAAGTCACTCTTTGCTTCCCTCCATTTAGAATGCAACAACTTAATACACACTTTCCTGCTTGGCTTTTGTTACATGATGAAGTACGTAAAGTTACATACAGCATTTAGAAATCATTATTAGGATTGCAAATACCAAACAGCTTTGGTTCCCAGCTCTGCTGCATTGAAACGAAACTTAGACCTGTGGCTCAAATATACTGGTTTATCTTCAATTCTCATGCCCTTGTATTTTGTGCAATTGGTGGTATTAAGAAGTTGAAGACAATCAGAGTTACAATTTGAGGGTTGTTGGGTTTTGAGCATTTGTTAAAATCTGCTAGGTAACTAAATTTGGATTCAAGAATTAATATTTAAAAGCCTGCTTTTTAATTTGCCTTCAATTATTGATACACGTGAAATGTATATCAGCATTTCTGTAGTGCATTTTATTTGTGAACACATTTCCATTTGAATATAGACACACTAGAAATATATGTCATAGACACCTAACTAGCGTTCCCATTACTGACTTCTATGTTCTGGCATCCTGCAGAGTCCCTTTTGGCTCCAGACCACTTCATGCTGAGAATGATACAATTTGTATCGTACATGCTGCAAAATCAGGGCATGGTTGTGACTTTGTTGCCATTATTCCTCAATATACCACACACATTTTCTTTGTGGTAAGGCGGGGGGAATCAAGTAAAGTTGTGTGGACACTTCAGCCAAGTAAGCTGTTCCGTTTTATTGAGTCCACATTAATTTATCCCTTGCTCAGATTTGGAGGTCATGAGAAAGATGTCTACTGTGCAATTTTTACTGTTGGTTTATTTTTCAAGGTGGAGGATTTAAAACACGTGTGTCATTTGTTTAGGACAGTCAGATGTGTTAAAAGACTGGTCAGGTGATCTGAGGAGATTGTTGGGGATGTACAAGGAAAGCAGTTAGGAAGTCAGAGATAAGGGAAATCACCATTTTTCATATTGATGAACTTGGCAATTGGAATATAGGGATGATGGAGACCAAGGGAGGATTTGGGAACAAATGAGAATTTACTGTCATTATCATGAAAACAAATTGTCCACCCTTGGAAGTTTCCTTCTCCGTGAGGGATACTACTGATTAAATTACTCAAGCCCATCTGGTACCTATTTTAATCTCCAGTGATTACTTTATGGATTCCATGCTGTGCAGAGCGCTGAGGCTCATTGTGAAGGGCAAGAACTAAAAAAGCTTATTGGGGTTTAAACTTATTTGAGATTAATTTCTTTAGCATAGCTTTTGTTCAGGTTTTTTTTGGATGGTTTTTTTTTGGATGTTTGTGCATGTAACAGAAGTAAGAGCAAGGCTGTGAAAGGTGAAGATGATTTGCAGTCTTTTTAGGGGAAAAGCTATGACCTTTTTGGAACACTGGCATCAAAATGACCCCTACTATGAGAAGAGTCTGTTGAGATTAGCCTAATAAAAAGTCATCTGAGGGAAGTGAGGCAGAATGTCTTCTCTTTTCTCGAAATCTCTTTTTAAGTTTGCAGCTGTGGAAGGGGTTTCTATCTCTGGTTTAGTTATCTGTGAAGTACCTGTGAATATTCAGGTTGAAATAAGGACTTTGAAAGCCATGGATACTGAAGTTATTTAGAGGAGTAATTTCAATTATAACTTTCTGGAAAGGTGCTGATTCGTCAGATGAAAGGAATTATAATTTCATTTAGTATATAGTGCAGATCAGTGAACTTTGCTGCTTAGATTCCTGGGAGCTCTGTAACTTCTCTGATAAGCAGGAGATGGCAAACTAGGGCATGTCATGGAGGTAGCTATTTCAAGATGACGGCACTCACACCAGTGCCTCCAGGATCTGGCATCTGGTTGAGTTTTTAAATCCACCCTTGTTCTTTATTCTCCTTCTCCTAAGAGATTTTTGTCAGTTTTTTATCTTTTTAAATAAACAGAAAATTCCTTATAAAACATGAGTTTAAGAAGCACTGAGATTCCACAGTTCAGCATGCAGACACAAGTAAGATTAAGCATATAAACATGGCTTTGCCCTTTTTGCAAATGCCTCAAAATGTAGCCTTCAATTTCATAGAAACACTGTTATCCATAGCAACATAATACACGTTTCACCAAAACATGAGAAATATACATGTATGTATTCGATGAAAGTCTGTGAAAGTCATTTAGCAGAAAAGTATGTCTAGAAGCATTATCAAAATAGACTTCACAGTAATTATATGACAGACAGCAGAACTTTGAAGTTCTTGTGTGTGTGTGAGTGTGAAGTGCTGGGGTAAAAAAACTTTACAGGCACCAAAGCTTACTGTAAAAACACCAAACTTGTTAAACAAGTCTGCAAAAGCAGACCCCTGATAAACATTTATTCAACTACTGTGAAGATAAATTACTTCTATATTCTATAAATTATTCTAAATTCTATAAATTCTATAAAGTATTCTATAAAAACTGTTAAAAATTAGCAAACAAATTGTCATAACTGAAAAAAACCCACGTCCAGTATTTGAAAAACATGCCACTAAGTACCATATTTTAACATATACAGTCTACATGGGGGTAGAGTTAATACAGCATATTCAGCCTTATCTTAGCATTTCCTAAATTCTGAATTCTTATGCAAGCAGCTTCCAAAGATCCTTCCATTTTACTTGCATGCATAGTTTGTAGAAAGAAGGGAAGAGTGATGGTCTCAAAGAATAGAGCCAGCCTTTCATCAGAGCTCAGTCTCTAATCTTATCTTTATAGTTTATAATCTTTTCAGACAGGCTAGAGGCTGCTACCAGGGGAATAACAATCTCCATTCCCCATAGTAATAAAATACAGTATGTTGCGGATGGCTGCTCCTGCAGAGGATGTTAGTGAAAATATATTTCTTTCATGAGAAACAGTGATTTTTATGTTTTCATTTTCAGGTGAGGACACAGTCCTGTGCTGTCTGGGCACAAATTAAAAGTAAGTCAACTTTTCTTTCAATGAGAAAATGGAAGTTGTCGTGGCTTTGCTTGGCAGTGTAAACTAGTAATTGCTATAGCTGTTTCTTTATTTGCCACTAATGGTTGGTTGACTTTGAGGGTTGGAAAGGTTAGAGGCAGAAAATTTCCCTTTGGTCTTCCATTCTAATGCATTCAGTAGTCCAATCTAAAATGGATTCTCTGGCTTCTCCCTGGTTTTCAAGATTACTTTTTCTATGCATCACATCCAAGTCTTTACAGCAATTTTTGTGCATAAAGGATTTGAAGCACAGAAGATCTGAAAGTTTTAAGATAGTTCTATATTGGATTAAAGAATTTTTTTAAAAACACTAACATTTTCTACCTTTTAGAAGCCACATTATTTATTTTGGTAAGTTCAAGTGGTCATTGGAAAATTGTCCTGTTATGAACTTAGGAAAACAAAAGACACCAGGCAAAAATGAAAAGTATGGCTAATTTTTGTACTTCTAAGTACACTTTCTTAAAAACACAATGGCATAACTTTAAAAGCCAGTGAAATTCTCAGTGTGCTTTTATCTTTGTTTTACTTTTTTGACTGTAAAATGTTTCCAGTGAATGAGTTTACCTCAGAGGGGTTTGGAATCCAGTAGACATCAAGTTTCCCTCCTTTCCACTGTGGTAGAAAGTGTTCTCTTCACCTATTTCATCATGTTTCAGCAAAAAGCAAACTTTCTCCTCTCCTGGCGAAGTGGCAGTGCTGGACTCCTGTGCAAACTCTAAATTCTGCTTTTGAGTTTAAAGATTCACATATTGGAGTTAGGAAATGTGGTGACACTGGAGAGTAGGACAGTACTTTGGAATACCAGTAAATCGTATGGAGCACGGAGTGCTTGAGGTGCATCTCCACTGTTCACAAAATCCACAATTGACTAGTGCTGTTACTGATCTTGTGGTGACAACTGTTTGTTTATTTCTAGGTTACCTTTTTTTGTGTACTTTCGAGATCTAGTTCGTGTTTCACCACACTTAGAGTATAATTCAGGCAGTTTGTGGTTGTGGAGACTAGGCTAAGATCAAGGATTCCCTGGGTTTGCGGGCTGTATTGCTAGAGCTATATAGGCAAGAGCAGTGAAATAACTGCAAAGGCAGACAACTGTCCTCTTCTGAATTTGTCATTTATCAGCTTGTAGATCTTTGTCAGACGCTGTCTTGTATATAGGTGGATTTTGGTTTTGAGATGAAAAGAATGGGCACTGGAAGATGGGAGTAGGACAGGTCAGGCCTTTGGCTTTCTGTTGTAAATCCATTTGCCTTTATATTCAATGGACTTCTAGCCACATGGTGTCCTTGGCCTAATGTACTTCTTCAGCTGGAAAGGCTGACAGTATTTTTGGCTTACTGAATCCTTTGAGGAGTATTTCTTAATTCATCTTGTGTGGAAGGCAAATCTGTAAATTAAATCCAAACCAAATGGGTCTGTTTCAGATGCCCTCTAGACAAAGCTACACATTGTGTGATAAATCATTGTCATAAAAAGTGCTAGAAAACTGTTAAAAGCATGCTTTCTTCTGTCATAAGGACATAAAATGAATTTTGAGGGTTTTCACCAAGTACACTCTACAGTGTGTAGGGAAGACTGTTCTGTCATTTTTATGGAGGGCTGACATCTGCCTCAGGGTTGCATAACTTGCTTATTGAAACTGGTATTACAGTGACATAAGGACAGATATAATTTTTACCAAAACTGAACATGCTTGTAGGTTGAACAGATTTTCCTTGTAGGGTCTCTGTCTGAAATTCTTTATTTTGCCAGACTCACAGTAAGTTTACAGGTGAGAGGTGTTGCACAGATACAAGACGCAGGCCTTGCTTCACTAAGAAGTGTTAGGCCAAGATGGTAAACTACTAATGTTCTGCTTAAGGGTCTGTATGATTTTTTGCGCTTCAGATCAGTTGTTAAGGGTGAATGCCCAGCCACCATTGTGCCTGTAGAATCATAGAATGCTTTGGGTTGAAAGAGACCTTAAAGATCATGCCACGGACAGAGACAGCTTCCACTAGCCCAGTTTGCTCAAAGCCCTGTCCAGCCTGGCCTTGAACACTTCCAGGGATGTGGCATCCACAGCCCTCCTTGCTGCCCTACGGATCTTGAACTCCACCATTACATGGTCACTGCAGCCAAGGCTGCCCTTGAGCTTCACATTCCCCACCAGCCCCTCCTTGGTGGTGAGAACAAGGTCCAGCATGGCATCTCTCCGCGTTGACTCCTCTGTCACTTGGAGAAGGAAGTTACCAATGCATTCCAGGAACCTCCTGGATTGCCTGTGCCGTGCTGTGTTGTCCCTCCAACAGATACCGGGGTGGTTAAATTCTGCTATGAGGACCAGGTCTTATGAATGTGAGGCTGCTCCCATCTGTCTATAAGGGCCTGATCTGCTCCATCCTCCTGACTGGGTTGGTAGCAGACCCCCACTATGTCACCTGCACCTGCCTTCCATTTAATTGTGACCCATAAGCTCTCTGTCAGTTCCTCACTCATCTCCAGGCAGAGCTCCATGTACTCCAGCTGGTCTCTGACATGTACATGCACTGTAGAGCTGGTCATTGGTGTACATTTGGATGAGCCAAAAAAAGAGTTCAGTTTAAGTAACAGAAGTTGCTTTTCTGATATTCAGGCACTGTGATTCTCAAGGTGGACGTATACAGTAATTTCACTGAGTAAGTGACATTTTTGCAAGAATTTAAATTTTTACAAAAACATTAAATGCTCATGCTTGCAGGATTTAATAGCAAGTAATGCTGTGGAATATTGCAGGAATAAGAAACAGCGTCCTAGATGTCTGTGGGAAATCCAGTAAGAAATAGGTAACCTTTGACTAATGCTGAAAATGGAATAGAGGTGGCTGGAAGGGACTGAGTTTCGGGTTTCTTAAGTTACCTTCAACAGCAGGTTTTAGTAATTCAGGTTTTGACAGCATATCGCTGTAAGCCTTCTGTTCTGTCCCTGTGCGGCTTCTGGTATTACAGCCTTGGGTAAGGCTGTCATTGCCAAGTTTGTTCCAATTCTGGCACTTGGACCAAAAAAAAAAAAAAAAAGGACAGGAAAATGAGGGATGGAGAATTATAACCACTTCTGAGAAATACACCATTTAATCTTACTTCCTCAAGTGGACCGTAGCTCCTGGATAGTCAGCGCCATTACCGCTTGACTAAGGAGTTAAGTCCATCATCTGAGTTTTGTTGCAGTACTTCAGCTTTGAGCAGATTCAGTTGGTCAGTCAGCAGACTGAAGCTAAACTACTTGGTGTTTGTTTGAATTGTTTGCTACTTTCTTTCAGATTTATCACCCACTCTGCAATACATGAGTGCTGTTGGATTAGGGTCAGTTGCTGCTGTCTGCCTTATACTGTTCCTGTCATTCTCAGTGGCACGGTATGTAGTAACTCCAGTTTTTTAGTTCTCCTGTACAAGGCTTATGCATTTTTCTTTTCAGATACTTTTTCTTGCCAACCTAATTAGTTTTAGGCCTCTTGGGTGGTTAGAAATGATTATTAAAGAGTTCCTTCAGTGGCCATTAATGCTGTCCATTGCTTTAACTGATGCCCTCTATATCTTAGCAGTCACTGGCAAAACATCTGAAAAGTATGGGGCTCATCTTAATAAAGGAAGGATTCAGACAGTGAGTAGCACCTGGAATTTAGTTCAAAGGTGTTTTGATTTAATAGTAACTAAATAAATGACATTTATTTACTCTGCTACTCTGGAAGTGCAGTCATGCCAACAGAAATGTTGAAGTACTTTTCTTATGTAAGGAACCAATTTCTAGTCTGCCCAACTTTATTCAAAAAGCCTAAAAGGATTGTTTTTCAGTAGCAGTTGATCTTTAGCTAAAGGCCACAATAAAAACATGTTAGAAATTTTTGAGAATTTGATTTCTTTCTGTTCCATGGTCCTTCATGCAGGGGCAGTAACTTTATGACTGTCTTCCTTTCAAAGGTAAAACAAATATGTGCCTTTAAGTAACTGTGAATGTCTGTGTTTATATAAAATCTCTCCACTGAAAAATGCATCTTTGTTGCTCTTCAAATATGTTTATTTCTAAGAGTAGCCTTCTGACTTACGTCCCTTGAAAGGTCAGGAGCCTCCAGCTGGGGGGCTGTGAAATCTAGAGCATTGATTGGTTAAGCTGCTTGTTTGGAATTTAGAAATAGAAGGACCTAGTCTTATACAGGGGTGGAGAAAGTAGGGTTATTTGGATTGTTTGCAGCTGTCTAAATTTCAAACCAGTTCTTACAATCTAAATTTCAAAATATCCAGGGTTGTTTTGGTTTTTTTTCTTCTTCTTTAATTGAAGAAAGGGGTCTCAGGATTCCCATGGTGATAGGATGCAGTGGTAAACTTAGGCTTCCAGTCTTGGGTTTTTTTAGATTTTTGAAAAACATTGTCAGAGTCAGCTTTGACATTTGAGGCAGAAGGGGCAATAACTGTCTTGGTGTCTAAACAAGCACTCCTGGCAGAGGGCTTATTGAAGGAGGAAAGGTGTCCCTGGGCTGTCATGGTGTGAGAGGCTCCTCAGTTATTTCAGTTTCTCTGGTGAAAATGTGAGAGAGGGATATAAATACTTTTCAAAACTGTCAAATCAATTAACAGCACAGTGATAGGAAAGCTATTTAAGATAATAGACAATATTGAAAGAATCATGTATGAGTATGAACCAATTGTGAATGAGTGAGGAGACTAGGTCCTGAACTTCCATTTCAGTCTTCTTTTAAAAGGAGTGAGAACAAAAAAACCCCACAAAACCCAGGTGACATCCTTGGGGAGCTGCCTACATTGAGTACCTTTGACAGGTCATGGTGCAACGTTGGGGACCAGGACTTGATAACTGAACCAGTATCTTTTAGGCTTTTGATCCCATGTACAGAGAAATTCTTGAATTCATTCTCCTGCTTTAGAGAAGAGAATCCTTGGCAGAAGTTAAAGCTGTCCCATCGCAGTAGGAGGCAGAGAAGGGAAAACCCAGATGTCAGTTGTGATAAGACCCTTTACAGTGCTCACAAGAAGTAGCTGTAATGTTCATAAATAACAAATTCTCTTTTAGTTTTAAATAAGCAGCAGTTTAATGCATTCTGATAAGAATGTAATTTGAAAAAACATGTCAAGTCAGCCCTTTGCACTGTCCAGTTGTAAAGCCGTGGTCCTGTTTTAGGCACTGTATTCCAAGAAAGACGTGGCCCATCAGGAGAAAGAGACAGAGGAACTTGACAAAAGAAGACATGAGACCTACTTGATCTGACTGCAAGTAGGGAAATCTAATAATTGGTTGCTTAGCCTGGCAGAGAAGAGACTGCCAAGAAGCATGATATACAAGTATACAAAAAGCCATTATAGAAAGAGCAACTTCCTCCTGTCCATAGTGCCCATGGTACATGTACCATCCATGGATGGGCAGTATATCTGTGTGCTTCCGAACAGTAGGAGAGAGAGGTGTGGGAGCAGATTGCTGTGAAACCTGTGGAACCATGGCTTCTGGATGGTCTGCAAGAGCCTGTTAAACAAACATTTGTCAGGAATGACACCACAACTGATCATGTCATGGTGTCAGGTGAATGGTCTTGGGTTGGGGTCCCTGTAAGTTTTTCTGTTCTGCAGCTTCTGTTACGAAGAACTACTGTATTCAACTGCTCACCAGTCTGCTGCCTCAGGGATTATATTACCACAGCAGGACAGATTGTGAATTCCCAGTAACATGTTTGCTAACAGCGGTTTTAACTGTTCTGTAGTGAATAGAACTCTGACACTGGATTCACAAAGCACACGGCCTGACTGCTGATTAATTTTTTTCATTTAAAAAAATGTGGTAACCCATAGTTGTTATTTTTAAGATACCTTGTCACAAATTCACCTTGCTTCATTCCTCCTAATCCTTTGCTTCCTTTTATGCAATGCCCATTCAGATGCGTAAGCACAGTGCCAAAAGTTGAGCTTTCTGAAGTTCTGCATTGGGCGTAAGTGTTGTCAATTACAAGGTTAATGTAGATCAGTTAGTCATCAGAGCCTATGGGAATGCTTCCTACCCATCTTGCACTGGCTGTAAAGTTCAGAATTTATGCCAGCACCTTAGTCTTTAAAAACTTAGAAGCTCTGTCATTTATCCCATCAATATGGATAATGCAAGTTCTCTGTTACGTCCATGCTTGAGACTTGAATGGGTTTTAAGTATTTTTTTTTTTACTGGATCTTTTTTTTTCTTTCTCCAGCGCTTATCTCCACAGCACAGTGCGCTTCCCACCTGCTGCTTTTGCCTGTGAGGCTGTACATTTATCTGCTACAATGGATGTGGCACAAACAGGGATTACATCATCATTCCTAGAGACTGAAAATGTCTCTCGCCTCTGATGTGTTATCCCCTGAAGTCAGCGTAGAGAGAATGCACTCTTCTTACCAAAGCCAGCATCTGTCGGGTATGGACGTATCTGCATGGTACATATGTACTATAGCATGGGCAGCTGAAATGTGTTTGTTACTGGAAGTGAGATATTTGTTGTGTCCCCTTGTGTCTGGATGGTGTGGTTATGCAGAGGAGAACCTTCTCTCACAAACAGGTTTGTGTCAGAGACATTAGCATCCACCCAGTGTGTTGGCCACAGGTTTTCATCTATTCCAGCCACATGAATGCCTGATAATGAGGGTCTGTATTGTACTTCATTACACGAATAATTCCTTGATCAAGATGAGACTGCCTGAGGATCAACTGCTACTTTAGATACCTTGGTAAACTGGTCCATTGTAAGAGAAAATCCAGATCAACCCTTATATCAGATAAAGTACCTATTGTATTTCCAAGTATAAAGGTAGAAGACTTTCATCAGTCACTTAAATGTAATGGTACTTCAAGAGCAAGTACAGAGTTAGCCATGAAATTGTCACACTTAAATATTGTCAGTAGCAGGTGTGTTCCAGAGATACTGCAATCATTGCTCATAACAATTAGCAATTATTGCAAATAATATAACAATATATAAAATTTGCCATTTGCCAAAAAGCTGAGCAACTTTAGTGGCATGTGAAACTAAATAAGGAGCTACCTGTGTTAAGTGCAGTTTTGTTAATCTCTGTTCTGTAATTAAGCTGAGTAAAGCCATTAAATTATTGTCTGGTTAATGAGCTGTATGTAACATCTGGTTAGAGTAACTTAATTAAGTACAATTAACCAATTTCCTATGGTATACTTTCAGTTAATATTTTTTCCTTCTGTAAGAAAAAAGCAAGTACATTTGATGACTTCCACTCCTGTTCAGAAGTTGCTTTGTGATATATTAGCAAAATCATTCTGTTATGGTGAAATAAAAAAGCAATAGTTCTGTTTTTTACTCAGTGTTGTCATTTTTTCGGACTTACATTTTATGTTTTACCAATTTAGGATACCCATTCTGGGAATTCTAAGTGTTTCTGATTCCTGGTGGCTTTATAATTTTGGATATTCTGTCTCTCTAGATTGTGTCATACCTTTTTGATGTTTAAAAGGGGTATTTTAATGTGTAACAACGGACTTCATAGTTGGTAGCAGAGAGGAATTACAGTCAAAGTTACATGAGAGAGCTTTTAACAGTCAAAGTTACATGAGAGAACATTTAACTGCTGTACTTAACTGGTGGTGCTTGTTTTTTGGATTTGGGCAGATATCACTTCTGTTAGCATTTCTACTGCTTACTAAATCTGCCTTTTGGGTTACTAAGTTTTCAGTAGTTAGTAGCTGAGTAAGAACATCTTTGTCAACATTAGTGGTTAAAAGTTGTTAATGTTTTCCTTCATTGATTGAGAAAGAACAACCTAACTGTTCATACTGGGCTACTGTTACCTAATTTTTCAGTTTCTTCTGCAGAATTCATTCTCACACGTTCTGCTTATAATTCCCTTTCTCAATGGAGTAAGTCGCCAAGGTTTGGCATAGCAGTACAAACTGCACCACTTCATTCTGATCATTCGCCTGCTGCTCTGGTCCTGTTTGAGAGTTCATGAGCAGCTGTTTCTGAATAAAGGAGAGCTGGAGAAGCAGGAAATTATTTAAAGAGATAGATGTGCCATCCTCTGTGAAAGAAAACTTCTTTTACCTTTTACTAAGACCAGCAGTGTTCCAGTATGTTATGCAGGACCAGGAATGTAAAGTCCGTCTTGTCAGTGGGTGTAGTTGGAAAGTTGGAGGTCTCCATGTAACCTTCAACAAGTGATTTCTTTTCTGTATGCCTTTTCTTTACCTAGCTTGCCTTTTCTGACACGTACTTTACTGAAACGTAAATTTTTCAGAACAAGGTTTTTTCTTACCAAACATCCACGCTTCTGCATAGTAGAGTGGTGCAGCATATTAATAACCAGGAATGAACCGATAAGAGAGAAGCAATGAGGCAGGACTGCCTGCCAGCCTAAGTTTTCCAGAACGGCTTTTGTCTTGCAAGTTTCCCTCTTTCCCTCTGCCTCCTTTATCGCTCTTGACAGACCTGCCTCCGGCTGTGAGCCTGTCTTCATTTGTCATGCACTTATCTTTCTTCCATCTACATCTGTTTCAGTTTAATGTGGGAAGCACAGAGAAGTAATTTAGCCTTGTCCTCCTTAAATAACTGTGCAAATGTTAACAGTTCATTTGTTAAGAGTCTCTCTTCCAGAAACTATTGCTCCCAAGCTTTCCAATTAAATATTTTTAATTACTTTTTAGGGAAAGTAGAAAGGTTTAAACAGTAGGAAATTAAGTAATAGCTGGAATAGAAGAATGTTCTTAAAAGTTCTACTTAGAACAACTATTATAGGACTGGACAAAAAGAACAACACGAAGTTATAGCGGCTGTACTTACTTTTGTCTGTTACAAAAACAAGCTTGTGTAGTGAAATTAATCTGGTTTAAGAATACTGCTAAAGAAGACCAGTTCTCTGATATTCCATTAGAAGGAAATATGCCATTATGCTAAAAGGGGTTTCACTTCAAATATGAACTTTTTAGACTTCTGATGAAATAGCTGATTTACAAAAATACTTAGGAAAAGATAGACCTAGCAGGTGCCACTTTGAATGGGACTTTGGAGTTAGAAGTGTGTGTCTGTAAAGGGTACTTTTGTTACTCTGATTTATAACCCTTATACTCAAGTTTATGGAACGATCTAGCAGTTCAGCATTTTACACGTAGCATCCTGCCAAACTAATTGCAACATTGACACGATCACACCATCATGGTTTGAGAAATTATAGAGACATTTCTAATGATCCTTCACTGCTGTTCCTTCAGTTAACACTTAAATTCTCCTGTTTCTTCAAATGTTTTTTGCTCCGCTTCCTCAGATAAGTATTCCACACCATTACCAAGTAAGGTAAAGCCAAAAGAAGCTACTCTGCTTCTACCGTTCATCTGTACCCATTCATGGTGCTACACTGAGATGTGCTGTATTGAGAAACTGTTTGGTTTAGATACTTACCAATGTCTGGATTATCTCCAAAGTGTTTTCATCTGTAGTGGAAATGGGAAATTGTTAGCCCTGGATAAACAGTTATGTGTAAGCTTAAGTTAAACTATTTTTTATCTTTTATTCTGTAACAATGAGATAACATGCAGGTTACTGTAAAATTCCAGCATTTATGCATGTAATTGTGCGGATGTGTCAAATGGAAATTTTTTATTGTAAAATACACTTTCTAGTGAGTGTCACGGGTCCTTTAAATCTTTTGTGAGATTTCTGTGTCCTGAGCATGATAGGGACAGCCAGAAGCCATTCAGCCATGTTTGTTTGTTTCAGTATTTACAGTACCCTTATATATATACATATATACACATATATATACATATATATACATATACATACATACATACATACATATATATACATACATACACACATATATACACATACATACATACATACGTATATATATATATATAAAAAATATTGATCTGTGGGGTGGTATGTTCCTTGTTTCTATGTGTGCTCTCAGATTTAACTGTTCTCAGTCACCCTCCCTATTTCCCAAGTCTTGCACTATTTTGCAGGGCCATGTCATATTCAGCAGAATTCAGCCAGAGTCCAGCATGAGCTGGCAGATCCATGATCTCTAGCTCAGATGGAAGTGCTTCTGTTCCCAGTGACAGCATTGCTAGGAGGTTACAAAAGTCTCTGAAAAATCTCAACTGTTAAATTGCTTTCAAGGACAAAGCTGGTTGCCTTCTGATGACATTCTGAGAAGACTTGGTGAAATTAGTTGGTGACTCCACTGCTGAGCTCCAGTGGAAAGGAACAAGTGTCAGCATTGCAAAAGCACCTCCACAAGTACAGTTCCTGGAAGCAGGAGCAATGACCCTGCAGACACCACAGACACCTGTTCCCTTTGGCTCTGACAGTGGTGAGGTCTGAGGAATGAAATGAATTCATGAGGGCAATGAAAGTATTTGTGGTATGGTTATTATGGAGCTATTTCCAATCTGAGGTTAACAAAAGAGGCACCTTTACAGTCACAAAAAAAAGGGAGACTTGCTCTGAAGTTCTGTTCCACCCTCTCCTTCCCCAAATATTTGTGTGTACTTTTTCCAGAAATACTGCTTTTGTTCCTGCAATCTTACAGCTGAATGACAAGAGTAACCTTTTTATCGGCCATTTCCCACCATGAGGCAGCACAATTGATGTATTTCAGTTGCAGTTCATAATTTATGTTCCCTGATGTCCTTGTTGGATCATCATGTTGTGAAAAAACTGCATCTATTATAGATGTATAACATATATGTTTGTACTTATATATGTAGTTCTGTTTCTTTCATTTCACATAAGAAGTGAAAATACAGTCAGAATTTCACAGCAAGGGTGGGGAAGTTCAGTTTCTGACCCCAGGAGTATAAAAAATGTTAACATACTGGGGAGCAACACAGAAGGGTTTATAGAAATAAGTCAGGTCTTAGTAGAAAGGTAATTTCCAAAGGCCCAGATTTTCTTGAGCAGCTTTTAGCCAGGAATGTTTTAGCCTGGCTTTGGTGACAGTTCATACAAAAGTCTCTCCTGCAGCCACCCCATGAGAGATGGAAAGAGAGCAGAATGGTTTGGAGCAGTCTGGTGAAGATGTTTCAAGCTAATGGGCACAAATCAGCTGTGCCAATACACTGGATAAAGCCTAACATAACGATAATGTAGGGGTGGTGTAAGCCGGTTATCAGCTTTCCCTTTTAGCTCTGTAAAACGACCTATTGGTTTGGCTCATCGCTAATGAAGATGTTAGGAATTTGCATTTTGTTTTGCATTCCTGGGCATTTTATTTCCATGTGTACAATTAGCCAGTCCTTTCCTATAACCTGGAGTATTCATTTATTCACACAAAACCAGAGCCAAGTGAACGTGAAATGCCAGACAAGTAGCAATTGTAAATATCTGCTGAAAGGCAGGGAAATAGTGCTTCAACAGCAGTTCTTCATTTTTGCAGTATACCAGCCTCTTACTGGCAAATGAATAAAATTATTATTATGCAATTATGCAGCATGTTGCAGAATGGCAAAGTGAGTGTTCTGTGGCTAAATGAAATCTGGCTCCTTCCAGTTCTGTTAAATATTACCTTACTCCCTTTATTATTCATAGATTTAATCTGCCAGATGTTCATTTTTATTACAATAAAGCAGTCTCAAAATCCGGCATACTTCCAGATTTTCTGAGTTCAACTTTCTACTCCAATTTTTATGAAACTCCCTTGAATTTATTGAATTATCCAGGTTCTCACCCTGTGCCACTTAACATTGTTTTAAGTTTAGTGCAATGATTTATGTTTACATTGGTTTGGAATCTGCTCTGATGTTTTAACTCAAGACAGGAGGAGAGTAGAGAGATAAATATGTTGTGCATTTTCATGAGGAGATTGAAAGCAGTAGCTGTAAGACTGTTTCCTAGTATGGCCACAGCAGTATCCAAAGACTCTTTAGCAGTACTGTTATTTATCCACTGTTTCTCTGCACAGGAGGTCTCCTAAAAGCAAGGTAGATGGGAATTTCCAGCTGCACTTTGCCTTTGTGGTGATCCCCTTTCTTGTTTGAAGATGCAATTTCATAATTATTTTTTTTTTCTTCTTAGAAAGATTTTTCTGTTGGTCGATCCAACAGCATTTGAGATTAAATAGGGTTGTTTGAAGTAGTTTAGGATCCTGCTGATCTGTTTTGCTTTCTGCTGGGACTCCTGGGAGTTTGTTTTTTTCATCACATATCCTGAAAATTACCACAGCAGGACTGATTCATGTTTTTCAAACGGACCAGACTGTTTGAACACATTTTAATGTATTGGCTCTGGGCATTTTGAAATGAAAAGCCATGCCATCTTTGATAAGGTATAACAAGTATTTCTTTATCCAATAAGATGACTTAATGCAAGCACCTGTTCTGACTTTGCCCAGGTTCACCCGCCAAAACAAAAGGCAGAGTTAAGTTAGAGTAACAAGGCCTTGATGAGTGCAGAATGCTTCTTAGAGTATTAGCAAGGAAGACTACTGCCTTACTATGAGAAGTGATCCAATTTAATCCAATTTAGATGTCACTCTGTTTTGCATTTATCCATAAACAAGTCCCAGCAGATGTTAGTAAATCAGCATGACAGCAAAATACTTTTGCCTCCAGGCATTTTATCTGGTACCTGGAATTTCCCTTCCTAGATATATTCCTTGTTAAATCTGCCTTACATATGAGTAATTGCTTCCTCTGTTTAGTCATATCCTAAAATACTCTTTCTGTGTGGTTAAAGTCTCTGCAGTCAGGATATGCTTCTCTGTAGGAATAGTGGCCTAGTGGCCTGGTGAAACTTGCTTGAAGTGTTGGTCCGTTGTGTGGAAAGAGACATTATTTCACAACACTGGCCCTCATCTCTCTGGATATCAGGTGCTTTTTTTTTTTTTCCTGTTTGTTTTTTTTAAATTTCCAGTCCCTTTTGAAAACCTTAGCTCTGCAGTCTAAGAACCCGGAGCACTTAGCCTGAACTTCACTTCTATATCCCTTTTCTGTTGTTAAGGTATGCTTTACTGTGAGTGGCATGTGAATCAAGATTTAGAACCAGAACTATAGAACATCTCAAGCTGGAAGGGACCCATAAGGATCATCAAGTCCCACTTCCTGCTCCTCGTAGGACTACCTGAAAGTAAACCATTTGACTGAGTGTCATCCAGAAGCTCCTTGAAGGTCTTGGTGCTGTGACCACTTCCCTGGGGAACCTGTTGCAGTGATTAACTACGCTTTCAGTGAAGAACCTTTTCCTAATGTCCAATCTGAACTTCTCCTGACGTAGCTTCATTCCATTTCCTCATGTCTGGTTGCTGGTTGCCAGAGAGAGGAGATCAGCATCTCACACTCCACTGCCCGCAACTGCCCTCATTTGTGTGCTTGGGATCAGTTTCTCCAAGTTCATTTGTGCTAGTTGAATTGTTCCTTCTGCATTACTTACTGTAACTGTTTCACGGTTCTAAAGAAATGAGCCTGTTAGAAACTCTTCCCCATAATAATGTCTTTGCCTGCAGACACATTCAAGAACAACAGGAATCACAAAGTTGTCATGTTGTGAGTTTGGTGAAAGCAGGCAGTTGAGGAACACTATAATCCAGCCTCTATTCTTTGTCAGACGAGAGAATCCAGTGCACAGGTAAATGATGTTACAAATGCTCTGTCCATACCTTTAGGAGACATGCAGTACAGAAGAATCCATTGCACAGTCACTTACCTCTCTCTCTTGCATGGAAACAGCAACAGAAATCTTTTACTGCATAGTATGTGATTAGTCTCCTGTGCCTACTAAGAGCTAAGCTCATTTAGCAGCAATGCTGACTCAAGTCAGTCACAAGACACAAATCCAAGGAAAACCAGGCTTGGTTAAGCACAGTGTTCACAGATCTGCTTGTTATCAAAACTTTCCAGCATGTCTGCAGGCTGTTCTTTGCAGACACATTTAAACAATTATAGAACAGTGGCTTTTTCTCCAATACTTATTTGCAGTCTGTTAATTCTTAAAACCTGTTATGAGCAATGGAAAAAATCAGCAGAGCTGAGGACAACTGTCACAGAGAATCATGGAAGTGTTTTTCACTAGAAAAGAGCAGTGACATTCTCTGAACTCGTGTCTCTGAATTGAAGAGAAAAAAAATCAATGCAAGTGCAAGCTTACCTTAAGTAGGTCTTACCCAATAGCTGCTGGTCCAGAATGATGAGATGTACGCAGAAGAAGGAGATGGTGGGCAGAGTCAGGCTTCCTCAGGGAACATGTTTTCCCAGTGCTCTGCTCTGGTGTTCTGGGAAAGATGGATGCAGCACAGACAAGATCCAGGGAAGATGAAGTGCATAGAAGGAGGTTTACAAGCTAAATCTTGGTGTTCGTACAGAGGAAGGAGATAGGTTTATGCAGGTGTGCTGTAACGAACTGAGCAGTGTAGGAGATTTTAAATGTGAGGCAACATAATGATTGGATTCATTCTGTTAACAAAAGCCTTTGAGTCTCAGACTTCTGCAGTGGGCTTTTAAAGGTGGCCTCTAAACCCGTTCTCTTTGTGCCCCATTCATACTCTTACACGGTTACACTCTTTCCAGGAACAGTGGTGAGTCTGCAGGTACCTACCTCTCTCATGCTCTGTATTAGAGGTCCTTGCATGTGTTAGCTGCACTTTATTATTGTTTTTGCAGCTTATAGTTTATATGTTAATTCCGCTGTTGCCTGGCTCTAGCAAAAATGTGCTGCTTTTTGATGAGAACTGAGTAATCTAGGAGAAGTCTCCACTTCAGTTGTAACCTTTCTCACAGCTGAAGAAATCTGGCTACTGGCTGCTGGGACACAGGCTACACAGGCTACAGGTGCAAGTCTTGAAACTGAAAAAGCTCCAGGTTTCTTTCCAGCTATCCCCAAGTGCAAATCACTATAATCTGTCCTTGTTTTTCCCTTCAAGTAAACAAACAGCTTTCAAAACTGATATAAATCTTTTTCTTCCTGTCTTTGAAATCCTTAAGATGTTATCCAAAGAACATACCATTTTTTGACTTTCACTTTGTTACCTTTTTATCTTGTATTAATTTTCTCCTACATTATAAGTTACATTTATTTCCCTTTGTCTCTCTCCCAGTGGAGTCAACATCCTCTGGGCATCTATTCTTTCCCTGTTTGTAGGGGAGTGATGGCCCTCTTCTGTGGCAGAAAAAAACCAGCCAACAACTCATCAGTTAAACCCCTAGGAAATGCATTGTATTTAAAAGGTCTTCCAGCCTGAGGTAGAGATGAGGATTTCAAATGTGCTTGCTATGCCATTTGCTTTTTTTGCCCTTTTCCTCTCAGATTTCAAATCAAGGCAGAAAAGGTGCATGGGTACACTTAAAATATGGAACTTTCTGTCCAGCAGCAAGAAAACCAGAGAGAAAAAAAAGTGCCTGTTACATTTAGTATAATTGCAATCCTTATCTTGCAATCTAACATCAACAAAACTTTGTTGATTTCTCATGATAAATGATTGATCTAAGAAAAAAACATAAGGAGAGTTCATATTTTAAAAGTACAGTGAAGAGGCAGACTGTCCCAAACTGCTTTGGAACACCATCCCAAAAGGAATTGCCTCTTTTGCTGTTGGAATTTTGCAAAGGAATTGCTTCCTCTGCTGCCAGTCATTGGATCTGCCTCCATCATGGTTCCCTGTAGATGCTTAGGATGCTTGCCATCACATTTAAGAATGTATTTTTCAGACTCACAGGATCTGCTGCTTATCTAGACTTTTTATTTCTCTGTGGTGCTCTTAACAGACTGTCTATGACTCAAGGCTAGTGCCGATGACTGTTAATCTTTCTAGTGTGTTTGGCAGAAAGAGTTACATTGCTTTTGAGATAACCTTCACCAGTAGATTTTTAATCAAGGGATCAGCAAATGAAACGTGGAGCAAGTGACAGAACCACTCTGTTCACTCCCAGTTTCAGGCTGCCAAAGGCTGCCTCGCGCAGACAGCAACTTTCATATGCGTCAGTAGGGAAGCATTACCACAATTAGAATTAAAGAACCATCTAAATGAAGAAGGGCCCTGACACCCCTTAGAGGAGTTCTTTTGTGTAATTGTTAAGGTTTTTAAGAAAGCGTTCAAGACCGAGCATTTCTGTCCAAACAGGCCTCTTTCTGAGAGGAGATTGAAGGTCTGCTGTTATTTTAAAGCTACAGGTTCTAAAATGCCATGACTGGCGCAGAGTGAGTCTTCATCTCCTATCTTCTTTAGATTTCTTTTCAAAAATTCATACTTTTCCCTTCTCACTTTCCATGGAAAAAATCAGAAAACTTGATTAAGAAGGAAAACAATAAGGTAGACAAGATCGCTGAAGTAAATTAGGGTTTGCACCAAGGCAGTGCTTGTAAGTTTTGCTTGGAAGGTAGGTCTGGGGCATATACCTGTAGCAAAAGGAGAGCCCTTGGGGTTTTGACATGGGACTTGGATATGTGTCTGTGGTTGTGGTTTGCACTTTTGGTTATGCTACTCTGTACGACTGAGGCATTGGCGCCTCTTTGAATCATTTATGGACTCATCCATTTGAAAAATACTGTTTAAAAAAATAACATTGTCAGAAGTTTTTATAAACAAATATGGTGGTCTGTTTAAAAGATGTTATTATGTAATCCAATTTTGCTTTTAAAAAAGAAACATAGATGGTGTGGATAAACTGCATTTTTAGGCATTGCTATATTCACTTCTTTATTTGTTTTTAAACTGCTTCTTCTCCTTTGTACTTGGGAGAAATCTGGTCAGAATGCAATGGCCTTTCTTCCCTTTCTACAACAAACTTCTGTTTCCTCTGCTGGTTAGCTGGGGTTAATCATCTTAGAGTGCATCTCACTGGGATGAAGAACTTTGTTTCTGGCTCTGAATATAGGCAGTCATCTTGCTTCCACACCTGTCAATCTGTTCTTGCCTTCATTACCTGTTCTTTATACAACATCATTTTCCTGAAGAATGCAAAACACTTTCCCATAAGAAAGCATGAGGAACAGTGAAGTTAGGGGTTGTACTGGCTGCTGCAGAGTGAATTGGTAAACATAAAACTAGAGCTGTTTTGGCTTGTCAGTTTTGTATCATGAGTGCCGATTTAGACAATGCAATCCCTTTCTTTTCCGATAACCATCTTTTATAGCTTAGAAGGTGGTTCTGGCACACGTGCCTATCTGTGATCAAGACCTGGTTTTCAGTAGCACAATACAGATTGGTTTTACATTACTTTGGCGAATGAGAAGGTTACATGAGGTGCTCGCTAATATAGCGGTATTTCACATGGATTTTTAGCCACCTTTGTGCTTGTGATTATCGTGGTAAGTTTCAAGAGCAGGTGAAAAATAACAATATTCCATGCTGTAGGAATTCATACATTATTTTCTAACTTTGTCAAAATGATCTGTGTGAATGTTACACTGAAGGGTATTATATCTATGAAAAAATACTAAAATACTGTGTACTCTAGTGGTGTGCCTGATACTGGTTCTGAGCAAGAGGAGGAGGTCATAGGCCTCTTCTATATCTGTTTGCTTAGTCATATAAAGAAACTATGAGCAGAACAACCGGTCTGCATTCTCTAAATGTGGTGTCAACAGCAGGCAGTCTCAGCCATGTGGTCTTTTCCCTTTCTGTTGCTTTAAATTGGATACCAGCTAAACTCACAGCACCCTGTTTCCACAACTCCCTAAGGGCAGTGGAAGGCAGGACAGGAGAATACTTGCTAGGGGACTTCAGTGGAGTTATCTGCTCTCTGTGATGCTGTGTCTCTGCTAGCATGTGGTACAAGCTAATAGATGCAGAGACCAGAAATATCACAAGCATCTACTAGCAGGGTCTTAGGCTTCGAGCATGCAGTTGTGATCTGAATACTGTGGCTGCTGCATGACAAGTGTCTGAAATTCCTTTGAGCGCAAGAAGGAGTAAGGACAGTAAATGTAGTCAAATTTAGTGTAAGTTTAATTTTTCCTTTCTCCTACTTTATAGGAAACAGCTTATTAACAACTGCAAAACAGTGCTAAGCTGTGGCTGACAGTCATCTTTTACGTCCACAGTAAAGTCAGTGGTGGAAACTACAGAAATTTTCTAGGGGAAAGGACAATTATCATTGAAGGAAACTGGAGAGAAGCCAGGGAAAAGAAACTATTGTCACAGGAAACATGAGTAAGGAGAGGAATGACTCTCACAAGAGATGAAGGAAAAGAAAGCAGACAAAATCTGGGAAGAGATGAATGCAGTACTTCTGTTTTTTGTGTTGGTTTTTGCAATATCCATCTTTGTTGCTGGCCATCCTCCTGGTCTTGGCACTGGTGAGGCTGCACCTCAAATCCTTTGTTCAGTTTTGGGCACTCACTGCAAGAGGGATGCAGAGGTGCTGGAGTGTGTCCAGAGATGGGCAACAGGGCTGGGGAAGTGTCTGGAGTACAAGTCTTATGAGGAGCAGCTGAGGGAACTGGGGATGTTTAGCCTGGAGAAGAGGAGGCTGAGAGGGGACCTTACTGCTCTCTACAGATGCCTGACAGGAGGCTGTAGGCAGGTGGGGGTCAGTCTCTTCTCCCAGGTAACAAGCGACAGGACAAGAGGAAATGGCCTCAAGTTGTGCCAGGGGAGGTTGAGATTGGACATTTGGAAAAATTTCTTCACTGAAAGGGTGGCCAAGCATTGGAACAGTCTTCCCAGAGAGGTGGTTAAGTCACCATCGCTGGGGGTTTGTAAAAGACATGGAAATGTGGGACTTAGGGATATGGTTTAGTGGTGGATTTGGCAGTGTTAGGTTTACAGCTGGGACCTGATGACCTTAAAGATCTTTTCCAACCTGAACAATTCTATGATTCTGTGATTCCATGATTCTGTGATCATAGCCAGCCACGTTTATAGTTGTCAATTTGAGGGGGTAGCCAGACAGATCATTTGCAAGTCAGTAGCATGTGCGTACCAATTGCAACATCATGGTCACTCTACATGTGCTGGTGGGGGAAGCAGGTGAAATTTTATTTCCCCAGCAAAATGTTTCCCTACAGAGAAAAAACGGTGCAGTGGGAGGAGTGGGGACAGTTGAAGCAGGCTTTGGGTTAGAGATCAAATCATAGTTCTCCCTGAAAACACTGGGATTTTTGTTTTCCCTTCCAGTGTTATGCAAAGTTTGCTCCCGACTTGCATTCTGTAAAGCTCAGGGGGATGCAGGCACCAGTAGTCACCTTTCTAGCCTGGATGTTAGGCATCCATCAAAAGCCAGATCTTTTCTTTGTCTCATTGAGAGCAGGAGCTTCAGCTTGAATCTCTCCCCTTGCAGAAGACCCTGAGTATGTAATCCCAGACACTTTCATAGTAATTGTAGAAAGTGCATCCCCATCCACACAGCAAATCTTGTTCAGATGCTTTCCTCTGATCCCTTTAAGGAAACAAGGCTTTCTGCTGCTTTTGTTTGTTTGGTTGGTTGGTTGGTTTTTTTAAACAGATAGTGTGTTTGTACCATTTTTTATACACAAGCACGCAGCCAGTGCTTGTGCTCTAGCAATCTACAGCTACAAGCACAGCCATGATCTGAACTTGGGCAGGAACTGCACACCAGCTACATGGCTGAATCTGTCCTACATTAGCACAGGAAGACCAGCTGCAGCATCTGACACTCTTCAGACAATGTTGTGTTGGTTTCCCATGTGGAACTCCACCATCTCTCATCCATTTTGTGTCTGGCACTGTATCTCTCCCTCCCTTTTCATAACTCAGATTTTTTAGTTAAAAAAAATATGTAAATCATTGTAAGTTGAAATAAAGTATTTCCTTTTTTTTCTTTTTTTTTTCCTTTTTTTTTTTCCTTTTTTTTTTTCCTTTTTTTTTTTTGTGTGTGTATTTTGTTTCAGAGATGACAGTGAACCAAAAAAACAGCTCCTGATTTGGCACTATTGACCTGTACCAGCCTTGGTCCCACCATGTGGGGTTTTTCTGAAACTGTGACTGATCCAAGTGCTGACATAAGTGAGAAATATAGATGATTAAAATCTGATACAACTGGGTTTCACAGCCTCGTGTTATTTTTCCCAGCTTGTAAATGGTTGTTGGTACTTACATACCCAAGGGCTTCTACTGGCTCAAAAATATTTTGTCAAATATAGGGATAATTTTGTGACAATAACATTCCATTTCCTATGGAAGAACACAGTTTTACAGAAAGGTTGCTGAAATAAATAAACACACAGACATTGTGACAGGTGCAAACTTTATTAATGTCCAGTGATCTGAAACCACCTTTTTCCACAGTGTTCGCCATGTAAGGGAACAGCTGGAGAGAGGACAGGTATCCCTTCAGAACCTCATAGTACCTGTTCCACCTCTGTGCTCACCTGAGTATTAATTTTCACATCCAAAGGCAAGCCCTCAAGCCGGAGCTGCTCTGTTGGGCTTTTTATCTGCAAGGCATTTAGGTGCTAGCAGTTCTGGGGGGTAGGCAAATGCCCACAAGCATCTAACTGGGTACCTACATCCTTACAAACAGGTTTCCTGAGGATGGAGATGTCTGGAGCTGTTCTGGATGAACAGGAGAGGCAAGGGCTGCTCCTGCTTACTGTGAGCTATGGATGAGATAAAGGTGATTCTGATGGCATCAGTGGGCCTCTGCTGGAGCTCTACAGGGCTGTGGAGAAGTCCCCTAGCCCACTAGCCCACTACCAGTAAAGGTGAACATGAAAGTAATTGGAGAGGCACTTCTGAACACAAATGACACTCCAGTAACACTCTCCCTAGGAAGTGGAGCTGGTGAAAAGCTGGACCAAGCCAACCAAGACTGCAGGTTTTCACAGCATCAAAGTGTGAGATACAGCGAAGTGCCTGAGGAGTATTTGTTTAATGGGTGTTTGTGCTGGCAGGTAAGTAATCCTTTATAGCTAGGGGAATTGAGAGAGTCGGTGTTTGCCGGACTCTGTGAGTTGCATATATCAATATGCATTTGTATATATATTGATGCTGCATTTCCTTGACTCTGATAAAAGGTTTATGTGTTGCAAAAACAGGCTTTTGACTGCATAAAACTACTTTCAACCCCTAAAGTTATCTAAATTGTAGTAGAAGAGGGGGCAGTTTGGCCTTCTAACTCCGGCATCGGTGTTTTTACCAGCACATCACATCACCACACCCCTAAGAGTACAGCTGCGCTACTGAAAGCCTGTTGTGAGGGCTGGATGCATACCTGCACCGCTGCTGAGGTGTAGTTGTAGCTGGGAGAGCTCTGGTTTCTAGATTGCCTTCAGGTCACTGTCAAATGAACTGATCTGATGTCCTTTGATGCAGATTTCTCAGGGAGGTGGGAGATACATCTCAGGGTTGTCACAGGACAGCTTTGGGTCTTGCCTGAAAATCTGTGAAGGTGCCCACTGCAAATTCAGAGCTTGACTCTTGCTTGATATTGCACTTGCTGAGAAACACAAGACCTTGCCACGCCAGTTTGCCATGGCATGGCTTTTCTTTGACCACTTCTGGACCACTTTGCCGTCTTCGCTTTTCTCAATGAAGTGCTGAAAGGCACAATGGTATCTACAGACAAGAGAAAGTTTTACAGGAATGGAAAACAACAGTAACTGGTACGGCTACTGCAACCAAGCCAGAAAATTAAAGGCCTGGAAAGTTCTAGTGTTACAAATGAAGAATGACTTCTTACTTACTCTCCAGCAGGAAAGGGTTAAGCAAACAAAGAACAGCTCAAAGTGTCTGAGCCAAAGCACATCCATAAAAAGAGCAATTCCCTTTAGCTCCAATGGGATGATGCCCAAACCACAGAAATGTTTCCTTAGAGGCATTTTTTTTTTAAATTATTTCTTGATTATTACCCTTCCAGTGTCTCTTTAATATACATACTTCTACATGGAGAAGGGATGAATGGTTGATACAATTGCAGATCTGTCCTGCACTAGCTTTGCATATGATGCGTTTATATGGCTTCCTATGTGTTTGATTGCACAGCACTTGTAGTCTATTTTTCATTGCAACAACTCTATATGGTGCAGAACTGCACTTAATAAGAACTCTTACTAAGTTGAGGATGGTAGAGTAAATACAGGGAGCTTATTTGCTGAGATACTTTTAGCCATTGTCTTACAAGTGACCTCTAAAAAAAAGGTCAACTAAAGAGGACAGGTATTGTTAAAAAGTATAGTAGAAAGAGATACTTGTGTGCCCTATGCCACAAAGCAGTCTCTATAGAACTGTTCCAAAAGTCTTCAGCTTTCACCTCCTTCCTTTACACTTCAACCATCTCCATGCTCTGTGCAATATGGGTGGTTATGACTGTTCTTCCACTGAGACCCTGGCAGGGTTCAGGCATTCCATATACATAGTTTATTCACAGAGTAAATACTAGTTTGGGAACATTAACATCATCTTTATTGTTTCAGTGCTGCAGGTCTGGCAACAATACAAGCAGGCTGACCAGCCCACTGGCTGCACAAACTCTAAAGTAGGAAGCAGGCTTGAGGTAGGGAATGTGGTGCGAAGCTGTACAAAGCAGCAGGGCAGACCCTCTGTATTAGGGTATGCAGGCTCATCACTTAGGCATGTGTTTTGCCATTTAGAAACACAGAAGGTTTCCTGCATCCAGCAAGAACATTACTTAAGAAAACTCTTCTTATTAGCCACAAGCTGTGTTGCACAGATATTAAAACTCCTTAAGCATTTCTTCCAAGACAGACCCTTGCCCAGGCCCTGTGGCAAGAAATCATGTTTTCCCTTTTAGAGACACTTCTCTAAAAGCTCAGGTCGAAAAAAATGCACTCTAGCAGACTCACAGGAGTCTTACATTTTCTTCACATGTTAAGAGTGCCTGGAAATACTTGCAAAGGCCAGTAGAGCCTGATCACCCCTATCAGCCTTGCTGTGAAGTAGCTCTGCTAAGAGAGGGTTGGTTCTTCCACATGACCCTCATGTCTCATACCTCATCTCCCTGCCCCCTCCAGCTGCTTGCCCTGAACTGCTGGGGACCATGCACATCTTTATGGTTTGGTCTGGCAGAAAGTTTTCTGACAAACATGCATACATGCTCTAAGCTGTTTTGAAGTGATTTGAAGCTAGATTCCCATTCTCCCTTCGAGTGCCCTTAGTTTTGTCCCAGCAACCACCACATTTTCCATAAACTTAAAAATCCCTATCTTTGAGATTTCGATTCTGCCTTCTTTTTTTTTTTTTTTTAATTGCTATGATAAATCTCATTTAATTTGTTTCAGGAAATACCAACAGGTGAACATATCTGACAGATCCAGAGACAGATGAACTGCTTAGACCTGAGTAGGGGTAAGAAGGGCTTTTAGCTGAAGTCAGAAAAGGAGGAGGCTACGTCCTCTTTAAGCTGCGGCCAAACTTGCTACGGCATAGAGTCTAAGAGCACACTTGTGTCTTCATCAGTTCATCCAGCATCACACAGAAGTTGCTCGTTCTTTTTCAATAATCAGAAAACAAAACTCAATATGGGTTTGAGGTTTGGGTGCCTTTTTGTTTATTTTTTTATAGAGCTCAGCCAACATTCAGTTATATTTGGCAGATCTCTGGAAACCCCACTCATGTGATTCCCTCTGCTGACTGCAGCCTTTGTTCTCCTTATCTGTGGCTGAATGTCACACCATGCCATTCATCACAGGAAAGGCATGAATTCAACAATGCAGACAGTAAAAATGGAGCTAGTGCCCGGTGCCGTGCCACCAGCCAGGGCAGCTCTGCTTGCACTGGTGTGCTTTGCCTCCTGCAGCTTTGGCTCCTCACCGTGTGAGACTGAACTCTGCTTTACAAGAAGTCTTTTCTCTTAGGGAAAGTACTCCCCAGGCCAGGACGTCTTTGAAGCGAAATGCTCCTAGCGAAGGAAGGGAAGATGAAAGCAGGGAAACGTGGTTTAGGGGATCTTGACTGGGACGTCTCAGTCTTCCACATACCATCAAGCGAGCTGCCACCATGCCCACAAGTTGGTGTAAATCGCAGCCATGCAGCAGACGTGAAGCCAGCTCATGCAGCAACACGCGCTTTGTGTGTCAGAGCAAGGCCCTGAAACGGTAGTGGCTCAAGCTGCAGCCCGCACCTGGGCATCCACCTACAGAAGCGAGCGTGGAGGCAGGGCAGAGCTCCGAGAGCAGCGCTGTGGGCTCCTTCCTCTGCAAAGCCCCAGGGGCTGCAGTGAGGCTGACAAGGGGTGGAGATTCTTGCCTAATGTCACTGGCAAGGCAAACAGGAGGTTCCCTCTAGGGCTGCCGCTCTCCCTTGCTCAAGAGTGTGAGCACCGAGAAAACTTTTGGAAGCAGAGAAAGCAGCCACAGCAAAAGCATCCTGCAGGCGCCTCAGCTTTCCATCTGAGCACCCTTCAGCAGCTTCGTTTTCACCCTCCGCCCTTTAGCGACACAACGCAGCTCACGAGAACTTTTCTCGGAAATCCCGGCACAGCAATGGTGTGCAGTTTTTGCCAAGGTGCTGTTTTCCGGAGCTGTGTAAAGGCCAACGATTCACCCGTGGCTCTCGTGAGGGGAAGCAGAACGGAGCTTCTTTGCGTCCGTGGCTGGAGGTAAACCCTGTGTCCCAGGGAAATGCCGGGACAGCCTGAGTGCCCTGTGAAATCCTGTTCTTCTTCAGCCTACTTTAACTCCTAGGGCACCAGGCTGAATGAAGGGGAGCACCTGCAGGCAGTGATGCAACGGAAAACGACGTTTATTTAATCACCCAAGGGAAGAACAGGCTGAGCGATGGTAAGGGCAGCTACACCTCACCCCACCTGCAGCTCAGGGCCAACCCCTGTGCCTGCACGGAAGAACTTTTGGCTCGTATCTGCAAAAGTGAAGCTGGGCCCACAGCTTCACGTGGCTGTTCGCGCAGCCAGATAGTGAAACACCTGCTGTCCCCCTGAGGTCAGGGCTTGCCACAGGCAGGCAGGGCCAGGGCAGCGTTGCCGCTTGGCAGAGGAGCGACCGGGGCAGCACCAGCCGTAGCCGCCCTCGGGGGCTGCTTTCGTTCCGGGAAAGGCATCGCACAGGGCGCGTGGTGTGTGGCACACAGAAGGTGACCCTGCCTGCCGCGGCGCGTGCTGCTTGGTGTACATCGCTTGGGGTTTATTGACACAGAAGGTCCTGGGCTAATGGGTGTGGTGTCCCAGCAGGTTAGGCGTAGCCTGAAATTCCTCGGAGGTGGCACCAGTCAGCATCCCTCGGGAGCGAGCCTTTGAACGCGTGTTTTCTAGGAGCCTCTTAAACCCCAGATCTCTGTGCGCTGAGCTACATGCTTGGTCTCTGCTAGCAGGCAGCAAGCTCAGGCGTTCTCTTGCGAGAGGAAGAGCTGACAATATTGAACAGGGAGACTAGACGAGCTTATGAGACAAAATTAAAAGGAAGAGAAGAGAAATGAAGCGCTGAAGTGCTCGTGCTAACAACGTTTGTTTTAATGTTAGGAAACCTGTATGATGGATGTTGATAGCAGAGTGAAGGGTGGGGTTTTTTTCCCCTCCAGAATAATCTAGGCTTCCTTCAAGGATAGCAAGAAGATATAAATAGAAATTATGCAGGTTTCACCTCAAATTACTCTGTCTAAAGGATTATCAAAAAACAAGGGCACTAAGCCATCCTTATAAATCTGGGATGTTGATCTTAAAGATACTGTGCAATCAGAAGATCTAAAATGTGCCTTTAGGGGATAAAGCACTGTGGCCCTAGGTGAGGACAGCTACCATTGCATGTCACAAAAAAGCCACATGCCTTTTGACTTTCAGATCCTTTTCTAACATGGAAATGTGGCACTTAGGGACATGATTCAGTGGTGGACTTGGCAGTGTCTCGTTAACAGTTGGACTTTATGGTCTCAAAGATCTTTTCCAACCTAAATGATTCCATGACATGTCTTAATTTAGCAAACACTGTATTCAACTCGAGGCCTAAATACAGGTTTTTAGAAATGGAAATGGGATCTGGTGAGGTTTCATATCTCTCTGTACTTAGCTGCATGGCCCTTCTTCAAACATACTCCAGCACCTCTATATCCCTCTTGTGGTGAGTGGCCCAAAACTGAGCACACAAGCCTGGAAATAAATAAATATTTACAAACAAACAAACAAACCAGAATTCATTTTCACTCCTTCTTCTGGAGTTTTAATAAACCATGTTGAAAACTTTCTGTCATTCTAAATCCACATAATCCAGCCCATGGGTATTTTTCCTTATTGTAAGTGTGTTAATGTGGATTTGTTTCATTTAGTCCCAAGGTTATTCACATATTTTCTTCTGACAGAAAATGAAGAAATGAAATGCAAGTGAAGAGGACACTGGGAAAAAAAGAACATGTAGAACTGGAACTCTTGCTGGTGATGCAGCTCAGGAATGTGTGTATTGTGTAAAATGCAAAAGCATAAAGCTCCTGATCAACAAGCAGATACCAAGAAAATAACAAATGTCATAACTTTAGGAATGGAAATATTAGCTGAAGAAAAACATTTCTGTATTTAATATCCAACTATTTGCTAAATAATTTAATGATAACCAGAATGAAATAAATCAATTACTTGATTTACACTCTCTGTGGAGATAAATCCTAGAAAAAATTGCTCAATGTCTGTTTAGGGAGCAGCCCCAGTCAAAACCCAGCAGATTTCCAGGCAGCTCTGGCTCATGCAGTATAGCTGGAGCTCAGGATCAAGCTGGACACTGTAGTGCTTATAGTGTTTATAAATTTATGAGCTATACAATCCACTGGTCATGTAAGAACAGCTGCCCCTGCTCCAAAACTAGCCTGCCTTTGCAAGCAGTTTTCCAAATAACATCCAGCACAGAGTGATCTAAGGGTCAAAAGTTTGCTCCCAAGAGGGGCATCCTTGCAATGCATCATACTGTATTTTGGACAGCCTTTCCTGTGTGCAGACAGTCAAATGACTCAGCCACATGTCTTGTGAGGATAAAGAGACATACACACTGAGAAAAAGAGAAAGCTCCTTATGTTCAAGATAGCTTGAAACCTGTGGCTGCTAATCAGAAAGTAACTTCTTATGCTAGAACAAGCTGTTAAGAGTCCCATAAATTTTTTTTGCCTTAAACCTGAATAATAGCAGCTGAACTTACATGTTGTCTCACAGAGAGTATCAAACTCCCAGCAAAAATCAAGGAAGCTGTCCCAACCCTCAGACTTCCTTGTTCCTACATTAGATTTAGATTAACAAAACCCTAAATCCTCTTTTATAAGAATTGGGATTAATATGGAAATCAGGCAAACCTTGAGGTACCCACTGATTAATCAAGGTAAAACAAAAAAAATTCCTCTGCAGAAATAATGGAGATTTAAAACATAAATAATTGCTGAGGCAGTTGTAACACGCCTTGTGATGGCTTTTCAGTGCTGTTTATATTAAACAGTTAGCAACTTATTACCTAATACTCGTCAGCAGACCAAGCCTTAGCATAAAATATGTTCAGTATCTAATATAACCTTGTGGAGCATCTATGAAGGCTATGAGCTTTCAGCTTTCCAAATAGCTGAAAAACATCCATGGTTTCCTTTTTTGTTGAACTGGCTGAAGAGGAGAGTCAGCAGATCTGTGGTTTAACCTTTGTTTCTTAGTATTATGTTGTGTAAGAATAAAATAAGTACGAATTGTAAGTATGGCCAGGCAGCAACGTCAGCAGTGACTTAGCAGCCCTTGAACAGCAGCCGTGCACCATCAACACCCAGCTTGTTGTCTGAAGATACTCTCATGTTTCTGGCAGGATGATGTCCCAAAGCATGTATTTAATATAATAACTGTTCAATCCCAGTTCAGCAGCATGCACAGTCACGGCACGAGAGCTGTTAACCCAGGAAGCGCCTAGGCTTGGAGGGAGGATTTTGGTTTCGTCCCTCTGGCTTTCCTATGACTTCCTACATTCCTACATCACACCAGCATCTCAGTGCTGCTGCCATTGCTTCCCACAGGGAAGGGAGTGACCTGCCTCAGCATTTGTGATGCTTCCACATTAAATGGCCTTTTCTTTTTCGTTTCCTGACATGCAGAAGAAATTGCAATGGCTGCACCTTTGAAAAGTGTTGGCTCAACAGATTGCCTGCCAGTGGCACATCCTGTTATTGTAGCCATTATCTGCTTCTATCTTACATCAACTGATCCACTGGATCGGGTTTATCACAGCAGTGTTATTTCCAGCACCCGGCAGCAGAGCAGATGTCGGCTAACTCAGCTAGTTACCAGCTGATTTTTTCCAGCTTTCTAGTTTTGGTCTGTTGCTTCAATTTTTCCCTCCTCCTGACACAAACTGTGCATCCATTTTTAGCCTGATCACATTTTGCTGTTTGGGGGCTGGCAGGCACTCATCTCAGGAGTAAATGCTATGACTTGAAGAAAGTACTAATGAAGGCTGGACAAGGGCAGAGCACTGGCAAGCACCCTCACATTGTAAGTATTTCACGAGAGGGAATATTTAATCTCTGAGCACACACATTGCATGGCAAAGTCACTGTGTCTTGGTGTCTGCAAAGTATCTACATTCCTGGAAAATAACCATGGTTTTGTCCCTGATATCCAAGCCACACAGGATATAGATTTTGTAGTGCCTGGGACAGAGTGGGACGTACCCTTGGAAAACTGATGTAGTGTTGCAGATATTTCCTGTGGCCAGGAATATACATACCCTGGTCTTTTAGCCTTCTACTTGTTTCTGATTCAGCCTGTGAGCTATGAAAAACAAACTCATTTAAAAAACCAACCAACCAACCAAAAAACACAACAAGAACTACTTGTTACTTTTCAGATAGCAAAAGCAACTGCCAGGGTAACTGGCTTCATAAAAGCTACAGAAGCCCAAATGCATCTTTTAAAGGTGTCCTGTAGGAAGAAGCAAATGGATTATTTATTTTTTCTTGTATGTGGAACTTTTTTAATCTTTCTGGAGAAAGGGTAGAATTCAATCTGTGTAGCCTATTGCTTCTAGCAGCTTCCAGATGTCCAGTGAACTGGGAATACTGAACTACAATGATATTCAAGAGCAAACCAGACTTGAATGGGGAAGGACACCACAGCCTGGAGGCTTTTTTTCTTAATTTATTCTTCTTTGTGAGCATCCAAGAAAGCATTAGAAGAACAAGGTCTTTGAAAAAGGCGAATGTCCACTCCAGGCTGCAGACAAGGCTTACTCATCTTCTGTATCTATGTAACGAACCTCTCCAGTGACTTGCAAAGATAAGAACAAACAAAATAGAACAAAAGTAGCAAGGAGGATAATGGACCTTAGAAGGTCTCTAAACCAACCTCCCATTCCAAGCAGGGTCAGATGTGAGATAAGATGAAGTTGCTCAGGGCTTTATCTAGCGAAGGTTGGGAGCCAACAAGGACAGAGGTGGTATCACCTCCCTGTGCTGTCCATGTGGGGAAGAAAGGTTTCACCTACCTCCAGCCTCTTTGGCCTGGCTCAGTGTGCTGCATGCCGGGGCACAGAGCTGCCCCCAGCCCCACTGGCATCGCTGCCGGGGCTCTGCCTGCCTGGGGCAAGGCTGCTCTTTGTCCCTGTGCAAGTGCATGAGGCCTCTCTGGTCCCTTCCTTGCCTTCTCCCAAGCTCTCCATGCAGCAGCCCTGCCCTTGTGCATAATGACCGGTCTGTTCCCATTTGGTGTTGTCTGCAATTACTCAGTATTTGCAAGGAGTGGTTTTTCTTTTTTTTTTTTTTAGTGTTTATGAAAATACGATCAAACTTAAGAAACTTCTTCAGAAATAAGAAAAAAAGGAAAAAAAAAAAGAAGAAGGCAAAGCAAATCACTCCCTTAAATATTTCATTCAGGATCAATTGCCTATTGACAGCTGTAAAGGTGGACTTCTGAAACCTTGTCTGTTTCGGACAGAATCTAGGCAAGCAATCTTGCAAAAACCAAATGTGGGACCAGACCTCCACCCACAATAAACTAAAGGCAACTAGGTTATGTTGAATTTGTAGATGTTATGGAAATAACCCCAAGAACTCTGTGAAATTTTGGAAATTTTCTTCCTTCTCCTAAACAAGCAAATCTGCTGCAAGCTGGCATTTCTAATTAAAATCGATATTCCTAACAAGCCTCTCTCTCAGTCCAAGAGGTCTCGTGTGAGAAATTACAGCAGCTACTCAAAATTTCAGGAGGGAAAAAATGCAGACACATAGACTAGTCTTGGTGGAAAGAGATTACTAGAAACCTTTCATCCAGCCTCCTGTACAAGGCTGGGTTACCCTCACTGCCAGGTCAGGTTGATCAGGGCTTTATTCAGCCTTGTTTTGAAAGCTCCCAAGAAGGGAAATTGCATTGTCTCTCTCAGCATTGTGCTCCACTTCCTCACCATCCTCATGGCAAATTTTTTTGCCCTTGTGTCTTGTGTAGCCAGAATTTCTTTTACTGCAATTTTTTCAGTTGCCTTTGCTGTGCACTGCTGAAAAGGAGTATGGCTCTGTCTTCTGAATAATCATCCTTCAGGCTTAAAAGAGAAGGCAGTAATCACTGCTCTTGACCCACTGGCTTGGGTATTCTTGCCTGCACAGTCCTTGTGCATTTATAGAACTGTTGGGATATTAAAGAGAAAACTCTGCTCAAAGTCTGGATAGCAATGTTATGCAAGCTTGGCTAGACCTTGCTTATTACCATACCTTCATGGGGGTATAGAAAGTGCCCATATGGCAAAGCAATGCTGGTGTTTGTTGCAAGCAAGAGCCAATCACACATCCTTGATCTCCTTCATCAGCACCACACTGCGTGAAAGCAAGTGGCCCTCTGAGCAGGGGGTGCTGTGGGTGCCAGGGTATGGCAGGTGTTGATGCTGATGGCCCTGTCCCCATGCTGCAAGACCAAGCAGTCACCTGCCTACAGTAATCATTCCTGCCCAGAAAATATGAAAGGCTTCACAGAGAACAGCAGAAAAAACTCCCAAACCCTTGGCAGTCTCAGCTTGGCTTAGATGTTGGCAGGTCCTTTGCAGGAGTGAGAGAGGAAGGATGAATGTTGCTTGTAAAGCATTTCCTCAGCCAGGAGGTGCAGACAATCCAATGTTCCTCCACCTCCCCTGCCTCCCATGCCTTCCCTGCCTTCCTTGCCCAGGATCCAAGCCTTGCACACAGCAGAGCTATGCCTGCCTTCTTAAATCACTGTGCTCCTGCTAGAGTGGCTTTGGGAACCGGTGATGGCACTTTGCAGTTACTGGATGCTGGGCTTCAGTTGTATGGTCCATGCTTGGACAAAACTCCTTCAGACTTCAGAAAGGGTTTGTTCCTGGTGAAGGAATGCAGCACAGGGCATTTGATAGTGTTGTGTCTGTGCCAGCCTTATGAGGAACAGTACCTCCAATATTTCAGTAGCAAGAAGCACAGAAATCTGTGCATTCCCTTGAATGTCACACAGCTTTTGGGTTTTCCTCAAAGCCACTAACTGAGGCAACATCGAAGGAACTGTGTCTCCATGGTCCTTCATAGTTGTGGCAAGCTTGGGAATCTAGTAATGTGTATGGTAGTAGCAACTGAGTGTCCAAGATCTACTATGTCTCGGTTCTTCAGTGTGCTGTCCCTCACATGCCATGAGCCCCCTGGGGAGAGCTCCCATCTGTCATTGTTAGTGCAGGGTATGGAACCAAATATCTTTTTCTATAGCTTTAACCTTCCAGCTGTGGGCACCCACTTGGCCTCTGTGATGTCTGTGTAAGTTTGGTGTCCCTTCACTATTCAGAAATGACCACTCACATGTGATTGTCATCAGTTGACCTGGGTGGTGATCCACTTGCAGATGGCACTTCTCCATAACTTTTCTATGGTGGCTGCTGAGGTGTCACTGGTGGTTGATTTCTGGATCACTGAACAATGGGGACAGGAGGAGGCAGCTCTCATGAAGAAACCTCACACCATGGCCTTGCGGTTGTGCATCAAGTTGTACACCTGTGCATCTTGCACTGAGGGATGCACATGCAGAGCCCCAGTGACACTGTCACAGAGGAAATTGCAGAGATCTCCAAATCACAAAAGGCAACTTCAACCACAAACTTGCCTTCCTTCTTCCTGTTCCCTCAACAGGCAGAGAAGGAGGGCAATGGTGGGAATGCACAAATTCAGAAGAATAGACAGCACAGCAATACGCTAACAAGCTGAGCTCCTGCCTGCATGTGTACTGCCAGCCTGGCATTTCAACATTGTTCCTGGTATAAATACTGCTCTTCAAATCCTGCAGACTCCTTTGGCTCTTTTACTAGAGGGTCTTTGTTAATGAATTCTCTATGGGCTTGTAAATTCTGCGCCTCATTATTTGTCACTTCTGGCTAGAAGCCTGCTTGGCACTTCATTAACAAAGATTATCATTGTGAACCATGACTAATTCCTCCCAAAGCACTTCCACCTCTTATGATCATTTTTAAGTTTAAAAATAAATGCCAGCCCCCCCCTTTTTGCTGGAGCTTGTGCAAAGTACGATGGCAGCTTGGCAAGATTATTGCTGGGCTGATCACATGTTGGTTTGTGTCAGAAGTTCCAAAAGGGGCTCTATTTTGCTTTATGGATGAGAAATAAATTTCTTTAAGTTTTATATGAAATAGGAGAAACAAGCTTGCCCTTATGCTGCCATACTGACTTGCTCGCAGGAATTAACTTTGTAAACTTGTAAAAATGGAAGGACCAAAAAATAAACAATTATTAACCCGCCTGAAACAAGACAGGAGAAACTGTGACTTGCACTGGTTGGAGCTTGCAATGGTCATTATTAAGTTCCACTTTGCAGCGATCATTATCCAAACCAATCTAGATGTCAAAGGAAAACAAAGCCATTTTGCCTCCCCACCTGCAAAACCACACACCCTTGGGCTTTCATTTTTTTGCGGTTATTTAGAACTGTAACCTACATCGCTACATACAGAGGGTTAAGCCAAGCAGATTGTACAGTCCCAGTTTAGCTCAAGTTCTCCACTGCCTGTAATTCAAGGAGCATTAAGTCTGGGTAAAAGGGGAGCCCCACGCTGTCTGCAACAGCACAGCTAATGGTAATTGAATTATCTGTAATTAAAGTTACTATGAACAGGCTGACTGATAGCAACAGGGAAGGTAGTCTTTGTTTTAAGATGCCGTTCAGCACACGTTCCTAGTAACTCTTGAGGAAAGCATCTATGGCTGAAGGAGATCTTCATAATCAGCCCATGGGAAGGAACACTTCCACTTTTGAAGTAGATGATAGTATGGCAGTACAAAATCAAGCCTGGCATCCCTTGCAGTAGCTTGGTAGTAGCAACTTTGGAGAAGAAGGAGCTTGAACTCTAAAGGAAGAAACAATGAAAACACTAAGCTTATGCTTACCTTTTCAAAGCACAGATAACCTCTGAGTGTGCTTGGTTACACTGAAAGAACGTGAAGACATTGGGCATGGTTATAATTAATTGTCCTCCTAGATTTGTGATATAAAGTAGATATAGCGAAACTATCATCATGATGCAAGGCTCACCGGGTATTTACATCCTCCCACTACAACCAGGGCAAACGCGAAGGTCAGGGAGCAACATTCATAGCGATATTGTTCCTATGCAAGTTATTGTTTCAATGTTTTTCAAAGATTTCAGAGCACCAGACAAAAACTGTGTATTAACTCAGCTTTGCTATTGCTTTCTTAGACTGTTGATAACTTTGCACAGGACCTTCAGACATGTGACTGCCTGGCTTGACTGCAGCAGAATGGCAATATGAGTTGATATGATTGAAACAGATTTGGAAAGGCTTCTGTAAAGAATGATGAAACTGGAAAAAAAATGTTTGCAGTTTCTTTGGGCAACTGAGTAAGGGTTCTTATTGCTCTGTCTTCAGATGCCATCTCCTTCTCTTTCCCACTGGTGCAGAGATGACCGTGTGGGTTTGGCGACTGCCTTGGTGCACATAGGGCTCAGTGCAAAAAGTCTGAACTTGAACACCTCTCCCAAAATCTTTGATGTTTAATCTAAATTTTCAAGTGTTTGCAGAAGTAGTTTTCCTCACTGGTGAACATGAGTAAAACAAGCAAAACTTGTTTTCTCCAACTAAAATGTAGGAAAACAAATCTATTTCAATATAAATTTTAAGAAGAAAACTAAATCCGTCTCCTAAATTCACAGACTTCCTCTGGGATGGCAGCTGTGGAGTTTTCACCTTCCCAGTGTGACCTTCACACATTTTCAGACTGTAAAACTTGTGCTGGGTATCAAGGCCTGGTGGTGCTGGATGGATGTAGCAGAGCAACCTGTTTCTCTTTCTTGTTTCTTCCTTACCAACCCCTCCTGCTGCATGCAGCCCCCACAGATCCTATCCAACCTTTGCACTCCACCAGTACTTGGTACAGGCATAAAGGTGTCCTGTGCTTGTGGAAGATTTTGCTGTTGCAGTTGTTGCAGTTTTTGCTGTTTAGCTGTCACTGTGATCTAAGCCTAAAGGTTCTGAACAGCCCACAGGTTCAGCAGAGCAAAAGGAAGACACTCTTTTTCCTCAAGGTCACAGGAGGAGCACTGAATAATCTCTGTGTGTCCAAACTGGAACACAACGAGGATTTGCAGAGGGCTTCCCATGCATTTGCCATAGCAGTAACAGCACAAGCACTGGCTTACCCAGCTGCTTTTCAGCTTGGTTCCAGCAGGAAAACTACACCACCCCAAAATACCTGCTTTAAAAGAGGCGGTTCCCTTCTCAGGTATGACTTTCTGGCATCTAGGGAAGACACGGAGCCTGTGCTTTTGCTGAGAGACGTCAAAAGGGATTCATACACACAGCTTTGGGATCAAACACCAGGAAGCTGCTCTTTCCTCCACAGCTGGGTAACTCACGCCTTCACACAAGCAAATGGCTCAGCAATGGCTTCATGCACATAGATCCTTCCCTTTCCATCTCCTGCCTTAGAGTCAGCAATGGAAAGGCAACAAAGTCACTCTCATGCTGATAGTTGTCAATTTAAGGCTTGAAGCTGTCCAAAAGCATTAGTGTGGACCACAGGTCCCACTAGCATGGTATCCTGTCTTCAGCTGGGGTCATAAATGGATGTCCAGGAACCACCAGCAACTTCACTGCAATAGATTATGCTGCATCTCCCCTGAGTTTTCTCCCAGCCTCAAACTATTTTAGCTTGAGGCATTTTCTGTAATGGATGTGGTTTCTTCTATTTTGTAAATACCAAATAATTTGTTATCCTGGTATCATAGTATGATTTCTGTTAGTTTTTTTGAGGAAACATTACAGCATCTCAACTACACCAGCTCCACGTCAGAGGTATGATAAATAAGGCTGATATGCTTTGCAGAGAACTAACCAAAGTCTCTGCAGCAGTGGTCTACTTTCAAGCACACAATGTCATCAGGGAGGGTGGTGTCAGGTTGATAAAGAAAAGTTAAAGAAAACTTGTCTTTTTCTTCCATTTCCAGGTACTTCTGTTCACCTGGTTATATAACTTACTCCTGTTTATTTGTCATTAACCCCTGTTTATTTGTCGTTAACCAGCTGTGATTTCAATTTATAAGGTAAACGTGGCACTGCAGCCACCACCTTGTTGTGCAGCCGTTGCCATTAAAGTTACCTGTTGCACGCAGGGGTCTTGCACTGATGTGGTCGTGACCCTTTGGTGAAGGCACCAGTGAGAGTGAGGAAGAAACCATGCAGTGGTCATGGTTTCCCCTTGCACTGGTTTTGTCCATGACCACCTGTGGGGAACTGCTCACCCACCCTGTGAGGAGCCACCTCCCCTGCTTGGCTTTGGACCTGGCTGCTGCTAGCTTCATTGGGGAGCCTGGGACAGATTCTTCCTAGATGAGGGTAAGCTTTGCCAGGAGGTAAAATGGAAATACAGAAACTGGGTGGTTTGAACAAGGACACAGATCAACTGGAATAACTGGGGAAGAGAACTGAGGTTACCAGTTTAAAAACCTCAGCCACTACACCATCCCATTTACTACTCTGGTACCAACAAAAAAGGCATACAGATCTAAAGGTACATAGTTATAATGAGCAACTGGTTTCCAAAGGTTTTCCAAGGGAATTACCAAAGGAGCTACCCACTGTCATGGTGTTACAGGTGAAATTGTCCTCTTCCAAGGGCAGTAGAATACGGTGCCCTGGAAAGCAGTGGTCCTCAGCTCAGCTGATACTTCTGCCTTGCTCCTGACCTATCAAAGTGGACTGCTAGATTGCTACACAGATAATGAAGTGGGCACACTGTGCAGGGGTGAAACCAGCTGGGCTTAGAGCTGAGGGTAAACAGACACGTCTTCACTCATGAGTGATACAGAACTGAAAACTACATCTCAGGCAGCAAAGATTTGCCCTGCTTCCATTTATGCTGCTGGTGCAAAGCTTTGGAGGTTGGTTTGAGCTGCATGAGATGATCTGTGTGACTGAGAACATCTCTGGAGGGTGGATCTTTAGGGTATTCTCTTACCAAAAAATAATCCCTGTTTTTATCTTCATGATAAAAAGCCTGTGCTATAAAAAATCATGTCTTTCCAGGAAGAGATTACTAATGCTTATAAATAACCTACCCTTCCCACAGACTATTTACTATTTTCTTACTTTTCCTCCCTTAGAGACACAACTCTGTGAAGGTTTGGGTCAGGGAGAGGGGATTCTGCTTATTGCACCATATAACTTGGCTACTCACACCAAAGCAAATGTGGCTGTGGCGGAATGTGGGGTCAGTCTCAGTAGTAGGGTAATGCCTCTGAGTTAGGGGAATTTGCGTCACTGGGAATGAACTTGGCCCCAGGTACTATTTCCTTAGGATTTCATAATGAAAACCAGGCACCCAGCCCAAGCAAACCTCACCAGAGGCACAGCTACATGAATGCAAACTCCTAACACTGCAGTGGCTGGAGATGGGGAGGATTCGTAGTTCTGCCAGGCAGGGAAACTTGTGGCATTTGGGTGCATCCCCAGAGGGGACAGCGTGCTTTGGTCCTCTGAGCTGCCCCAGCCCTGATCACTTTTAAAATTAAAATATGCTGAAGCAGAAAGTGATACCTGTGTGCATATAAAGTCATATTAGTTGTACCTCAAATATCAGCTCCTGGCACATTTTGCTTACCCTGAAGTGAGTGACTATTCTTCCTAAAGGCACTGAACAGTGGTTGCATAGGCATGTGTTTCTTCTCCCTGTTTTTTTGCTCAAATGTCAGTGCTGCTGTAGTTTTCATTTATATATATTGAGATCTCACCTGCAAACATGGATTCACAGGGTGTCACACATATCTTCTTCAGTGCTCATGTTAGCTGTCAGCTCCATCTGTCTGTGCTGCCCTTTGTGTTCGACTACTTTCTTTACTACGTTATTTGGAAAACAGGAGGAATAATTTTCTTTTGCACTTGTCTCTTCATCTTTCTCTTTTCCTCCATCACTCTTGCCAAACATGCTGGAGTGCAGAGTTTTCTTTTGTAACCAGTAAGGTTGTTTGGGCAAACCCTCTGAAGACTTTTTGCCCAAGCTTTTAGGAGATGACCCCCAGCTCTATCCCAACCTTGTTTTTCAAACAGATCAGTAACAGTTTTGTACATGGTGATACCAACCCTTGATGCTCGGACCTAGCTAACAAAACCAAACCTGCTTCTTACAGATCAGTGACAGTGATTATTTTAATGGAAAAGGCTTTTATGTTTGATGTTGAGTCCCCAGGAAAATTATAATACTTGTTGGCAGACGGACGTCGTTCATGCTTGGTGCACAAAGTTACCCTTGTTACCAATCAGGCAATCACTGGATGTGAACTGTGTATATATTTACCAAGTCTGATCAATTTTCCCACTATACTATCAGTGGTAGGCATATAAGTGGTTTGTTTTTTTTTTTAAGACCATATAAGCTGTTTCATGAAGAATTAAACCACCTTAAAAATATATAACTTTGCAAAGCATTTTTCAAGTCTTACTTTGTTTCTATTTTTAATGTGTTAAATAATACACATTATTTATTTATTTATTTATTTATGTTACTCAGAGCTTCTCAGACATTGAACTGTCTCCTAGTGGGAGGTCCAGTTGTGGAAAACTGCAAAAGAAATGTGTCTTGCTGTTTGAGTGCTTTGCCCTCTAAATGATTTTGCTTCAGGCATGTTCCCTTCAAGCATGCAACTTGGCCTTGTTGATAAACAGTGGTGCAGTAAATGGTCTTGTTTGTAAGCCATTTCAGGTGTATTTTATGGTGGAGTGGTCAAGCACCAGTCCAAACTGGAGATGCCACATTTCCCTGTTCCCACCCTAGACGAGTTAACTGTACATAAGATCCCTGCTCAAAAAAGCTGGACTGGTAGAGAAAAAAGAGCAAAGTGACATGCCCAGGGACATCTGAACCCATATGTTGCAGGCAGCTCACTTTCCTAGCCACTTGCAGTTGCTGCATCAGCAGCAGAAACTACATTGGAGAGCAAAAACACTGGCCCAAAATAGAAGGGAGACCACCCATTAAGAAATACTCAGTTCTGACCAGTTTTGAGGCAGACCCAAATCAGGTTGCATCCAATGGTAGACAGTAAAATGAAAACCCTCCTTTTACTTCCCCTTCTGCCCATGGGAAGCTAATGGAATTGTTTTGCTTTTCATGCATGGTATTTGCAGGTTTACTCCCTGGTGTGAGCGGTGTGAGGTTCTTGCTGTGCCTGGAGCCATTAGCAATCCTGCTGGGCCTTCAGCTGGGATTATCTGTCCAAGCTTCCATTGCTTTACCTGCAGAGGGGAAGTGGGACTGTCTCTCTGTTGTATTTAATCTACAGTGTATCTGTACCACTAACTGCATCGGACTCGTTGGGACTCCCTTGCCAAGCCTGCACCAGACAGGAAGGGAAATGCTGGCCAGGGCATAGGTTTGCTTCCCGTGTGCGGCCAGGTCACATTTGTGTGGTGCACATTCAGCAGTACACACTCCCTGTACATCTGCAAATACCATGGCTGAAGAGGAAGGGTGGGTACTGAGCAACATCCCATGTCTTCTTGCTTTTCTGAGTATAGTAATGGCAGGATCTCCTCTAATGAGTTACTGAAAGGATGACACAATTGCAAAAAACTGTTCTGCAATGGCCAGTAGGTTGAGTAATACTGTTTTTCTAGGTTACCACATAGAAGGATGTGTGGGCTGTCTAGCATTTTGTTAGCTACCATCAGGCTTTGTTAGAAAAACTCCATGTGTGGTGGCAGAGATGCTGCAATGCAGGCCATGTTTTTGCTCTTCTGGGGGTTTCCCTGGGTTTTGAAATACACACAAACCAAAGGTCAGACTGAAGTAAGCTCTGGGGTTAGAGACACTGCTGGGAAAACAGGCAAAGCTCCTTCAGAACAAAGTAAACACGCCTGAATCATGGAGAAGCAATGACCTTGGAGCAATGATCTGACAGCTGTTACTCTGCAGACCCTCCTGCTCCTGGCACCTTTGATAAATCGGTTGGGTTTCCAGCACATGGAGTGCTGAAGGACAATTTGTACTGAAAGCCTCTCTGTGCCAGAGACCTTCCCTAAGACCCATCCCTGCTGAGGGCTCTGGGCCATCTCCCTGGTTTTACAGAGCTTATGTAGGTCCCACCCCTGCCTCCTGGCAAACCACAAAACTGTGGCAGGCAGAGCACATTGTGGGGGACGGATGGTCCAACTGCTCCTTCAGTGATACTGACCTCCTTTGCCTGTCGATTACCCACATAGGACTCTCCTCTGCTTTCCTCACTGCTTCACTGGTAATTACTTAACACAAAAAGTGCATTTCCAAACAATTTGCTCCATGCCATGGTAAACTGTCTTTGGCTGCTGGGTCAATTTTATTTTGTTTTCCAGCAACTACAGAAGCAGAAAGAGAAACTTATGCAGAACGACAACCCAGGTCTATAAATAGCTGAGTTCAGGGAATGGAGGACCAGTTTTCTGGAAGCTATTTCTTGGGTGGGGGACTGTGTCCTAGGCATGGCAGAGAGCTAAGCACCCTCTCCTGGAGCTTTCCAGGAGGCCACTGAGCTCAGCCCGTTTGCAGCTGGGTTTCTTCAATGTCTCTTTTGGGATGTACCTTTTGAAGTGACGTGCCTAGGAGAACGACAGGAACGCCCTAGCTAGCAGCAGCCAGCCCCTCTTGCCCTGTGAGCACTGCTGCCCAACGCTGTAGAGGAGCATTTAACAAATCATTAGTATTTCTGCTTTTCCCCACCTTCTCCCTGTTGTCTGCCATCACATATGGGAGCTGGTTGTCTCTCTTGGGTGGTGACTGACTGCTGATTGGTACTATACAGCTTTATTCCCTGTCTAGAGGCACCAGCTATCAGCACAACATGGTTCAACCATGTAATAGAGCCACTGCATTTAGTTGCTGCCCCTGCTTGAGCCCTATAAGTTATTCCCTAGCTTCTAAACTCATGAGGAGAGAAAAGGAGAAAGCTGTTTCCCTCAAACTATTTAAATCCTGCTGAAGATGTCAGCTATTAATTTAAGAGGGCTAGGGAGAAAAAAAAATATGGAGGGGCTTTCAGGGACTTGGAAACAGATAAAAAAAGGCACAGACTGTGGAAGGCCAACACGATCAGTTAATGTCTTACTAATCAGCTTGTCTTCGTCTCAATAGACAAACCATCTGCACCAACAATTATGCTTGGGCCACTGCCACAGTCAGCAGGATGAAAAGCAAAAGAAGCAAAAATGCACGGCATCTGGAAGAGAAATCAAATGAGCCTGCGGGAACTGACTAGACGGTATTCTGACAGTAGCTAAGAGCAGTGGGTGGAAGGAAAGCAACAGACACCAAAGGCAGTAGCAGGTTGATGATGCGGGATGGATAATAAAAGGCATGACCCAGCCAAGGAAGGTCATATTCACCTTAGCACTGGGTAGGTCTCAGCTGCAGTGACATGTACATGTGAGAGATGAGAGCCTGGAGAAAAAGCTAGCTGAAAGAAAAAAATGCTATACAGAAGCCTTAGAAACATACAGGTAACTGGGGAAAGGCTGAAAGAAGATCTCATTTACCAAGGGAGAGAAGAGAAGCACCATCTTCACTTGGGTTTTGGTCATTTATGAAGACACAAATACATTCTTCCCAGGGCCTATGAGAAGTCAGACAGGTAATCAGCCTCATTTTCTGCAAGCGTGACCTGCAACGGCAAGTGGAGAAATGATGTCTGCAAGGACAGGCAGAAAAGCATTGCCTAGAGCTGCCCAAGCCCCCAAGCAGTCTTCTTCCCTGACAGCTTTTAGGTGTGTTTAGACCAAGGTCTGTCCAACATGACCTAGGGATGTCACATTTCTGCTCAGTGCTGATGGTTTTTTTTTACTATAAATCCCTTCCAGCTGTATATTTCCATGATTGCGTGGGCCCCAGCTGAACATGAGAAAGGAGAGCATCATTATGAAGTCTGGTCCCGAATCATGCATGTTTTGCTCAGACAAAACAGACAGAAGAGACTTGCCCAGCGGGGGGGAGCACCTGAGGAGATGTTGCTGGCTGGTGTTTTCCTTCCCTGAGCAGTCCAGCCAGGCTCTGCCTTCAGCGCCTTCAAGGGATGGTCCCAGCTTGCATGTTCACCGCTGAGCAGCCCTTTATGTGGCAGAGCTCTCCCCACGCAAGGGCAGGATGCCCTCAGCCCTTGTAAACTTTGGCTGCCTGCTGCGAGAGGGTACACCTGCGCTGCTCTGTGGAGGGCGAGTCTCAAGATCTGCACTCTGTGAAAGGCAGGGACTGCTGAACTCTCTCTTGCAATAAATCAAAGCAGTAACAAAGACAGATGTGTGTGGAAGGAGGTGTAAGCATGGCCCCTGGAGCCCAGCTTTGGCCTATTGTGTTACCATGCCAACAATGTTATCAGGGAAGAAAGCAGAGAAGGTGTTTTCCCAAGTCTTTAATCCCACAGGGGACCACTACCCTGGCAAAACAAAAGCTCACGTTCAGTTGAAGAAATCTGTGCTTTCTAAGGCCAGATAGCCTGGGAAGCTCTAATCAATGCTACAGAGATCTGCTGCTCTCTTTGACAACAGGCTGAAAGTGATCCCTCAGTCACCCTGGGTGATGACTTACATTTCCTGAAGGGATGGTGCAAACAAATTGCGGGCATGTTCTAGCACACAGCAGAAGACTTCTGCTGCTTTGGAAAAAAAAAGCACATGCTGGAATGAAGGGCCAAGAAGAGTGAGAATTTCTCAAGCCCTTTTGATTTGTCAGTTCAGAGGCAGTCCTCGTGCATGCTAATGTCAAGCCATGCTGCAGCTTAATGCTGGTTGCCAGCACATAAGTGTACTTCAAGAGCAATCCCATCAAAGCCAGAAGAACTGCTCCGGAGGTCAGACCAGTGTAGATGACACATTGTCACCATGCACTGCATGCTCTTAAAACAAGATGTTATGAGGGCTTTAATGCATCCCTATGCTAGGTTATGCAGTGTCCTTGCTTGGGGCATTCCTTCTTTGAAGACAGTAGCTAAAACTATTTTTGGCATGCATTTTGCTGAATGTCTCAGAGGGAACAGCCACCAAACCAGTCAGGAAACCAGAGATGGAAGATGCAACTATCCCTGGGAAGTCAGGCAAACCCCAGCTCTGGTGTGGAGTGGGCAGGTGAGAAAACGAGAGCACCTCAAAGGCAGGTGCTGAGCTGCTTCTTCCAGCTGTGCTCCAGAAAATCTCCACTTCTCCTGGCCTTAGTGCCTAGCACCCATCTCTGCCCACCCGTCCCATGCCTATCGACACTTCTTTATATTTAGGTTGTCAGCTGCTGGTGAAACCTCTCTTTTCATTTGTATATTGCTGTAAATGCAGGCACTGGGAACAGCAGCACCAAATCTGCACTGGACCCAAGCAAAACAGGCTCTGCATGAAGTGTACACCAGCCAAACTAAAAATTACCCTAAGGCTAGGAGTGAATACATCAAAAAAGAATTGTATTTATTCAGATCAGTGAGTTTCTTATTAAGAAATTATTGGTACAGGTTGAGAACCATTTACATGGCTCCTGTTTTGCTTAACCCCTCACTGTAATTAAACATTATATACGATGATGATGTTTACCACTGGGCTGGATTTGTTCCTAAGCTGCATAAGGAAATTGGCAAATACTTGCTGATCTACCTAGCTTGAGGACCGAGACTTCAGATCTTCAGCAGCAAAAGATACCCAGCTTTTCCTTGAGTTAGAGGTCTTCAAGATGTTCTGTCTTCCAGAGAGGAAAGGATAGAATCAGTGCACAAATCAGTCCTGACTTTACTTACTGTTGATACAGCCTAAGAGATCTGAATTGGTCCAGCTTCATTCTGATTGTTAATCACCTCCATGCACCTCTGCACCACTATTCAGAAATTTCTTTTTGTTAAATCGTTGTTTCAGCTGTGGTGGTGGTCTTTCTAGCATAAATCAAGAATTGAAAGCACCTACATCAGAAACTGAAAGGAGTTAATTCCATACGTTGTCAAACTGTTTCTTTAAAGGGATTTAGAGAACAGTTTCCTTTTTGAAGAGCCTGGTCCAATACACAACCAAAGGGTGACGAAATGCAAAAGTTCTCAAGAACAACAGATACTCAGAAAAGAAAACTATGTACAAGCACATAAATATTCATCTTTGTGTCAGTGTGCACATATCAGATCAGTGTTGCAAAACAAATGAACAAATACACATACACGTTCAGTTTCCACCATGCTTTTTCTTTGGCAAAGAAATGTGGTTTGTAGTGTAGTATCTCGGGAACTACTTGGGGTTTACTGCCTGTGCACACCACCATTTCAAGGGGCTGCTAACTCCAGCCATTTCTGGGGGAAGATTAACTGACTAAAACTGGAGAAATAAAGTGTATCTGTGCTTTTTCCAGACAGGAAGTCACTACCTTCTTTATTTTTTTATTTGCTTCCTGTCAACCCAAATCAAAAGTCATTCAGACAGGGTCTTCCAAATCACCTTGTTACGATTTCTGGCACCAGAAGCTGCATAGTTTTCTGTGGTTTTGTGCTCCTTCCATGTGTTTCTGTATTTTCCATTGCTGTTGTCTGATTTTGGTCCATGCATGCCCAAGCCTGCATTACGTTGGCACAGCGACAGACCTGTGGTGAAGACGATGGGGGTTCTGCAGTAAGCTGTTAACCTGCCCCCTGTTCTAGACAGATCAGAGTGAAACTGGCACCCATAAACAGGAACATGAAACTGCTGAACACTGTGATGCTGGCACAGCTGCTGTCATAAGTCTTCATTCAACCAAGAAAAACAGAGTGGAGATAGCTCTGAAGTACACAGCTTGGACATCATCTTGACCGTGCTGATGTTTAGTACAAATTCTGCTGATTTATTTATCTGGTTTATATCTGATGAATAATGTGGAGATAGGTCACGGCACAAAACCATCCTCACTGAGATCAGCTGGGGCTCAGAAAAACAGTCTCTGTCCAGCTCTTGAACTCTGTGGATCTTCCTGCCCTTGGGGATAAGCATTTCTCTCATGGGCAGGTTGACATATATGGAAGCCACACATCCAGGCAGGGAATCCCTGCACGGCCCAGATGTGTTTCCATCTAAGACCTGAACAGGTCTCCTCTAGCTAGTGTCTGCAGAGCCTTTGTAGATGTGGTGTAAAGCCAAACTGGTAATCGCTGCTGGTGGATGGAGCTGCAGAAAACTCAGCTATTTTTCAGGCTGTCTGAATGCACCCAACACAAGTGGAGCCAGGCAAGCCCTGTGCATGTGCTTTGGCTTTCCTTTCCCAAAAGCAGGGCAAGATGACCTCTTATCTTGGTCCAAGTGGATGGGTGATCATGGTTTTGACAGGACGCATGGGCTGTGGTGAGCAGGTAATCCAGGCAAACCTTGAGGTGCAGGAAGCATTTTCAATCTCTTGATGTCACAACAAATCCCAGTTAAAGTCCTGCAGGCTGTGTGGCCTATGCAGGTGGAGAGCCCACATGGTGTGAAAGCAGCAAACTTGAGATGTCAGCCCATATTCAAAGCATGATGTTACAGTCTTCAGGCTTCTGAGCAGGGGGGGAGAAAAGATCTCTGTGAAGCTGTGAAACCCTCTCCATCTATATGTCACAGACAGCCTCCACTTTTAATGTCAAGGTAGAACAACCAGTCCCAAGTATTAAGAAACTGGCACAAGAGGGCCAGAGAGGGCAGCCATCATAGAGAGTTAAAATTCTGGTTAAAAATAACGCCTGATAGCAGCAGAACTTCTCTGGAGTTAAATATGGAAAATAGGAACAGCTTTCATTCCACCTTAGAAAAAATAAATCATGCTAGGGTTTGCTAGTAGCTTCCCTGACGAGGGTGATAGGGTCAGCTGGACCTCTCTGGCCATTGCCACCGTCCCATGGCGCTTGACACCAGATGCAGGCTGGTGTAATGCCTCATCAATTCAACGGAGTTAAATGGCCTTGATCAGCAGATGGGCAAGGGCAGAGGCAAAAAGCTTGTTCTTTCCCTGCCCTATGGTGTTGGACCAGCTCCCAAATAATGGGTGAGAAAGCCTAACCTGAGCACAGCTTCCTTAAGGCCCGTTTCACATTTCAGCCCTTGCACCGCTGCCTCTCCAGTCAGCACACTGCATGCACCAGCGCACAAAGTGAATGCAGCTGGACTTCACAGGGCATGTTCCAGTGTGCAGGTTTTTTTGGAAGAGGCTGGTGCCAGGATCACAGGGCAATTCAGGCTGGGAGATCCTCATAACACAGCTATAGTGTTTCTCCTTTTCTAGCTGAGCATAAACAAATTCCTGTGTGATCCTGGCGGGCTCTCCTTCCCTTGAAGGGCTGTAACCCAGCATCACACAGTGTGGTCTGGGCTAAAACAGAGCTGGACTGCGCACAGGCCTTGCTCACCACAGGGGATTCCCTGCTCTGCCAGACGTAGTCTTGCCTCAGAGACCTGCTAACAACAGCTCTTGTTCATGCTATCTGAGTGGAGCTGGGTTTTCCACAGCCCTGTCTGCCCTCAGGTATCACCAGATGAGTTTCATGCAGGAGGCATGTCCATGTCACCCATAGCCATCAGGATGGTAAAGTTAATTGTTGCTTTTTGCTCACTTTCCTCAAGCTGGAAATTTAGGAGCAGATGGACAATCTGGGTGGCATTACAGACCAGTCCACACTCTGACCCTCAGGCTCTTGTAAGTGCTACTGGAAACACAGGAAGTAAAATGTGCGTCTGAAAACCATCCAAAAGGCAGCTCACATGAGCCTGCAGAACCCACACAATGAGTAGCCCACCTCTTTGGACTTGGTTGCCTGATTGATTTCACCAGGAGGATGCTGCACAGAGCAGACCTGTTTGGGTGCCACTGCAATACTGGGAGTGCTGGGTCTATTACCCTCACCTGCCTCCCTGGATCACCTCCAGTCACTGCTCTCTTGCAGCTACCTGTGGCTGTGACAACATCCAGCAATGTGCTTCCCAGCTCAGTAGAGAGGACCTCAGTGTGGAGCTCTGGCTTGCTCTGGCTTGGAAGAGAAGCACTTATCTAGAGCTGAGAGGGTCATTCCCAGTTCTCTGAGCTGTTCATTCCCCCCCAGTCCTGTAATTACTCGGCTATAAACTGCCTCTTTTCAGTACAGCCCTGTGGGATTAATAGGTGTATGCTCTTGAAGCACTTTGCTTTTTCCTTCCTAAATTGCTATTTTTCAGCAATCAGCCAGCTGCAGATATACTAGGAAAAAAAATACTTTTTCCCCCCACCACATTTGGGTTTATTTCTATTTTTTTTTTAACACCAGCTTAAATTCAAGAGGATCACTAAGTTAATAGCACACTAATGCAGTTCTCAAATTCTGTTGTCCTTTGTAGGCTTCAAAACCTAAAAATTCGAAGTATTATAAGAAAAAGAAAATTAACTGCAACCATTATGTCTGAGGGAGAGCAGGAGTGTTCTCTGCTTGTTTATACTGTTCAGGCTTGCTAGTTAGTAAAATGAACTGAACTCATTGGTTGCATCTCTGATACTTCCACAAACACTCACTGCATTTGGCAGTCATTGTTGTTATCCTGCATCCCAAGATTCAAAATGATGCTACGAGCAGCAGCTTTTCAGGGGAATTGGGAAGAAAAACATTGCAATCAAACCCCTGGGTGCTGAGCCACTTGTCCCTGCTGGAGGCAGGTCCCTGCTCTGCCTGAAAACCTCTGGGTGAGATGTGCCCGTGTCCCCAGGTGTTAGCAGCGGGAGAGAGAGCAGGCAGGACACCTCCCCACTGTGCTCACTGTGCAGAAAGTTTTGGAGAAAGTAGTAACAAAAGCATTAAAAGAGGCAGCCAGGTGATCAAAGTCATTAGAGAGAAAACCAGAGAAACAAATCTGTGACGGGAAAACTGCAGCAAGCACATGCTGATGTTCACAGCATCCCAAGGCCAGGAGTGTGTCTGAAGCAAATGTTGGCTTTCGGCCCTCAAAAGAGCAATGTTATTGGCAGGTCTAGCAAAGTAACTGAGAGTGAAAGTCCAAAGACAATTTAAACCTCGCTTACTGGCACATTTAAATAAAAGACAGCTCATGATAACAGCAGCTGGCTTAGTGGAGTAATTTATGCATTCAGCACTGAGCATGTGGTCGGATGTTTTGCTGAACTGAGACCAGTGCTAACCTCTCTCCCTGCACCGACTTGGCTGTTCCTTCTAATGAGGTCTCAGCCACAGTGGTGTACACATTTTGGAGTTGACTGTTTTGTCCCTTCCTGTGATATATTAGTTCTGTGGCTAAAGCAGGGACTTTCCTCTGCAGGGCCAGCAGCTGCAACGAGCAGTAATGCACAGACGTAACATGCATTAGCTCTGTGAAAGAGCACTCAAAACAAATCAGCATGACTCTCTGTGAGGACCACAAATACTCCCAGTCCCTGCTCTGCTTTGCTCAGCTCAACATAATTTGTCATAAAGTATTTCAAAAGCCATGTAAAGTAACCTGCTTAGATAGGCAGGTTAAGGAAGAGCAGGATCTGGAGTTCCCCTGGATTTACAGGCGGCAAACAAAAGCAGAAGTGAGTCCAGTCCTGCTGAATTCACATTGATTAAAATGGTTCAGCCAGGGGGAAGAGATTAACCTTTTTCTTGTTGTTCAGTACTGATGATGGAAATTAATCTCTACTGTTTTCAGGGACTGGATTTATTCAGCTCTTGCTAAAGCTGTTCAGAAAGTGATACCTTTTACATACAAAATGCCCTACAACATCAGGCAAAAGATGGGCTGTGTGGAAGCCCATGGGGCATTTTTCACAGAGGTGGGGTCCACCCGAAATCGACAGTGGGTCTAACCAAATGTGAAGTCATTGCCCTTGACAGACCCCGGTCCCAGACTGACCCCTGCATTGCAGGAATGTGCTCTGGTGGCTCGCTGGGGATGGGGAAAGGCTGTGCTCAGTGAGAAAGATGGGTGTAGAGAAGGCAGAGGACGGATGCTGCTTTGCTGCAAGTAGGCATGGGCACCAAGAATGTGTGCCAGGCATGGGAAGGGGCCATTTGGGGGACCAAGCGTGTCCAGGGGCTGCGCTGGTTGGGTGCCTGTGCCCCTGCTGTGTGCATCCATGCTTGCCCAGCATCTTCTTGAGGGAGCCACCATGGGAGGGGGTTTCCAGCTGTATTTGTTCTCTTGGCTCCCTGCTGGAGTTTGCTTACAGTCAAGAAAAGGCAATGAAGATTCTTACCACATTGCTGCCTGGGAGAGGGAAATTAGATGCACCAGACAAATGCTAAGCCAAACAAGTGCTGGAGGGATGGTGAAACACACACTCACCCTCCGCCCCAAAGGCAGCTGGCTATTCATGGATGTGTTGTGATTTAACCTTTTCTTACAGCCCCACAGGCTCTGGCTGTGCTCTGCAAAGAGCCTCTGGATTCAGACTGGCATAGCTTTGCCTGTGTCAGGTTTGCTCACCAGGTACTTCTGTGCTGTACTGCTAGCCACCAAACGCTTGACAGGGACAACAGTGTTGGACTCTGCAGCTTTATCATCACTGTTTCCCACAGCAGAACATGGACTGGTATGCTCATAAGGGAAATAAAAATTTGCAGGCTAGTCCACATCCTATGGCAGGGAGGGGATCCTGCCTCCCTGAGGATGGGGAGACGTGTGTGCCCCAAGATGCTGCATCCCCTCTTCCACCTCATTCACCTGCAAAACCACCCTCTGTATTGCCTTGGTCCCAGGAGCATGGCTGAAGGGCAGGGCAGGGAGCTGCTGTCTGCTGGTGGCGGTGGCAGTACAAGGGGACCACCGGGAACTGGCATTACTCCTGCCAGCCCTTCCACCTTTCCCCCCTGCCCCAGGTTAGCAATCCCAGCCGGGGCAGCCAGCCAGCCGCTGCCCCACCTGTCAGGGGGAGATGCTCATAGAAAAGCAGTGCTGGGGAAGGGAGCCAGGGAGCTCTAAAACGCATGGGAATACTTACATAACATAGCTGACGTGAATCCTGAAGTCTTGAAGATTTATTTTCTGGTTTCTCCCAAGACTTCTTGTTCTTTAAACCCCACCTCCCTCACTGGGGTAAATCAGCTGCTTTGTGTTTGTATATGTGAAGAAAAAGCCTGACCTTTCCCTCCCAACCCATTTTTCAAACACAACATAATGAAAAAAAATCTCTTGTGCTTATCCTGGGACATATGTTTGTGAAAGGAGGTGTGTGTGCAAGACAAGGAAATCAAATAAGTACAAAAGAAGAAAAGGGAGGAGGTGAAATTTTCATAAACTGTTTCCTCTCAGTCTCCTCACAGCTTTTTTCTTTTTTTTTTTTTTCTTTTTCTGTCCCTTATAATTTGAAAAATGTCATCACAACAACGGATTGGGGCTTAGTCAAGAAAAGAGGCCTTGTATTTGGCCTTAAATTCTGTTTTGTACTGCATGCCTTATAGACAGAAAGTTACAACCTGGCACACAACAACACTGAGAAAAAACATATAGGTGGGAAAATCAGAAATATTACAGGCAGAAAGGTTTGCTTGCCATTCCAGAGTATTTCTTGGGATGGACTTCTAATACTTAGCACTGTCCAGACTGGTTGCTATAAAACTTGTGTGGGCTTTAAAGAACGAGAGGACATTCATTGTCTCAAAAGTTTTCTGGTGAAATCAGAAACGTGGTGCAATCTAGTCCCTGACAGAATAACCATGGAAAATGGCACTGTTGCTAAGCTTGTAAGCCTCTCCCTCTTTTTGTCAGCATTTTTGTTTCCTTTGAGTCATGCCCACAACTGACAGTGAAACATATACCTGCCCATGATTCACAGCAACAAAAATAAATAACCAGAAAGAAGAATTACAAATGCGGCACAGCCATCAGCATCAGGATGGAACAGGGTCTGTTCTTCCAAAGGTAAGCTAGCAGGGTGCTTTAAAAACCCTGTAGATGTTTGACCAGAGCTGTTTGATCCTGCCGCTAGAAATACCTGCTTGTTTGCTCATGCCTGCCAAGCACAGGGCACGAAGGTGGTGTGGTGAGGGGGTGGGCAAAAGGCAGGCACACCCCGGTGGAGCAGCACGGGTGCACCCTGCCCAGTTCACCCAGCGCTCACAGCTTGCTTGCTCTGAACCCCAAAACAGCATCCTTCCAGAGCCCTCTTGTCAACACTTTAGCCACAGTCCCTCCACAGCTCAAATGCTTAATTTGATTAAAAAAGGAAGACTGTGTCATGTCAAAAACCTTGTGGGGATGTGGCATTGCACCTTCACATGCGTGAAATGGCTACTTTGCTGTTTGGTACTGGCAAAGGCTCCCTCATAACCTCCCTGGGGAAGTTCGACCCCTTGGGATCTCTGTGCACAGGAACACAGCTAACTGCCTCAAGCTGTGTTTACATACCATGTCAGAATGATTTAAGCAAGCTTCCTCGTGTGTTTGAATGTCAGATAGTTTCATTTCATAACATTCGTAATTTTATATAAATAGAATTGATTACTAACCATTAATGCCTATTTTTTTCTCTTCATCTTTGGATGCTTTTCAGCATAGGTATGGACAAATTGGTGCCCCAAAAAACCTAGCTGGTTGACGGACAGTGATAGAAAAAAATTTTCAGCAGAATCTGGCAGATAAGGTTGATGCCTCACTTTGGAATGCTGGTACACACAGCGTAGGCACCCTAGAAAGCAGGTGCGTGGAAATGCTGAATGTCACTGATGTGCCCAGCATGCACTGCAAACCTGGGATGTGAGGGCCCAAGGCTGTGCTCCTCAGCGTGGAGCATGAAATGCACAGGTTTCTGGCAACGTCGGGGTGGAGCAGGTACAGCAGACCATGTTGCAGAGCCATATGTACACATCTGTGTAAATAACCTTGTGCAAGTCCTTGCTGCCATCATCAAGCTAGGCTGATGGTCTCACTGAGCTCCCCAGCAGGCACCTCCATTCTCATCCTGGACCAGTTGGTGCCCTCCATGTCAGGCAGTTTTGCCCCAGCTGGGGAGGTTCTTTCTTCCTCCCTCCCCCTGAAAGTTTTCATCCTCCTGGGACACTCCTGGGGCACTTCTGCCCTGGTGTGTGATTGAGCTTTCCCTCTGGAGATCTCAGGCTTGCTATCCCAAGCCAGGCAGCCAGAGCTGATCCAGTGGGAAGGCTCTCACTGACTCTGCAACAGCTGCTCTGGTTTGCATTTCTCTTCCACAATTCTGAATATACACTCACTGAAATCCTTGCTGAAAACATTGTTTGCCATCGGAAGATGCCCATGTCCATTTTGATATCTTTTCTATAAAACAGCTGATAAATATGGGCAGGGACAGGCTCGATTTTTCATATACATGAATTGATTACCTTTCAGCCCACTCCTAAAAATGGTATAGGTGGCAGAAAGGGAAAATGGACAGCTGAGCCCCCATACCCCACTTTGCCAGCACCAGTGAACATGTGAGAAAAAGTGTAGTGGGTCCTAAGCTCAACATAGCTTATGCTGTGAAATTGCCAAGCATGCAAATGCTGCACACTGGCATGGCTTGTCAGGAAGCCTTGCTATTTCAGATTTGGGCAGTCATTTTTATTTTAGCTCCTTCTTTAAGATAAGATTTAAACATCTTAATTGTGTTCATATAGGAAGAAGCTCTGCAAAATCCTGCTGCTTCATAGAGGCAGCTAAAAGTTGGTGTTTCTGAGAAATGTCAAGAAAGATTGATGGATGGGGCAGACCCTGAGCTGTAAAGAGCCTGATGCTTCTCCTAAACTTTAGCTATCCTTTTGACATCTCTTATGTATGTGGCATTTGTGTATTTTTAAAAAATTCATTGAACAATGGGGGGAAAAAGCTTTGCAATTGCTTTCTGAACACACTCCATAAGGATTCTCTAAATTATCATGTTTGTGGTGAGCTGTCAGTAAGCACCCCACCCCTGAATCTAAAACTCCGCTTACTACTGACAGAGAATGAGGATGGTACAACACTATAGTTCACAGGTTTTAAGAATGACAAAGATTATTGACCTTTTTTCCTTCCTCTGCCTCTCCCTCCTTCCATTTTTATCAACTAGCAGGAACCTGCTAGGTAAACACAAACAAAATCTGAACCACTGCTGACAGAGGTTGTCTGCTCCTGTTGCTCCCTGTCTCCCTCACTGCCACTGAAGGCAAAAAGAGGTGGAAAATATCCTCAGTGACTAATCAAAGGACTGACAGAAGAATCCCAAGTGGGAAGCTCAGAAGCCAGGCTGGGATGGGTCCCTCCAGATAAATAAATCTCCACCAAAAGAATGGCCTGCTTGGAGTTTTTTCCCTCCTTTTCTTTTCTTTTCTTTTCTTTTCTTTTCTTTTCTTTTCTTTTCTTTTCTTTTCTTTTCTTTTCTTTTCTTTTCTTTTCTTTTCTTTTCTTTTCTTTTCTTTTCTTTTCTTTTCTTTTCTTTTCTTTTCTTTTCTTTTCTTTTCTTTTCTTTTCTTTTCTTTTCTTTTCTTTTCTTTTCTTTTCTTTTTTCTTTTCTTTTCTTTTCTTTTCTTTTCTTTTCTTTTCTTTTCTTTTCTTTTCTTTTCTTTTCTTTTCTTTTCTTTTCTTTTTTCTTTTTTCTTTTATTTTCTCCTTTACCTTCCTTTCCTTTCCTTTCCTTTCCTTTCCTTTCCTTTCCTTTCCTTTCCTTTCCTTTCCTTTCCTTTCCTTTCCTTTCCTTTCCTTTCCTTTCCTTTCCTTTCCTTTCCTTTCCTTTCCTTTCCTTTCCTTTCCTTTCCTTTCCTTTCCTTTCCTTTACTTTACTTTACTTTACTTTACTTTACTTTACTTTACTTTACTTTAACTTTCTTTTCCTCTTTTTCCTTCTCCCCCCCCCGCCCTCCCTCCCCCCCCCCCCCCCCCCCCCCCCCTTCACTCTGAATCAAGGGTGGGGAGGCTTGACTTCTGTGGAAGAATTTGTACTTCTGTTTTATTTCAAGCTCCTGGTTTTGAAGCAACAGTAACACAAAGTGTTCCCACAAGACTGCACAGTCTAGTACTCTAAATGGTAACTGCTGAGACTTACTATGTTCTTGGCACTGCTTTATGCACAAAGTCAACACTGAAGTTCCTGTTGGCCAAAGTCCCTGTCTCTGAGTGTGGTTTTAGTTCTTTAATATGACAATGCCGAGCAAGGACCCCAGAAGTAGGATTCTGTCATATGTTCAAAAGACATTTTTGAAGTTTATAAAAATTTCCAAGTATTTTCCAAGTATCTAAACGAAGACAAATGGGGGCCACCAGGTAAACCCTTGGTGCCCTGGTGCTAGCAGAGAAGCAGTGGTGTAAGAGGAGGCACACGGCTGCAGGAAGCAGCATACCTCTTTTGCAGGATTTGCTGTATTGGAGTAAGCCCTAACCACCCATCCAAAACTCCCAGCATCTCTCTTGGGAAAGAAGGGCACCACCTGGGAACTGACTTATGGGAGGCAGGACCAAACCTCTGCCTGGAGTGCCAAAGCCTGGTCCAATTTACCACTCTCCTGTAATGTACAGAGGCTGAATGATCCCTGAGCCTTCTGACCTGATCACAGCTGAGCACATGTTTGAAGGCTGGACTTCTCAGGAGTATGGGCGCAGGCCAAGGGTCTTCCTACTGACACAGAAATATCCATGTAGGTGATGAAATGCCAGTGCTCACCTGATGCTGTTTCAGCATTGTGGCTATTGCACCACTCTGACATGATGCTGTCTGCCTGCCAGGGTGCTGATTTGTCAGGATTACCTGGAAGGAGACACCTTCTCTGCAGTACATCGTTGTTATAGAAAACTGCTTCAAAACACTTGCCAGTAGGGAAGATTAATTGGGTGAAGGGCCTGTGAGGTAAGCACGCCATACTGCTGCTTGTGGCTTTGCTGGAAAATCACTTAAGCCCACTTTAGGGAAGGGACAAAAGAGCAATCAAGGTTTGGTCAGCCAGTGATACAGGAAAGATGGGCCACTAGTGTGACAGGCACAGCCAGGAAAACTCCCTTGCTCAGGCAAGAGTGTCAGTGCAATTGTTCTTTCTTATTCCAAGTACAAAATTACCCCTTTTTCTTACAACATGCCTTTTTTAATTTCTCACTCCTGCTGACATGATCTTCCAGCTTCAGCAGAGCTGCTGTGATTTCAGCTGCTGCCTCTGAGCTGATTTGAATCATGAGGCCTTTAGCTGGTAGCCTGCCATAACTGCTCTACATCCTTCATCCTTTTACAGAACACAAAGACCACACCAGCTCAAAGCACAAGCTGGATCAGCCCTGTGGTTGCTCTAACCTGCATTGGTGAAGGCATCCCACCTAAAAGCCACTGCGCTGCTGGAGCACACAGCCCTACCTAGTCCCAGGACACAAACAGCAGGATGGTCAGGGAGAAATGGCACAAAATCCACAGCAATACCTCTGGAGCCACTGAGAATGCTGCAACACCAGCAAATTCCTGCCTTGCTACTTTAAAACCACTTCCACTTTCCTCCTGCACCACACTTCTCTTCAGCCTCCAGCACATAAACCCACAACAGAGAAAGCCTAACCAAAGAACCCCACACAAAATCTGCAAAAAATCCACCATGTGAACTTTGTTTCCCAATATACATTAAAAAACATTTGCCTGGAAAAAAATATAAACAAAACCATGCCGAGTTCTTGATTGATTTAGGGAGCATTTTTAATTAAGCAGTTTCACTGATATCCCCACACAGGCGTCCAGACTGGGGACTGCCACGTTTTTTGGTAAAAAGTAGCTGCAAGCCACATGCTCAGGATGATGTGCTCATGCAAGTGAGAGGTTTCTGTCCTGGCACTGGCACTGAGGCTGCAGCTCATGGTTTGCCTGAGGCATGGAGCCTGCACAGTGAGCAGACCTGAAGCGAATGGGTGAGTGATGCTCCCAGGAGATTCAGAGCCAAAGGACAGGCACCGAGGCACCACATTGTCACAGGGAGAGTTGCTCTTGTTACTGCATCTCAAATGGTTGGTGTATTAGTAAAGATCAGAAAGGATGTGTGGGAAAGAATGCATTGGTGTTGTCCCCAGCAGCAGCCATGCTGGAGCACAGGTCAGGCACACAGTGGCTTCAGACCCTGCTGCAGAGGGACTGCAGGGGTGGGCACAGGAGGCTGCTGAGAGCCAGCTTGCACCTGCCTCTGCCACAGCCAGCTGCACCCCTGCAAACAGCCAACACCACCCTTGTACCCTGTACAAAACATACATCCTGCTTCTCTGCCTCCACATCACCACAGCGACATGAGCTTGCCATGTGTGGAAAGGTCAGTTGGTCAAACCTGTTCATGCACAGGACTGAAAACCCACACATGGTGAATATGGTGCTGATGTCTGGTGTCAGGGAGGCCAAGTGTGGCATGGATGCTTTCTGCTGCTGTTCAATAACCAAAGGAAAACATCTGAGCACTAGTGATCTTCTACAGGATTTGAAATGAATGCAGCCTGGGACCTCAGCATTACTGTTGGCTGTTGCAGATTGGTGATGCTGTATGAACTGTGCTACCAGTAACAGTCCTGATTTGCTGGTGCTAAACCAGACTGCTGACCTCCAGTCTCCTCCCTCCATGCAATACACCAGAGCGCACCTGAAAATTGTGACTATCTCAGGAGATCTCAAAAAATCAGTTTTTGCTACTGCTCCCAGATAGACCTTCAAGCTGTCAGCCCTTCTTTGGTAGCCCAGCGCTTGGAGCAAAACAGAGTATTTCTTGGGCTGCAGATACATCAAGGACTGAAAACGGGTGGCAATACCTTTCTTGCTTCTGTCAAGGCTGCATCATCCCGCCCCTGTGGTACTGAGTCATGGCATTGAGCCATGCTGGGGAGGTGTTAAGCCAGAGCAGAGGTTGTGCCATCGATAATCTGTTCTTGTGAAAGAAGTGTCCAGAGGCACAAGCAAAATCCTGATGCTGAAAAAGAATTAAGTGAGGAGGAAGGGATTTGTCAAAGTGCAGCAACTCCCATTTCCATGAAGTCAATTAGCCTGAGTCAGGTAAGCCCTTTTTCCAGGTGGGACTTCCCTGCAGTGTGCCAAGAAGTAATTGCACATCTGCTGGGTTGCATCAGATCAAGCAATGGGGACACGGGTGTCCACAAAGCAGCAGCAAAGAAAGTATCGTCAGCAGGAATTGTAGGCAAACTCATTATCCATGGTGGGAAGTCAAGCGATGTTGTCTGGAGAGAAGACGTAAGATTTTGTATGTCTTTTCAGACTGCTTTAAAATGGAGGAGCAGGTGGTCAGACTGCCAGCTCAGGTATTGTCTCCTGTGCCAGTGAGTGCCAAGGTGCCAGGTGGGTTTGTGAGTCTCCTCCAGTACCGCATCAGAGCCCTGCTGTGCCAGGCACCACAGGGGTGGAACCAGCCCACATCCCTCCCCAGAAAAGCAGGGAACAGGGAAGTTTATTCCACATGTCATCCTTTCCAGGTTTCTGTAGTATTTATTTTACACAGGGCTCTGTAAAATCTCCCAGCTGGCAGATTTGGTCTTCTGCAGCAGCCTGCCCACGGGAGGCCGAAGTCTTGGTACCATGTTCTCCTATACTGCTCTCACATCCTTTCCCCTCCCTGCCCTGCTCTCCATGGATAACCCCAAGGGCTGGGGTAGAGCGGGTTCTGACCAGGGTTGAAGGGGTGCATACTGCCCTTCCTGGCTTTTTGGTGCACTTGACCTTTCAGATGCACACTTGGTGTCAGACTTTTCACTGTGACCTCAGATGTGGGTCAACAAGGTTCAGACAAGTAGTGGAAAGAGGAGCAGATGCTCATGCAAGTGTAACTGCAGCACTAGGATCCCACAGCACCCCCTCAAAACAAATCCACATGAGATACAGAGTCCTTATTCATCTCACTGTGGCACATTTTGCTTACTATTTTTATTTTTACTGTCTATTTCCACTGCCTTACCATTTAGAAAAAAAGGGTTTGGTTAATTCAAGAGAAAAGGAAAAGAAAAGTCTGCACTATAGAAGTCCTTAGATTGCTTCTGTAGGCTGGAAAAAAAAAAAAAAAACCAACAAAAAAAACCAACCAACCAAAAAACAAACAGTGGGAAAAGCTCATATTTATTTACTCAGTGGTCTCTTTTCTTCAGTTCCAAGGAGCATCTTGTGTACTAAGTATGCAATGTGAGAAAGGTGAGAACTGACAAGCTTCTGAATTGCTGAGATTTATCATCATTGCTGCTGACAAGTATCATGAGCTGTCAATAACTCCTGGATGCTGGAAGCCTAATTCCCATTTGTATTAAGGATATTTGTATCTATTTTGTTGGCACATACATTTTTTTGTGCATATTCATCACATACATGCCCAGTTTGCCATCTTCTTATGCTGTCAAAGTGGTGGAAATAGGCAGATAAATTAGACTTACAGGCTTCAATATTAATTTACAGCTTTCACTGTGTCAGAAGCAATATGCAGTGACAAATTCAGTAAGTCCTTAATTAAAAAAAAAAAAAAACCAAAACAAAAACTATCTTGTCTTAACTCATCTCTGGAGTTTTCTCAGAGAGGAAAGAAAAAAGTCAGATTGCTCCAAGGATTAAATAAATAACCCACACTTTACTTCCCTGAGCAAGTACATGTGTTATACCAGTGGGTATAAGCTTCTCACCCTAAACACAGTGACCCTGTTTCCTTGATCATGAGCTCAGAGATGGTTTGGCGTGAGTGGTCTTCCTCCATTCATGGAGATCTCTGACTGTGCAAGAGGGCTGACTTGGAAACAAAAATGAAAGACATCTTTCTCCAGATTTCTGCATGCTGAGATCTTCTCCCTGACCCTCAGGCACCCTGGCATGGTGAGAGGTCAGGCCTGTAAAGCAAATTTAAGAAATCAAAAGGCAGAGAATTAATGCTGTAAAATACTCTGTTTAGAGGTTCTCCTGCCTGCTAGGCAGAATTAGGCAGAACCTGATCTGAAATAAATTGTAATGTTGTACTATGAATACTCCTAATTTAAAAACCCATTAAACTGCTTGTAAGTAATGCCAGTATTTCCAGGAGAGCACAGTATGTTTGATACATCCTGTTGCAAGTCCAAGTAAAATCAGGTAGACCCTCTGTCCCTAGAGAGCAGTTGTTTAGACTGAAGGCCATATGGGACCGCACAGCAGTGCGGCAGCAGTCTGTAAGCATGCATTTAGCTGATAATCTGTCATTAGCTTGGCCTGTAATAAAAGGAGGTTACACAATGTTACTCTTACTACAGGCAAAGTGTGTTCTCTGAGATTCACAGCAGCTTGGCTTACGCTCAACAATTTCACACAAACGTTGGCAATTAACATCTTTCATTCTTGTGCTCAATCTCATAAACAGCAAGAGGGCTCGATCAACTGTTGATGACCTCTACAGGGTTCAGATTCATGCCATCCAGGTTCCTGGCATGGCTGTTCTTATTACTATTAATTTGATAAGAAAAATACCATTAAATTAAGAACCAAATGCCCTAAAGTGTGCCACCTGTGATACACCCATGAAGTAATAGATGTACCCTGCCTCCAAACTTCATCAGGCTAAAAAGATAGCACAGAAATACAACAGTGGAGGAGATCAGCAGAATAAAAAATGCTTTGATGTGTCAGGAAGTGGGAGAAATAAACCAACAGTCAGCTAGAAAGGCAGAAAAGAAAGGAACTATTCCTTCAGAGTAACACAAGGTTATACCAGCTGCTAATACAGTAAGGTCTATCCAGCTAGAGTTTCTCTGAAGTCCTGGGGCATCCTTGAAAAAATAGGGATTATTGCACAGGGAAGAAGAGTCTCAAACAAAACCCAAAGGTCTGAAAGGTCCAGAGTAGCCTGACAAGACAGTCTCACATCATACACAGCCACTGCAGCAGTCAGTTTCTCTCTCCCTTCTAAGTCTGGTCCATGTGCCCTTGTTCAGAGCTACCACAGCTGCAGACCTGGCTGCATTTTCACATTGGCTCCCATCTAGTATTTGAGATTTTGTAAAAACAGACAGTGGATGGGTCAAGCTCATCTCAGGGACTGCCTCAGGTCAGGTCTGGTTGGAGGTTAAGAAATGAAAGAGTTATCCAAAAATGCTATCTGAGCACATGTGGTTTTGGAGCAAGACTCTTGTTAGCCCAAAAGAGGGGGTAAATTTTCCCAGGTGTGGGAAATGCTTGGAGGGTGGTGTTGGTCTGATATGGCAATAATTTCACTTTGTGCTGGTCACAAGCAAAGTAAAAATCTGCATTATTCAGGCTGATAATGATCTCTTATAATTTCAATCAATAACTCAATCTTGAGAACTTCATAAATATTAGCTATTTTAGTCTTAATTCACCTCAGAAGACATTTCTTCAGCTTTATAGAGTTTCATGACCCTTATTTGCCTCAGATGCACAGGGGTGTTTTTGCTTTGCATTTTGCCCTCAAGTAAAAAGCCCTCCTTCCTGACACCACAAAAGGACATGGGCAAAGAGCAAACATAATCATGCAATATTTATCACACCTGCATTGCTTCTGGCATGCTCTAATAGATTTGCCTGTTATCTGTAACTGGGCACTTCCACCTCCCAGTGTGCAGATGGTAACCCCTGCCTGCTGGCAGAGAGAAACACCCAGAGAAATGCTATGCCACCTAGGCTGCTGGGACCATTTCATTTCCAAGGTCAGCGTTAGGTAAATAATAAATGCAGGTGCCTGTTTCTGCAGGATCCTTTTTGTGGCCATGGAAGCATCTTCATGGAAGCATCACCTTGTTTTTTTCCATGTTCCTGAGAGCCTCTGTGCAGGTGGACAATGGGAGCAACAGAAAGTAGCTGCTGGCAGCTGCAAGGTGTGGGGAGGATAAAGGCTACTCCAGCTCACTGTAAACAAGAGAGAGGAAGTGTAATTGTAGCTAACACTGCCTTGCCCGAAAAAAGGCTGCAGAGCACAGTTGTTAAAGTTCACGCATCAGGCATTGGTCTTTGATCATGACTGGAGGAGCTGCAAGCCCCGAAACACAAGGGTAGGTGCTAAACAGGCTGTTTATAAGGATATGATGGCAGGGTTGGGTAATTGCTTCAGCAATGACAGCAAAGCCCACAGCCGTGAGGAAGGATCCTGAAGCATGCACTGACAGCTGCGAGTCCATCACCAGTCCCGGTGCAGGACTATGCTCACTGCTGCTTGTATGTGGGTACCTCTCTGCTGCTGCTCACACCCGTCTCCATGGAGAGGAGGATGTGGTCGGTCCTGTAACATGCAGCAAGATTAGTCTCTTAAAGTTGGCACCATGCCACAGGCAGAAGCTCCTGTAAGAAACAGCGGTGAGGTGAGTTAACTGTTAACTTGCAAAGCCAAAGCCCATGGCTTCATCCCTGGGAATCCTACCTCCTTTGCACATGTTGTTAAAATTGGTAAAGCAGCTCCACTATCAACCTGTTTCTATGGGGGAATGCTCTCCAACTATGGACATACCCCTAAAGCTCACTCTGTGGCTGTCTTGGCTCCTTCTGCTTCTGCCTTGGCACATGCCTGCCTCCTGCCCCTGCCACAATGTGCCGAGGGATCTCCTGCCCAGAAAACCAGGGGCTTAATTTCCCCAGTAAGCCTGGCCAGCACACCCAGATTTCCACTTACTGACAGTAAGTATCAGTCATTGCAGAAAAATCAATGCGGGACTGTGATGAGGGTTCAAAGGTCCATCATTTAAGTGGTGACTCATTAGGGAAAGACCAAGATTACTTGGTGGAAATTAGACCAAAAATTTCCATTGACTGCCAGCTGGAAAAAAACTGTGATTTTCCTCTGAACTGCAGCAATAGCTAATGAGCTGATAAGGCCTAAACCCTGCAACTTCATGTGAACAATATTAACCTTTGCCAACTGTACAGAAAGGTGCTGCACACACAACAGCAATAAGTGACAACACTGTCATCACAGGAAAAAAAAGAACTGACTGACATACTGAAAGTGTCTTGTTAAAATAAAAATTACTTTCAACAGAAGACACAAGATTTCTATCATAATGAGTACAACAAGCAGTTTGAGTCTTAAGGTCACCAAGCCAATGCGTCTCTTACCAGGACCTAGGTCCTCAGAGGAGCAGCAGGCAAACACAAGCACTGGCAGGTAGTATTTTGGAGGGCTTCACAGTGAAACCAGCAGAGAACAAGGGAGCGCAGGAATGCCGGGGAGACCACAGCATGGAGGAGGTGAAAGTCCCTGTCAACACACAAAAGACAATCCTGCAGTGCCACGAGCCTCCACCATGCTGCAAAATGCTCTGCTGACAGTCACTGCCTGGATCATGTCAAAGGTTAGAAAAGGCAGCTCTGGGAACAAAAACTACTTGAGGGCAGCTACTGCCATTGCTCAATCACATCGGGGACATGATCTTAGAGCTGAAGATAAGGTTTAATTAAACCACAAAGTGTGTGAATCCAAGTAGTTGTGCATTCTAGCCATGATAATAAGAAAAGCTGCACCCTGTGCAAACACGATATGACATTGCTATCATTGCTATGAGTAAAACACCCAGTTCGAGTCTTAAGGTCACCAAGCCAATGCATCTAGAGCAAAATTATCTCTAAGGTAAGTTTGTCTTGTACTGAAACACAGCCCTGCCCCCCTCCCCAGATTTTCTGGCTACTCAGCAAGTGAAGTTCAGCTACACTGACCATCACATCACACTTTCTGGTTGCTCCACCTCTACCACTGAACCTTCCATCCCAGTCCATCTATTTCAAAACTTTTTCCTTTTTTCCTCCTTATGTACCAACTTCCCTCCACTTCCCCTTTTTAGGTCCACTTTGCAGCCCCCTTCAGTTTACTCTCCAGTGTTAATTCCTTCTGAGTGGTATCAGACCCAACGATATCACTGGGTCACGTGTGATACCAGGTATCACGTTTCCTTGAAACTACAGGATAAATAATCTTGAAATTGTAACATGCAGATAAAAATAAAGGAGAACAGAACACTACTGAGCCATAAAGTCAACAGCAACATACCGCCATCACCCAGGATATCAGCGGGATGGATCCTAGCATCATTGGTGTTGTGTACAGCAGGGCTAAACCCAATGCTATGAAAGTGATGGAGAACTGGAGCAAACAAAAGGAAAATTAGATCTCTCTTTAGGCTCTTATGAGCAAGCATTTGTTTTCTCATCCTTTGAGCTACCTCCAACCATGCAAACTGAAGAAAATGTTGAATGCTCTTGCCTTTCTCTGGCCAAGATTCAAGTAAACCCTCAGGATCACATCTTTTAGCTGAGAGGAGGAATTCAGGGAATTGCTATGCTTGCTGAACTAAAAAATTCATATATGTGGGCATATACATATATATAAGTATGTATGTATGCCTTTCTGTGCTGGTGCAGGTCTAAGACCTGAAGGTTATTTTTCAAGGTGTTTAGTGTTACCCATCAGTGCCAAATGACACTGCTCTAAATCTGAAGTTTGAAACATTTACAATTGATTACGCTGGTGTAAATGGCACTGGGGCATTGTCACTCCAGAACAGACAAGGCAGCCTGTCCGCCTCCAGCGAGTGCATTTAGACAAGCAAAATGCAGTTCAACATGCAGCTCAAGCTGGCATCATTGTCATCCTCTCTGTTTTTTGTGTGCTTGAAAGCTAGTCCAGATCAAGTGTGATGTATTCTACAGGAACATAATGAAGATGTGTACATTCTGCTTAGACAAAACAGTCATTCTTGAATCAGACAAAGGGCAGTCATTTAAACCTTTGTTACAGCAGCCTGCAATCACATTCCTAACCTTTTAAAGGCAAAATTCGAGGCACTGAGGGCAAGCACTTTCCTGAAAAGAACCAAATGACATCTGCGGTCACAAAACCAGCAAATTAGCTACCAGCTCGTGAATTTTGTGAGGCACATGTTAGACACTGTGCCCAGTGACAGAACTGCAAATTGAGATGTCAGCTGCAAAAGATAGATTTTCCTGAAGTTTTGGTGTTGGTTTTTTTTTCCCCAAGGAGACTGCACTGTTTACAGCCCTCTGTGTTCCATGTTTCCAGGTATTAGATGTGGCATTTTCAGTTTGCCCTTTGGCTTCTCATTCCAGAGGATTGCAGCTGTTCTTTTATCCCAAGTCACCGCAGATTAAAAATCACGTCATTTAATCAGTGCAAAACTCTCAAAGTGACAATGTGAAACAGACATAAAGCTTCCTGAAACCCACAAAATCAAAATTAGATGACACCTTGGTTTACAATAAATTCAGAGCACTTAGTTTCTTAAGTGTTGTCAAGTACAGTAGAACTAGCTTGAGCTGGCTATGTTGAAGCCTGAAAGCGTGAGATTTAGCTTTTGACAGGAAGATATTTAGTGTGCATCTCAGCAAGACAGGTGTGATAGCCAGCCTTGCTGTTCCTGGTAGTCCTCTTCTGGCGGACAGTTGATACTTCAAAGGGTGTAACTGGTTGCAATACAATGAATTGAAACCAATCCCTTTAAGTACAAAATTAGCTACAGCTGTGCAGGTGTGTCCCAACTTAGGCTAGATATGATATCCTTGATAAGTGGCTTATACCGGCAGCCAGGCTGGTAGCTGTGTCAGTGCAGCTGCGTCATCTAATTGTAAAAATAATGTTTGTTTCAGCTGAACATTTTACAGGAACTTTTCAAAAATGAAGGGCTGCACTTGAGCATAAATTACAATGTGCGGATGAAAGAAAACACCTGTGTTTTGCCTCAGACAGCCTCTTGTGCTGGGTTTGCTCCATGCTGAGCACTCAAAAGGCCTGATCTATGAATAGGGCTCCCTACTGCGAGTGAGATAATACAACAAACCATATGTCAAAATACTCCTTTCACGTCATAAGCCATGACTTACTCCAGCCTAAAAAGCTTTTGCATTTCAGAAGTGTTTCATGACATCAGACAACCAAACACACCATGCAATTATATCTCTTCCTCAGTCTTATTCCCACTGCTATGGAAGAAAGACCAAGGCACAGCCCTTGCCCCAGCTGTGGGACACTGTTCGTGCTCCCCACTGTGCCCTCTGCCCAGGACAAAGTTCCTGACACCAGGACTGCCTCGCTAAGCAAAGGTGTTTCCTTGTTCTGCATTTTGATGAGCACCTTCACAAGGAGCACTACTGTTGCCCTCTGAGCACAAGTCTCGAGTGCTGCTCCTTGGATCTGGCAGCATTTAATTGGTTCAGAATTACAGTAGCGACATTAGCAGTTTTCAGTTTGCTTTTAATTTCCAAAGCTTCCAGGTTTTCTGATAGAGGCAAAGACCTATGCCCAGCAAGTAAAAGACTGTAGCAATAGATTTCTTCCACAAGTTTGTTGTCTGTTGGCCTTGAAGGCTGAAAACCATGAGGTCAGTGTAGGCTGGCACAGTAACCACAGCCTGAACCTTAGTGGCAAATGGGACAGTGAAAGTGCACTGAGAATGAAACTCTCCAAACATGCAAGGCTTAACTGAGTTCATCAGAGAGGCAGGTTGAAATGAAACCCAAAAACTCACATAGCTGAAATCCTTTCCCTGGATTGAAAGGAGAAAAGGGCACAGCTGCTGCCTCAGTTGGTTCATGGTTTTGGTAGTTTCCCATGCAGGTTTCTTTACCTTTCCTTTTTGGGTTCCCAGTACAAGAGAGACATGGATGTACTGAAGAGAGTCCACCAAGATGATGAAGGGCCTGGAGCATCTCGTCTATAAGGGATGGCTAAGAAAGATGAGTCTGTTTATCCTGGAGAAGAGCAAGCTCTGGGGGGATCTTGTCAATGTGTACAAATACCTGTATTGTGGTGCAAAAGAGATGGAGCCAGGCTCTTTCCAGCACTGTTCAGTAACAGGACCAGAGGCAATGACCACAGACTGAAACACAGGAGGTTCAACCAGAACATCAGGAAACACCTTTTCACTATGGGAGTGACTAAGCAGTGGTGCAGGTTTCCCAGAGAGGTGGTGGAGTCTCCATCCTTGAAGATATTCAAAAGCCGTCTGGCATGGTCCTTGGCAACTGACTCTAGGTGGTCTTGTTTGGGCAGAAGGGGTTGGACCAGGAGATCCCTTCCAACTTCAACCATTCTGTACAAAGACCCATTAAGGAGGAAGATGCTAAATATTGGGTCCTGGGACAGTCACGCAATGTTGTTCAAACACAGCAAACTTCATTGTTGAGAGGATGGGCCACTGGTTTTAGAAAACAAACGTATAAAAGGGATTGATTTTCACCTTTCCAAACTTTCTTACACCTTGAGGAAATGCAGGTATGTGAGTTGCCAGTGCAGAGATGAACCTGAAAGAAGGACTATTGCTGGAGAAGACATGTAACATGCAATGTAGTCATGTTGAGTGATCTCGTGTCCTGGCCACCCTGCTGCCCACCAGGCCAGGGGGGTTAAGCCATACCACAACGGGACTGTGCAAGAATTAACTGGTCCACTAACTCCGTGCCCTGAGAACTGGAATGAGCAGAGCAGGCAAGGGTGCAAGGGTATATCTCAGTGCCTCACTAGACCATAGGGCAGGTGAGATGCTGTGAAGCAAGGCAAAGGGAAATCTTGAGGTGGTGATTAGGATCAATAAACATACATCAAGCAGAATGTGAAGCTGGTATATCAGTGAAGGGAACCTGGGACTACGCCATCCACCACAACCCCCACCTACCTGAACTGGCATGGTGGCATGGCAGGATTTCCATAATTTGAGTAGCCCAAGGGGAAAATAAATGAAGGTTCCACTCTCCTCTGGTGTTGGTCAGTGCTTTACAAGGAATACATCCTCTCTCAACTGCTTGTAGGCCCATGGAAGAGGAAGCACATCTGCAGATCTCAAGGAGAATAGAAAAAGGCAAAGGAAAATTAAGAAGTGGCGATCAGTGCTCAGTGAGCTGTGCGAGCCACTCTAAAGAAATCTGAGTCAGCTTCCAACTTTTATCTTCTCCCCTCTCTCCTGCTGTTCTCTTCAGGCACCATTATAGCCTGAGCTGCAGGAGGACAGGAGATTCTTCTGGGAGCCCCAGTACAAAACTGGAGAGCACTTTTTTTCAATTAGTGACTTGACACTGTCCTGCACCCTGCCTTTGAGCAGTCTCCCCAGGGTGGGTCACCCACGGGTAAGAGAACAGGGACTGATCTGGCAGGGAGACTGCAAGGCTGCCGATGATGGACCATCATCCCAGCTACCACTGCTCCTCAAATCCCTGCAAGCAAGACAAAAACAAAGGCCCATCAAGACTTTTACCCTTTCATCTGCTGAGACTATGGGAACATCACAGGACAGCAACCTCCTTACTGGTGCTATGCACAGGGACAAAGAACTAAAAAAGATGAGGTCAACAAGGTAACCCCGAGAACACGTGATTCATCATCCTATACCAGATATTTCCCTGCACAATTGTTTGGGCTACTGCCCACACACGCACATTGTTGCGAGCAAATGGACATGTTCACCATGCCTGCTGTGGTAAATACCACACACAGTTACCAAGCCTCCACTTGAACTTGGTGCTAACCTTTTGAAGGGAAAAATCTGAGACAACACGGTAAAAATCTGATTATCCTTTTATATCAGCCAGTAATCACAAGGACTGCTTTGTCAGATAATTTGGAGCAGTAAGAAGAGATGAATCTCTTTTTAGAAACATGTTTTACATGAACAGTGCTTTATTTGTGCTTAAAGTACCCAAAATCAAACACCTAAATGTAAGTATACATATCCATTTGGCTTTACGTAAAGTTAGAAAGTATATTCTCTCCAGAATTTTAAGATAGTCTTAATATTCAGAATGGACATTATAACATGGGAAGAAGGACTAAAAATTAAATTTAAAAGTCAGAGAAAAGTGGTAAACCCAGCACAAGAGTAAGCAGCTCCTGGCAGAAACCAGACTGTATCTCTCAGACTGTCAAGCTGGGGCCAAGCTTTCAATAGCAGATAGCAGCGGTGAGTGGTCTGTTGCATTTCTGAGCACTTCTAGCACCTCTCTACAGAAAAATAAGTAACTCTGAGACCACACTGGACACATGCAAGGACCAAGGTCTGAAGATCAGGCCAGGGGACAGCCAGCTCATGATGTTTGTAATTGCTAAACACCACATGATTCATAATTCACCCAAACTCTAGTATCTTCACTCAACTGAAACCATGAAACCACAACATAAGCTACCAGTAGATCCAAAATATGAAGAAACAGTTCAGGGAGACAACTGTACATGTCCTAGTTACACTCCTCTAGCACATGCCACCTCCATGTGACAATGTGTGACAACATACAGTGTCACACACTCTGGACCTCTGTATGAGATGGGTGATGAGCCAAGGCTGACAAAGCTGGCAGCCCTTCCTCCCTCTCTGGCAGGAGACTCAGTACCTGCTGCTGAGCATGGTGCCCCCGGTCCCCTGGGGCAGAGCCAGGACCCTGGCCCCCGCTGAGCAGAGTCACTTCGAGCCATCCTGGCCACCCATCCCCATGGCACAGAGGCCTCTGAGCATGCTTAGAAAGCACCATCCGGAAAAAAAAAAAAAAAAAGAAAAATAAAGTTTTTCCTCAGCATTTACCAGAAAGCATGATGATACCAAGGCAGAAGGTCTGAAAGTTGGTAGTAAAAGGACCCAAAAGTCTTTGCATCCTGGATTTGAGTGATGCAGCATGCTTCTCCCTCCTCCTTGGGGAAGCACGGTGCAGGGCTGTGCTGTGGAAAGTCCTTCCCATGCTGGTGCTCCCTTCCGTCACCTTTGCCCACCCTTCTGCACAGCACTCCCACCATTCTCATTGGTCATCCTCATCTGCTGGCCAGCAATTTACGTTGTGTTTCTGCAGCTGCAGTTTTTTCCATTTTATTAAGTTAAAATTCTGGCTATATCTAACTAGATCTTTCCAGCTACACTTTTTTTTTAGCTCCTCAGTGCCAGAAAGTTATCTTAAGTGCTTTGCCTTTACTTGGACCTTTGGAGGGAGGTGAGGGAAATAGGGAATTTCAAGACTTCTGGAAAATAGCAACTTTACCAACTCCTCTCTGAAATAAGCATGCTTCTGTTTCTCTTTTTAAGCAAAGCCATTTGTTAAATCACTCACTGCAGTGAATTTTAGGTGTGCTCAATACTTCACAGGAAGAAATCCTGGGTAGAAAAAACACAAGGAGGCTAACGTATTTCCCCTCTTACAAACCAGAAAAACCCCAAGTGTGCTTCGACACACAGATAAAAATACTAATGGTCCAATTCTGTACTCAGCCATCCATCGTAAGGCATGAATGTTACAATGGTTGCACCACTAGAAAATTGCACCCACTGCAAATTTTTCCATAGCCATCGCACACAAGCAAACTGTAATGCATAGAAGGAATATTATCTGAGTAGTTTGCAAAGATGCGCAGGTGCAGTCAAGGGCAGGCTGCCTGCCTGTCCCCAGAGAGCCCACTTGGTGTGGCAGAGGCTTTCCTGCAAACCAAAACTAAGCTCCCTAATGCAGCCTGGCTTCTGCCTGCCTGAAGGGAACTTGTCTGCATGGGGTGTTGACAGAAAATTACCCTCCATCACCATTTGCAGTACAAAATACAGTGCCAGTTCCCACACAGAGATACAGCAGCTAAAACTGTCCCCAGTGTGACAGTCCAGGAGAGACAAGACCAAGAAGTCCCAAGATCTGCCTGCAATGTGCCAGATTTTCCTGATAGTAAATGCAGAACAAAATCAACAACGCAACAACAGCCAGAGATATTTTGGGTTGACTCATGGCTTTTCTCACAAAGATTTTATGAAAAAAAAACCTACATGGAATTGTTAAGCATTGTTCCATAGGCTTGTCCCAGGTCAAGCCATGCTTTGGTATGCAAGAGTTTCCTTTTGGGCTGCAATCCAAAGGTTTTTGACAGATCTGATTTCACACAGATGTTCCAGGATTTTGCAGCTTTTTGTGGGGAGTTTTTCTGTGCATTAATAGAAATGCTTTTTTGAAACAAATTCCTTGTAAGATTATCTCAGCTTGAGGAATCATGCTGCAGGTAGCATCCATGCCTATATATCCCACATACTTCCTACTTTCATCCCTTGCACAAAGCTGTCATTTATGCTTTGCCACACTGTACAGCTGCAGTAGGATGAGGCCAAGGAGCGATTCAAGACAAATGGCACTAAAGATACAGGCATGCAGGGTGCTTCCTTTCTCAGGAAGACTATGTTGTTGCCTTTGTCTGTCTTTTTTTTTTTCATTCCTATTCCACTCTGCAAGATGAAAACAATCAGTGCTGCCAGAGAAACAGAAAGCCAGTAGGTAACAGCGATGACCAGCCACAGGCTTGCATCAGTTTACATCAGCCAGGCTCACTCCTTAGAGAACAATTTTACTTTATCCTGGAGCCTCAGATCTGAGCTCCCCCTCCATTCTCAGGCATGTGCAATGGAGGGGGTGTGAGCTTAGCCATTTTGTGTTTCTGTGTGGCTAATGCAGGATTGCTGCTCTGTGACAGTAAAAAGCCTGTAGGAAGACCCAATAATGAGCAGATACTGGCCTGTTTGACCTGGCTGACTGACGTGAGGGTTGGAAAACTTATTACCATGTTCCTAGCCCCCTTTGCTGGTGTTCAGACAATAATGTCCGGGATGGGCCGGCAACCCATTTGCCCACCAACCGGAGGGCTGTGCCACACCATTGCTACCAGGGCAGTACTTGGTCAGCAAGTGCAGCTGGCTGTGGGATGCTGTTCACGTGCCAGTGAGTTTGCTGGGATTTAACTCTCCCCTGTTAAACAGTAAGTTCCTGGGACGTGAGGTGCTGCTCTCCAGGTGCCAGCCAAATAGACATTCTGAGAAAACACACCTGGAAGATGTTTGCTTCACACAGCTATGCTTGACCTAGATGCTATCATGTACATCACGGTCGAACATCAAAGCAGCATGCCTCGAGGAGTGGCTCTTTGTGCCGTGGGCTGCGGAAGCCCTGCGTCCTGCCACCTGGTCAGCAGTGCCCACGTCCCCAGCACTGTGTTGGGCATGGCACCACGTGTGCCACATGCTCCACTCCCCCGGGTTAGCTTTTGCGCACCCAGACTTGGCTTTAGCAAAACTGGAGACCCAGTGATGGGGCTGTGCTCTCAGTGGAACAGGGAAAGGGTTGGTAATGAGAAAAATGATGGCATGCAGTGTTACTAAAGCTGGCTTTCAGAAAAACTTCCCATATTAAACAGCTGTTCAGATGTCAAAAAACAAGGGGGGGGAAGAAAAAAAAAAAAGAAGCAGTAAGGGACCAGTGCTATCTGCAAAGCTCATCAAAGTCCAAAAGCTAAATCAAAATCTTTTAATGAGGATAAATAGTAAACACCCAGAATAAAGATAATACTTGAGATATTTAGATAATACTAGAGACAGCCTAGAAGAAAAACAGCATGGTATGTGGCATTTAAAGTGCTCAGTTTCAGCCTGCTTCTGCTCAGGTCACAGCTCTGATGTTGTTAGGAGCAAGTTACACCACGTGGGTTGCGATGATGTGCAGTAGAGGCTCTGGGTCTTCATGGCATTTACACATCTATGAAGCCTGAAGGTCCTCAGACTGGTTTCTGCTCTCACACAGTGCAGCCACCTCTGCGGGCACACAGCAAATACCACAGCACAGTTTTCTCACTACCCCTTGTCCCAGGCATGAGTGCAGTGCTGCAGCAGGTGCGCAAACATCTGCCCCATGTGTTTCCAAGGAAAAAAAAAACTGTTCAGCTTCCCCTGTGCAGTGTCCAGGGGCTTTGTCCAATGTCATCAACATACAGCACTTTCTGTGTATTGTTTTGGCAGAAGGACAGCCACAAAACTTTGTGCTCCTTCCTGAGTACATGGCCTGAAAGAGCAAGTCCAAGGTACATGCACAATGACTTAAATCTGCAGAAGACATTTGCAGACATGGACACCCAAGAAATGCTAGTCTCAGTGAAGCTATTCATTAGGAAAGAGCAGTTATAGCTAAAAAAGACTAATTCCAAATAACACTGCTGGCAAATCCCATTCAAACAAGACACGGAGGACGTATCCATCGCCTTATGCATCATATTAATGCACCATTGTCAGTCAAACCAGAATGAAGAGGGTGGAAGATACTAGATTTTAAACTGGCAGCCTTTTATATTTTTGCACTGGAACAAATGAAGACAGTGAGGAATCCAGCCCTGTGGCTCCTAGATAAATAATAAAGCTTCTCAGGAATAGGATATGCTACCTTGTAGAAGAAGTCAAAGCTAAGATCTTGATTTTGCTTGTATTTCTGTAACATCTGGTACCTTGCTGAAAGCTTACTGTGTTTTAACAAAAGGTCTTTTTAGAAAGTAGGAATGCAAACACCTCCAGACAGCAGTCAGGCAAGCATGCAAATCAAAAACTTTTTTCATTTACTAAAATAAAGTGTTATATATTCAATACAAAATAAAGAGGAGGAGGTTTATTAACAGTACATTTTCTAGTTTTTTCCTATTTACATGCATGCACAAACAGGCATGCCTTATATTTATTTAAAATAACATAAAATGCATCATCCTAAAGAAAATAAAATAGGAGTTAATATGCAAGTCAATATATTTAGTTTGAAAGTGAATATATTGCATATAAATACGATATGCACATGGTTAATGTTGCTTAGCTAGCTTAAAACCAAACCTAATGCAACATGCAACTCAAATTCCCACAGCTTAATATATGTTATGACTGAGCTGCATGCTTTAATGCCCATTCATAAAACCTAAATCACTTAGCCCAACATCCAAAAACCAGCATGTGCACTGAAACCTGGGCTAAGCCGCTAAAAGCAACACTGTCTGAGGGTGTGAGTGCACTGCAGCTTGTACTGCTGGTGGTGCCGGCTGCTGTGGTTCTGTTCCTCCCGCCAGCCACCAGACGCTTCACTGACCTCTTCCACATAAAACAACAAACAAACAAACAAAACCTCCCCCAAAAAATCCCTCCAAGTCCAACCCTGAATACTTTTCCTGCTTTGCAGCTGGATTTAGTTTGCTGAAACAGCTTTGCAAAGAGTTTAGCAATCACTGCAGCCAGAGCCAAGGAGGGGCATTCAGAAGCTGTCTTGACTTCCATGGCCTCTACCCAGCTGCACCCATGCCTTGAAGCTGTCAGGTGCTCTAATTTCTGCTGCTAAGGGTCTCTTTCAAGGCATGCCTACAACTTGCACGGTCTTGTCAAGCTCAGGGAGCCCACGCCCCATGCCTCAGCCCGCTGGAGGACCAGCAAACACATTTGTCTAAACCAAGACAGTTGCACTTCTCAGGGACTCATGATAGGTGCCAATCTTTGCACCAGCTTTCTGAATACCAGGACACTCAGACAGCAGCTTTACCCAGCCTGCCTTCCTCAGTGCCCTAAAGCATCTCCAGAGCATCCCCATTCCAACACCCCGTGGCTCCGCTTTCCAAGTTAGAGACAGTGGGCTCTGACAGAGAGTCTGTGCATACCCTGAACTCAGCAGAAAGCCATGCTACACCCACCACATGTGCTGCCTGTTCCCACATCTCACCACCCCACCAGGCATGGCATGAGCAGGACCAGCTGGTGGTCAGCGTGGTGGTGGCCATTAAGCCACCACAGCTGCCTCTGTGTTTGTGCTCCAGCAAGCAGCAGGCTTTTCCCACATGCAAGTCCTTCAGGAAGGTGCACACCAGCAGGACATGCATGGATGGCTTCTGTGTGAACTGGTACCACCTGGAAATGGAGAAGAGCAAACATGGAAAGAGCAATGTTGGTCCTTGCCTGCACCAAGCATACAGAAGAGGACGCACCTTGTTCCCATAGATGTGCTGTTGGGCAGGGAGAAGCTGCCTGTGTCTGCACTTGGCTGGGAGAGGAGAAATGGGAGGCAAGAGGGGAAAGAGTAAATCTAGAGGTAAGATGAAGACACTAGGAAGATCAGACAGGAGAAGAGGGAAGCCTGGCAGAAAGACAGGAGGCACAGGGGCAAAGAGGAATGCTTGATGTGAAGGATGGTTTGTAGATTCCCTCACCCAGAAAAGATCACTGTCATCCAAAAATGCAATGAATGCACTCAGAATCTGTGCCCAGATACACACATCAGGGATATACAAAACTGTCCTGGTTTCAGCTGGGATGGAGTTAATTCTGCTCTTAGTAGCTGGTGCAGTGCTTGTTGGTTTTGGTGTGGCAAAAATACTGTTAACACACTGAAGTTTTTGGTTGTTCCTGGATGATATTTATACCAAGTCAAGGACTTTTCAGTTCCTTGGGCCCTGCCAGCAAGAGGGCTGGAGGGGCACGGGAAACTGGGAGGGGACACAGACAGGGCAGGGGTGCCCCAAACTGGCCACAGGAATATTCCATACCATGTAATTGATGTCATGCTGAGTATGTAAGTGGGGGGGAGGTTGGGGGGGGGTGGAGCAGGAAGGGGGCCACACTCAGTGTTAGGCATTTGTCTTCCCAAGTAACTGTTACACATGACGGAGCCCTGCTTCCCTGGGGATAGCCAAACACCTGCCTGCCCATGGGGAGTAGCAAAAGAAAATGTTTTTCTTTGCTTGCATGCACAGCTTTTGCTTTACTTATTAAATTGTTCTTATCTCAACCCTTGACTTTTGTATTCCTTTCCGAACCTCCCCATCCCTCTGGGTGAGAGGGGAGTGAGTGAGCAGCTGGGGTCAAACTGTGACAAAACCCCATTTATTTTCTATTTTCAACCAGTTATTTCAGGAATGACTGATGGAGCCACCAGTCACAGTCAATGATTATAATCAGCAATCCATTTGTATTGTTTCCCTTTCAGGCTTAGAAGGACATAATTGGCTTTTGGTTCAGAGTAATAGAATGCTTTTCCCCTATTTATACTGAAGTAAAATAATTTCAGATTCACAAACCGAATGCTTGCACAAAGGCTTGAATGCTGCTTCCTGGCTGAATGCATCTATTTGTTCATTAACCCATAATACAGACAAGAAATTCTGGCAGGCCTGACCAGCTGTGTTACACTCCTGAACCAAACATACTCTTTGAAGTCTGGGTGTAGGCAGGAGAGCCTTACTAGTGCAGCCTAGTGATGCCTACAGCACTTTCAGTTCCAGCTGTCATCAACAGAAGTTCAAAGTCTTCAAAAGCCCAAGTCCAGTTAGACCCTCAACAGTACACAGTAGCCAGAAACTAAGTAAGTGAAAACCAGACTTGGTATTCTGGGTTTGGGGGGTTTGTTGGTGGTTTTCGGTTTGGTTTTTTTTTTTTTGTTTGTTTGTTTGTTTGTTGTTGGTTGTTGTTTTTTGGTTTTTTTTTTAATCTGGCACAAAAATGAGAGGTTGCATAGTTATTGATTCCTGCTGGTAGGAAGTATCAGAAAACACTCAGCTTCTCCTGCAACAAATTTTACCTACAGTTAACGAATTAACATGGCAAAAGCCCAAATATTCAGGTGCTTTACATAGCTGCTTGTAATAGCTTGCCAGTTAGGCAGACACACAGCACAAAGGTTAAAGAAACATAACTGAGAGACTAGATATGCACCTAGTCTGTACAAAGGAAAATTGCAAGGACTTAGAAGGAGCCAGTAAAATAACTTGATTTATATGATTAAGACTTGCCATCAGGAGGACTCAAATACACTTGCTACAAAGGGCTTTTATCAGAGATCGGAAATATATTAGGGTATGCATTGCTCTGGCATACACGCTCCCTTTTTACAGAATGTTGATGCACATATGACAGAGAGGCGGTCGTGCTGTCATTCAGAAGAACCTGGTCTGGCTGGAGAAATGGGCCGACTGGAACTTCCTGAAGTCCAGCAAGGAGAAGTTCAAAGTCCTGCACCTGGGAAGGAACAACAGCAGGCACCAATATATGCTGGTGGCCAACTGGCTGGAAAGCAGCTTGCCACAAAAGGATCTGGAGGTGCTGGTGTTCACCAAGTTGAACATGAGCCAGCAGTATGCCCTTGCTGCAATGAAGACTAGTGGTGCCCTAGGCTACATAAGGAGAAGCGTTGCCAGCAGGTCAAGGGAGGTGATCCTTCCCCGCTACTCAACACTGGTGAAGCCACCCCTCCAACAAGTTCATGAAAATGCCACAAAGGTGATTAAGAAACTGGAGAATCTGACATATGAGAAGCTGAGAGAGACGGGATTGCTCAACCTGGAAAAGAAAAAAGCTCAAGGGGATCTTATCCATGTGTATAAATACCTGATGGAGTAAAAGAGGTGGAGCCAGGCTTTTCTTAGTGGTGCCCAGTGAAGGACCAGAGGGAACAGGCCCAAGCTGAAACACAGGAAGCTGCCCCTGAACATCAGGACACACTTTTGCTATGAGGGTGGCTGAATAGGTTGCCTACTGAGTTTGTAGAGCCTCCATCCTTGGAGATGCTCAAAAGCCACTGGATGCAGTCCTGAGCAACCTGCTATAGCTGACCCTGCTTTCAGCAGTGGGGCTGGACTAGGTCTCCAAAGGTCCCTTCCCACCACAGCTACTCTATGGGTCCAAGATTCATGTCTAATTCTTTGGGGGGGGAACGGCACCACAGCTCCCCGACAGCAGCACATGCATCTGCTTTTGGATGGACAAGGGAGTAAGAAGGTCCTGTGCTACAAGGATGCTCGTGGTGGGCTATTTGGTGCTGCTTGCAGCAGCAGTGATTATTTATCTTCCACCGAAGAATCAAATTCTCCATTTTACCAAAAGCAGCATGGACCCTCTCTGGTAGGGAGTAGAAATTCTTTTGTCACACAAAGTTTTCTTAGTCTGGCGTCTTCTGATTCATTGCCTACGGACTTGTGGATATCTGTAGAGTACTTCTAAAGGACACACAGAAATTAACTAAGCAAAGTAAGCCTGTGATAAAAAGTCTTCAACAGACCATCCAGGAAAAAGTTTAAGGATCTATGAACTGGGCGAACAGAGGATAAAGGCTGCCTTTGAGTTAGTCAATCTGATCAAACTCAAGTGGGTGGTGATGCACTTTTCTCCCCTCAATATAGGCTTCAGCTAGGTGTGGAGAAAAGTCTAGGAACCTGAAACATTGCTAAAGAGATGGGTAGCAAGGACGTGTCTTTTACAGGAATACTGCAGTGAGACTCTGCAAACAACCTACTTATCTTTGAATAAATGCTAAGTGAAGACTTCCCTTTTTTTAATTTTTTTTTTTTTTTCTTCTATTGCCACCATGGTAGGAAACAGTCCCTAGCAAGGGACTGCTGAGCATCAGCTGTGTCAGACTTACACTGTCTCCATGCTGTGGTACATAGAATCACATTCACCAACCAGCACTCGAGTGTGTCCTTCAGTGCCCTCTCGTTTTCATCCATTGCTAACAATATGGAGGAGGTGGTCATTTCCCTTTGCTTAGGTGAAACACATCAAGCCACTGATGTCAGCGTTGCGATGGGAGCAAATGGCTGTCACAGATGCAGCAGACATCAGAAGTGGCTGCAGTGCAAACTAGGTGAAGGCACACAGCAGGGAAGTTCTGGTGCATAGCAATGAAATGGAAGAGCTTCAGTCTCTTCAGACACTTAACCATCTCTGGCAGCCCCCAAAAAAGGAGGAAAAATGGCCTATTTAGGATAACAACAACAACAACTTCCTGGGGAGTGAGAAGCTCAAAACAGTTCACAGCCAGAAGAGGCAAAAAAACAGCAATGTGGTACTGAGAGTAATAAATGGACCAATTCCACAGTATATTTTTAGAGAGGAAAGCTGCTGGGTTTTGGAGGTGGCAGAAAGGGGTTAGTAAAAAGGGCCTCCTTTATTCTTTAAGATACTTTCCTTTAGGATCTGGTCTGAGTTTAGACTTAAAGCAACAGCAGTGAATGCTACTCATGCAGTGTAAAACGTCGTAACTGTGTGGCCAGCAAATTGTCCTCTGTGGTCCTGCCACCTATCGCCATCTGTGCCAGCCATTTGAAGGGCAATTTCCCCTGGGATACCTGGTAGCACTTTTATTTTGAGCAGCTCTTTGGGTACACGGCCGCTGGGCATAACTGCTGCCGAGCTTAGGCCACTTCACCAAGACTCTACGAAAACCAGCCTCAAGGCAGACCCTATGCACAGGTACAGTCCTTCTTGCTTTGTGGACTTGGTTTTATTACTTTGTATGTCAATAGAGAATAGGTTCACTGCTCAAAAGCAACAGACTGCCTAAGGCAGAAAAGCACCAGCTTCTCTGTTAATCATGGAACAGAGCACTGGAAATGCCAAATTTCACTTCCGGTGCTCAGTTCAGCTACAGCTTTAAGCCAAGTGAAATAATCTCTTTAGCCATCACCTGCTGCATACAAAAGCGATCTGCTTGACAGGCAAAGCACAAAAAGGTTATGCAGTTGTATTCTGGCTGCACAAAGACTGTGTTTATGGAAGTACCACTGAATCTCAAATAGGACTGTTCACTCCTAGCAGAGTTAGCATACTGCTGACACATGATGAGATCATTGTTGGTGTCAGTCTGCATACAGACAAGATACACTTTATGTTCACATGCAGTCAACCTTGACCACATGCTACATAGGTCTGCTTAACTGTCATCATAATTGCAGGAGGATGCCTGAAACCCACCAACGTTTTAAGTCTGTGCTGTTCTAGTATCTGGAAGTAAGGCTGTTCCTAGTCCAAACCACCAGGATTAGACAGGTTGTACTTACAGGACAACGCTCCTTCTAACATCTGCCAGCTCGCTTCTCCCTCCCCAATATGCTGCCTGCTTTAGACAAATGGACTCCCCAGGTCCCACAGCATCAGCAGAGAACCTGCATGGTAGGGAAAACCACCACACCAGCAGCAATGTCAAGATTAAACGCCATCTCAAAGCTGCAGACACTCCTAGACTTGGGGAACGTCCAGATCTGTCTGCTCCAGCTGTAGCTCCCTCCCCATTCAGCCAAGGTGCCAACAGTGACACACCATCCTTATCCTACAAGTCATCTGCCGGAGTCTGCATGCCAGTGAACACTCCCAAGACATGGGGAACCAAAATGAAAAGGTCTCCAACTGGTCTGTAACCAGGAGACAACAGCTGCAAGTTCTCTCATCTTGCTACTCAACTGCAGGGTGGGCAGCAAGCCCTGCTGTCTTGCTTTCCTCCTTTGCTAGCCACCCTACATAACCCCTAGAGCAGATCCTGCTGAAAGCCCCATGTCATTCACAGGAAACAGGCTTATTCTAGAGAGCTAGCTTTGAGAAACATCTTGGAGGTGTCCGCCTCTAGGCAAGAACCCTTAAAAACCTTTCTAAGGTTTCACCTCTGTGTTATTCTTTGTTATTACCCAACATACTGCGGAAGTACCCCGACATACCCATATTCCTTCACTCTGGAGCACTAGTGACAGACAAATTTAACCTGCATTCACTACAGTTCGCTCCCTGTTTCTGCTCCCCCTCCTGCACGTTTCTGTCCTAGGGGGAAAAACTCCTGTTACAAAGACCTTCAGGGCAAAACAGTTGTCCCAAGAGGGAAGCGCAGAAGCCAGTGAAACTGAATAGAAAGGAGTCAAGGTGACAAAAATCTATGCCTTGTCTTGCTTAGCTTTTGGGGGGCTGCCAGCTAAGGAAGCACCCCTCCGTGGAGAGTTATTGAGATGACCCAAAAGGCTAAATAAGTAAAACATTGTTCAAGTTTTAGTAAAGGAGTCTAGGGGGAAGAAGAAAAAAAAAAAAAAAAGCGCCACCCTGGTATTTTTCTGAGCTTTCCTCTGTCTGCTGAGAGATGAAACGAAACTCAATACCAGTCCCAGTGGCTCATGATTTATTTAACTTTGAGCTGCTGGCTTTTTATATTAGAAAAACATTATTTTACCTGTCTGGTGCACCTACAGGAAAGAACAGGCTTGTCAAAAAAGTCAAGGCTTCTTGAAGATTTTATTTTGGTAATAGTACATATATATTTTTTATATAAAAGTTCATATATAAAAATGTATGCACATATAAATTTGTATCTATAATTGTATGTATGTGCAAGTAGAAAAATAAGCTTAATTATACATACTGACAGAATCCCCCAACGGCTTCAATAGTTTCTCCGTATTTTCTCGTTTCCACAAGGTCAGGGAGTCTTTTGAATGTGTTACTGCATTTGACATGCATACCATACAAATCTTCCCTTGTCTCTGCACCTCCCCCCAATATTTTGGTATCAGAGAAAAGGAAGGAGCCACTGCCACCAAAGATAAGTTACTGTGGAATATATATATATATATATATATATAAAATACTCCTTCAGGCAACAGGCAAGCCTCAAAGGAGGAAAAGCTACTCATCATACAGGAAGGGCAAGGGGGAAGCCTAGCAGAGCTTTAGATTCGAGCTCACCAAAACCCTGTGAGCTGACCGAAGTTTAACACAGGCGCAGAGGATGCAAAGCCCAAGTCAAGAACAGTAACTCCCCTCATTTCAAAGCCCAGTGAAGAAATTTTTGACAGCTCCTGTTTCATGCTCCCAGTGACCTTACTGGCTTCCTGCACAGGCACACGACCCTGACCTCTCCTATCCACCCACAAGCTGGCCACATAATAAAATGGCCATCAGTTCCAGTTAGCATATGGGTTTGGCTAAGGCACCTCCTGCCAGCAACAGGGAAAGAGCGCTGGGGGGACATGTGGAGGGACGGGACTGAAACAAGCAGCAAGCTGCAAGCTTCCATTGCGAGCTGCCTGGTTTGCACCTCTTGATCAATCATTTAGGCAAAAATACTTGGAGCCAAGTAAGATCAAGCAGAGGATGCATATTCTCCCCAGAAGCAGGAACCACACATAAGTAGCATCCCACTCTTTATCTGATGGGCATTTAAAAAAATAAAGCATTCCAAAAGCTGTCTTGGAGAGTATTAGAGACACTACTTTTCTTTTTTTAGTCTTAATTTACAGGAATAAGCTGGTAAACTTTTAACCTGGGCTAAGTGTTGAGACAAGCATCAGAAGCATCCTTCCACTGAAAAGCCTACTGATGCACTTCTTTCCATATACAGCCTGCAGGGCTTCAGCACAGTTAGTAAATGTTTACAAGACACTAAAACTGCTTTTGAAAAGGAAACACACTGGACATAACCTTGCAAGGTTATAGCTGAACAGTGACAAAGCCTTAGGATCCACAAGACCTGCTGGTTTACCTGTAGCTGAACAAGACAATTTGAAGGGAGAACTGGACACTGATCTGCACATAGGACTTAACTGAAAACAGAGCCAGCTTTCAGTAGAAACTGCTACAAAAAAAACATTTTCAGCAAAGATTTGCAATAGTCAACTGCAACTTTCTATGTGAAAGAGGTAATCAGTCTTCTAAACACAAACACGGCAGTGTCTAAACCGGCCCAAAGTGCTTCATTAAACCTTGCTTCCTTACTGAAAGGTTCAAACTCTTAAGGATCAGACAAGCGGTGAAAGCAGAACTTGGGGCATCTAACCATAACAATTATCACTTATTCAATTGTCTAATAGTTGGCAATGGAAAATTGTTTGTGCAGTGCAGAAGAGGTAGCCTTTAGAGCAGTCTGACTTCAAACGCTCAGAATCTACAGGATACACAAAGCCAGTGGGGCTCGGTTCTGCGGGGTTGTCTTAAAGCACATCCCAAATCACCGATGTGAGATACAGTGCGGTTCTACAACACTAAGGAATCATACAGGCCTTCTTCACAGTCAACATGAAGGTGGAGATGACTTTCCTAGGGGAAGTTCTTATCTGCCCAGACATGAGCACTGTTACGGGGTAGCTGTGTCATGAAATTGAGTTTGTTTGAAGAGCTAAGAAAACACCTTTATATTTAAACTTGTGCATTCTCTCTGCATATCCAAGTAGTAGACCAATGCAGTATAATCTGAAAATTAGTTAGAAACTTTACTTCATGCATTTTCAGACCCAGAACTGGATTAAGCTTGAAATTATTGCCATTCTATACACTGCCATCCTCTCTCTCTTCCATGTTATTATTTAGACAAACCTGAAGAGTATTTAAACTTTTTACAGTTCTGCAGAGTGACTTATCTATTACCATACAAAACTTCAGGGTTTGTCTAACTTGTCCTCAACAGCTAGAATTAGTCACAGCTGTTGGGGGATCAGTTCAACCCAAGAATGGCTGGAGCTCAAACCCACCTTAAAATTAGACGATCAGCAATTCAGTGTGAGGATTAGAGGAATCCTTTAAGATAAATGAAACAGCTTTCAGAAGTGATACATGAAAGCAGGTGGTAATTAGGAGACAAACTTTTCCAGCTGAAAAAAAGAGCCTGAGGGGAAATACAGGTAGTCAGCAGTCAGTTATCAGGAGACAGAGGGCAATGAACAGAATTCAGGTGGGACAGACTTCATTTGAAAGCACAGAAAAAGATCAAAACATTGTTTAATAGTAGGCAGGAAAATAATGAAAGGACTCAGGAAAGGGAAATTTAGGTATTGTGCTGTGTGGCTGCAAATATACTGAGCACACCACACTCTCAGGAATATTTCTGTAACAGTTTAAGGTAATTCCAGTGGTGTTTGTTTCAGCTAAGCCTCCTAGATTCCACAACTCTATCATGCACACAGTCTCTTATTAAGTTTCACAAGAAAATCTTAATAAGCATTAGGGAAGAGATAAGAAAAAGCCAAGTCAGATGACAGAGCAAGCACAGTGCTTTTCTGGTAGAGTGCCTCAAAGCGAAGTACAAACACTGCTCCTCAATCCCAGCATGTCTTGTGGCAAAGAAACCCATCACCAAATGTGAATCTAGGCTCACTAGTTACAACAGATAGGGAACTATCTGTTCAGCTGTGGGGGTTTTGAAGTTATTCTAAAAAATTAAGGATCACTCAAAATAAAATTTAGGCACATAGGAGTTAATTTCAGCAAAATATAAAATCCAAAACAGGCAGTCTAGGTGTGAAAAACCTCAAAAGAAAGGAACATCCATTTACTGCTGCAAAGATTAATTAGAAGCCAAATCTATCAAAATTGCCATTCTTAAAGCAGCATCACTGAACAAAGGGCAAACCCCCCTATATTCCAAACAGACTGTATTCAAAATTTATTTATAAATAAAGGAAAAAACAAGACAATGATTTTAAATAAACATGGTATATTCTACACATCTGTAGAGCAACATAACTTTACATTAGCCATTTTTAACTTCTAAAAGTTCTGTTGCAGCATCTTCTACAATATTTGACAGTGTTGGTTTCCATTTTATAATCAACCAAATACCCAAATGAAATTTGCTTAAGTGAAGCTTTATTTTTCATGACCAAAGATGGCTCTACTAATACAAAAGCACCTGTTAAAACAATTATCCCCACCTAATTTTTTATTTTTTACAATGAAGTCTGTTTAGCCTTTTTTTGGTTCTGTTCTGTTGCCTGCACAGAAATCAGCATAAAGCTAAGTTGCAGGCTAAGCTTCACTTTAGCAGTGCAATGAATGGCATCAAACTTCATGAAATAAATGAAGATACAACCATTGTCAGCAAAATTCAACTATGTAAAAAACAGTATTAAAATGAGAATGTTTTTGTGGGTCACAACTAGACAAGCTTTCCGTGCGCAACTTTCCTCAGGAAGAGTGCTTCTTCCTGATTCATATGAAGAGAATGAAGCATGCATCATAAAGCCTTTGTTGTACAGAAATGCCCATTGAAAGAGTTCCATGGTATCATAAGGCAAACAGATACTAGGGTGGATGAAGCATTTTGGCCCAGAGTATGTTTTACAACACATACATACACATTACACTTGTGTAGCATATGACAGGTATGGGATTGGCTCAGATAGGTAAAAATGTCCATTTTTACAAATACATGTCATTATTGCTAATATGCTACACTTTATCATCCAACTTTTAAAGCTGCTTTGTTGGCATTAGCCTTGTAATTAGCAGCTCACATTCATGGTGACAATATGCTATTCCATATGAAAAAAAAAAGTAAAGCAGCATAAATGAAATTATGAAAACAGAAGGCTTATGCAACATCCCTGTCCAGCTTTGTGTTTTTTTAATTAAAAAGTGTTCAATGAAAACAAGTCCAGTTCACCACAAATTAGGTCTCACAATGAGGTTGGAAACCAAGCTGCAGGGACCAGAGAGGGGAAAAAACACAGCATGCATTATAATCTATTCCTTGTAGTCATATCACTGGAATACAAAAGTCCAATTTAAAGGCTAGGCTAACAGTAGAAGGCAAAAAGCCAAGAGCAGACTTAGTTTGATATTTAAATTAAGATTACAGTTTTAATCAGTAACAGCAAACTCACCCATCCCTTTAATATATTCACAATATCTACTGCATTGAATACTTAATTATGACTAGTGTAAGTATGTGTGTTCACTTTAAAAAGATATTAAATACCTGCATCATGAAATTACATTCTTAGGACATTGTGTAAGAAAATAGCTCATGTGTGAAATGTTTATGAAATGTATTTCTGCTCCCTTCTATCCCCCACTATGTCCCATCCACACCGTGCCCCCCACCCCCAAGCATTCAATCATAGGGGAAAACAAACACCCCTTAAAAAAGTATGGTAATATTGAAGGGGACCAGTTTGGCTAGTTACAGCACAGTGCTTCACAAGGTTCAAGACAGAACCAGATCAAAGTTGGCCAAAAGATGCCCCCACAATACATGCCTGACCAGTAATTCTTTCCAACTCATTCTTTCCAATTTGTTCTATCAAACTCAGTCCACTTTTGGTTCATTGCGATAACTAAAGTATTTCATATATACATATAAACACAAGACTCCAGCTTTACTTTAGTTTGTTTTTGCAAAGCATTTTTACCTTCCCACTCATTGTGTTCTGCAGCAACTACAAGAGGTAGGCATAAAGCATTTAAGAGCTTCTTTCCAAAGGTCCTGTTACTAGCTCAACTTACCGGGATAAACCAGAAATCAGCTGTTTTCTGTGATTTTGTCACATACAGTTTTACACAACCCAGGTGGAAAATAGCTACATGAACCCTGGATTTGCTAGGCTTGCACACCACGGAGTAAGAAGCTGTTCATATCCAGGAGGATATTTTTTCCCAGAGTTTACTGCAGAGCATTCCCACAGAAAGTAGGTATCAGGACCAATTCTCTCCATTTCTATTTGTACATAGGAGCAAGGTACCATTTGGCCAAGACTACAGATGTATTTTCACAGATGCAAGTGCCATGCAAAAATAAATTAAAGAATAGATACCAAAACATACAAGTAATAAAACTACTGAAGGTAGATTTTCTTCAAAGTATTTATATAAACATTTATAATACTTTTCTCCTCCCCCCCTTCTCTTTTTGACATTCAGTTACAAAGCTGTGGCTATACATCAAGAATTTCTTCTGCAGTGCCTCCACAACGTAGTCTGTAGCGTCCTGTCCTCCAGCTAATAGTGGGGTCCCACAAAGCAGATAGGAAAATATAAATTGTCATGGATTCTCTGATGAACCAAGCTACTGCATAATCAAGTTTTGAAAAACACAGAGCACCACCCTAGGAAATGAAAAACAATATTTAAACATACTGATTATTCAGAAGGGATTTTGAAGTCATTTAAAGCATTTGTGTTACAGATAAATCTATTCTAAAGCATATTATACAGATTTACATATCAATAGCTTATTTTTTTAGAAGAACATTTTCTGGAGCTTGGCAGAACGAACCAGAAGTTTGAAAAGAGACCTGTACATAGAACAAAAGGCAAAGAAAAGTGTGACAATTTCACTTTCTTCTTTTTGAAGCTTTGTAAAATTGTGTTCATGCAGACACTGGGTTTTTGCCACAGACTCCAGAAGAACAGCATCTAGGCAGAACACTCCTGCATTCCCAGAGGAGTGAAATTCAAATAAATAAAACTTTGGTCTATTGCATAGGAAAAGTGGGACTAAGAAGAAAGCTTATGGCCTCTATATATTTTCTGCTCCCTTGAGAATTTCCAGCTACATGCAGAGCTGGAAACTGAAGAGGCTTCAGTAGAAGAAAAGTAGGCACAAAGCTCTTCTACATGCTGCACAGGGTGAGAAGAGTAATCAGAAAGGTAACAAACTAACCTTCTGGAGTACTACAGAATCAGTACAAGGGCTAACTTTTTTTTTTTGTTATTTCCAGTATGTGTTAAGACTACCACACAAATAGTTTTTCAGTATGATGAGAAATATTTGATAAGGTTGAATACACAATTATGGATCATATTTAGATTGATTATGGTCACACCAGAAAGTAGTCTGAATAGTTTCTACAGCATCAGAATAACAAATGTTTTCTGATTTTTTGACATCTTCCTATATTAAAAAATCTGAGGCATCACTTTGATGGGAAGATTTTGCTTTTAGAGGCAGGCTATAGCTGTCCCCCACGTCCATTACTCGCAAGAGTACATATACACCTCAATAAATACACGAATATGAAGCTAAGAAAAATCCCACAAAGCTGCTGTTCTTGTACTTTTTTTAAAAAGTTCAAAATTTCTGGATATGCCTAGGTAGTACAGCCTGGAGATGTGGAAAATGAACGAACAGATATGCAAAACTTCAGAGCCTAAGCAAAGGCAGATGCATACAGACCACCACCAAGCACATTCACTCCTTTTCATGCTTCTATAACTGAAGCTGGAACATTCAGAACTAACAGGATTTGACCTATTATTTCCTCAATGTCAAGATAATTATTTTGTTATTATTTATATAATATAATGGTCTTAGCTTTTTGCTGAAGCAGATGGCACTAGTAATTAAATAACCTCCAAAGAAAATGAAGCTACGTACCTGAACACCTTTTAGTTGAATGTAGTCAAATATAAACCATGCCAAGCAGTGACACATGAAAAATACCATTATATCCCACCTAAACACATGATGAGCTGCCCATCCAATAACTAGACTGGCAACAAAGCACTCAGAGATTGGCTCACAAATTATTGTGGCAGGCAACATATTAATTCGCAGTTTGGCCCACCTAGAAAAGACAAACAAATCAGTTCTGACTATGTAGTATTCTTAATGTCCTCCTCCCCACCTCAAAATGATGGTGGACCCATCATGGTCCTTTCTGACAGCATTAATCTCATTTAATTTACACCTCCAAATAAAATATTGCAATAATTCCCCCTTTCAAAGATACTGCACATAGCATTTGAAAGGTACCAAGGGGAGGTTTTGCAGAGGTTTTTTAATACTTTGATCAGTCATACTTCTGTAGAAAGTCAGTGCTTCTCTCCAAAACACTAATGAGAAGCCTGCATCAAGCTGTTCATTGGAACTTCAGCATTCTGGAAATTAGATCAAATTAGCTTGGAAAATATATTCCCTCATTATCAGGTCATCCACATCAGAAGCAGGTGATGGGGTAAGTGGGAGACAAAGTGAAGATTAAAATTTTACCTGATCATTCTGGACTGAAACTGAGAAATAGAATATGAACCAGAGTTTTGCATTGCAACTTGTGTGGCCATTGCAAATTTCCAGCCCCTGAAAAATGAATTTATTATTATAAAAAACATGCAAGTAAGAGATGCAAGAAACAATCAGAGAACACACCCCCAAGAATTTTATTAAGCTTGAAAAGTTTGTGCCATATCATTAGAATGGGTGTTATCAAGTCTCTTCATCAGAAGAGTACGAACACCATTTGAGTAATACTTAAATCATGTTCTCAGAAACCTTCTTCTAAAGGAATTGACAATGATATGGCTTAATTCTTTCTAAAAGACTACACTGATAAGACAAAGCACGTGTCAGAAGTGTATTTGCGGTATACATGTGAAGCTGACCTGAACACCTCTACTTAAGAGTATATACTATGTGTTTTAAAACAAAGTTTTAAACTTTGTTTTAACTGCACTTAAAGCAATAAGCTTAATTCATTGTCATCTTACCGGTCAGCTATAGCTTTGGCCATAAAGTAATCCTCAGCAATATATTGTGCAAAAGCTATCAGTCCTCCAGCTTGGTCCAAGACATCCTTCCTCATCAAGCATGACATTCCTGTTACACACTTAAAGCCAGTTAAGTTGGCTGAAATATATGACCTTGGATGTGAAGTTCCAAAATAGACCTGCCAAAACAAGATAGGGTTTAAAACTCTGCATGTATTTACACAGGTACTACTCACTGACAACTTTTCCTCCAGAAATGTCTGGAGGGGAAAGCAGTGCTAGACATGGCCAGTTATGGTGGTGAAGATCTTTCCAAATACACAGCCAATCTAAGAAATCTAGCCTACCACCAAATCCAAGATATCTAGGAGTGATATTGGCTGTGTTTTTACAAATCTGTAAGTGGGTTTAAAACCCACATATTAAACCAGCGTATTTCATTTGGTATATAATTTCTTGTTGAAGTTGTTCTCAGGGAATACATTTAAAAAATCCATTAAGTAACTGACTAATCCCTAGGAGTAATATATTATTGGGTGATAGCTGACAGACATGCTGTCTCCTTCCTCTTGTAAAGATTAACTGCATTACTGCATACACGTTCTTAAAACTACTCTATGGTTGTACAGAAGCATGAGTATTTTGTTTACTTAATGCACCTGCAAACAGAAAAAGCAAAGAAAAAATTCAGATTGTGAGCAAGTCTTCTTACAAGGTTCAGTAACCAGGACTGTCCTATAAGGAGACAGTGGGAATGAGTGCTAGCATGTCTCACTACTATTCTTCCTATAGATGGCCTCCACACTGTCTTACATTCAAGAAAAGGCATGCTCATTTTGCAGTATACTGGATCTGGAGTTAAAAAGCTCTTCCAGTAATATAGTATCAGGAGTTGTAATTCTTGCTACTTCAGCAGCTAGCAGTACTAAGAGCTTTGTGGTATAGCTCCCGGCCCTTGGGAAAAGAATTGAGACTTTGTCACCAAAAAAAAGAATAATCACATGAGCTGCTCTCTCTCCATACAATGAAGAAATACTGAATTTCACTGCACTTTCATCTCGCATTTCTGCCTTTGGCACACGTTAGTTAGCTTTGGTGTCAAAATGCCTTACACATGCCAGCTTAGAATAAAAGATAGTTGATTAAATTACATGCTTTGAGACACAAAGAACAAACAAGAAAACGGGGGAGGGGTCTTGCTTGGTAGGTAGATAGGTGGGGGCCAGTGTGTGTGTGTGGGGGGGAGGGGTCTTGCTTGGTAGGTCAACTTCTTGATTCTACATAAAAGAACTTATTGAAAAAGAAGAGGGGAAAATAGGATAGAATGAGTGATATGAAGATAGGAATCAGCTGTTCACTTTCTCTTCCTAAAGAAGTATTAAGAGACATGAAATAGCACCGTAGAAGAACAAGGCTCAGAATGAACAAGGTGGTGGTTCCTATAACAGATAGCAGATCTACGGAACTTCCTGGTAAAGACAGTTCAGATGTTCAAAATCTTTAAGGACTCAAGAGAAAGAATGGAAGTCTTCATGCAAAATCTGTTCTTACTAAAATACTAATATATTGAAGGTTAGTAAATATACAAGTCTACTTCCTGCTCAGGAAGTTTCTCAGCTGTATTACAGGAAAACAGGATATAAACCTTGCTTGTGTTCTACTCTCCTTGAAGACTCTGCTTTAACCCCTGCTGGAAATAACATACTGGGTGAGCTGGATTTTTCTCTGACTGACTCGTCATGGCCATTTGTGGTTTTTTTCAGACATCAAAGTAGAAATAATGGCCCTTTCTGACAAAGCACTAGAAAGAGTTCTTCAGTTTTAAGAAATTTTTTAATTTCATCCTGTAATCGGTTTGTAATGTAAACTTAAATTCTGAACTAACATTCAGAGCACTACAGTAGAATTGTTGAGCATTTAGAAGTTATCATAGATAGTGTGACTGCAGCTGAAAATAAACGTTTTCACTCGAAAGGTGCAAGAGGCACTACACAATTTTAGTCAGCAAAATCCTGCAGGCAAAAAACCCCAAACAACAAAAAACCAAAACATATAATTGCACTCACCTGTTCAAGGGTAGCAGCAAATCCCTGTCTGTCTGCAACATAGGGAAGCCCATGGACCAAGCCTACTTTTTCAGTCATTTGATTAGCCATATCTGTCAGCGTGTCTGGTGTTACTGAGTGACAAATCAAAAAAAAGACAGTTCATCAAATAATTCTGTCATTAGCAGACTACTGTACAGGGACAGGAATTCTCATTCTACTACCACTATCAAGAGGACATACTTTGATGCAGACTACCTGTGTTTCACAAAGTTTCAAAAAAATTATCATCACTATTAACACCATTATGATGAACAGCAAACAACGGAAACAGTTGAACAAACCAGAGCGTCACCTTCAGTTAGAGGTGACACTTACACCACGAAAATACTTTTCTAGGTTTTTATTTCTACTTGTATTCTCAGTCAAAGTAATCTCCAGCAACAGCTTGCCTTCAGGGAACAAGAGCAATGTAACAGTCAGCACACTGCAACACACACCTACCTCTGATTCCACTATCACAAATCCATATGAGATCATATTTGGCAACTTCATAGCCAGGCATTAAGTTGTTAATCTTGGGATTGATGCCAACCTTTTTGCCACCTAAAAAATACAAACATCATACACAAATATATTATGTGAGTTTTTTAGAATTCAGATCCAATACCTGAAATACTTCAATATACCAACTGAAAAACAGTAGAATTTTACCGTCAATTCTTGAAGTCTACTTCTATGAAAAGGACTTTAAATTTAATTACTCCTTCATGTTCTATTTTAGATCTTACTACAACTGTGCAATGGATTAAAAAGGGAAAAAATATTCAAGTGCTTCCTCAAAATGGCAGTGTAACAAGGTTAATGTAATTAAAAGGGCAGCAGACCTACACATTTTATTACTATATTCCATAAGATAAATATTCTTTTTTTCTTAAGACTACTCGTTATGACCATTACACTCTACACAAAATGCAGCTGCATAGAGTAAGACACTTTTGCTTCCAACTAGCAGCCATGATGCAGTTTGTTTCACATCAAGAGAAAAAAAAATGACATTCTAATACCTAGCTTAATACCCATTCCCTCCTCTAATTCAAATGTAAAGTGAATAAAGAGCCCTAGATCTTAAATTGATGAAAAAGGATTGTCGCAGGACCTCAAGCTCAAGTACAGCCACACCACCAAGTCAGTCTCTCCACATTTAGTTCAGTGCAGAGACAGGACTTGAACTGCTGTTTCAGATTTAGAAGGAAAAAGTTGCAGCAGTTGCATAAATTATTCTCCCTAGAGTTTTTTCTGGACTGATGTCACAGATTGTCATTACAAACTCATTTCCTTACTCCAAACTGATGATTGAGCTACAGAACCAACATGGGCTGAACAAGACAACTGTTTATTTTAGAATACTGTCTATGGAGTTGAAGACCTAAAAGCATTTTACAAGTAAGAGTCCCACCTTCAAGTTGCACTGCTTACCTATGAACAGTCTAGCATCAACATTCGGGTATTTGCCAAGGAGCTTTTTGCACACATCAATAGCTGGATCATCATGATCTTGTACACAGAGTAGTACTTCATACTGGTAAAAACAAAAGTGTATATACACGTGTATATGTTTACACATACATACAATATCAATATGGTCTAGTGAATAAAGCTTAATAGTGTACCAAACTGAAAATTAAAACATTGTTATAGAATTAAAATTAAAACCAAAAGAATTGTTTTACAGCTAAATAAGACTATTTTTGGATGTACAACCAACTACTTATGAAAAAAGAATGAAGCCCGTGTCCCAGTAAACTCTTCTACTGAGAAACATTAGTTTTCCTGTTATCAGAAGGGTTTGTATTAGGCATGAAGCAAGAGAACCTGGTATACAACATAGAATTTTTATTTCCACTTCCATTTTGGTTCACATATGCATCTTAAATCCAATCTTATATTCAATGAATTTACAGAACACAAAATATTAATGGAATGCTGCTATGATACACTTGACTGCATAACTCTGAATGACACCTTCCTTTCCTTAACTTTGTAGATGCATAGGCAGAACAGAATTGGAAGACAACCCAGAGACCAGTGTAAGTACTCTTAATTGTATAATAAAGCTAAGCTCAGGAATATATATATATATATATATCTCTGTATGTCTGTTTTTGTCATTAATAGAATAATGGTTAAAAAAATCAACAGGAGGTAAAGAAAAACTGTAGCTGTTTCAGCAATCATACTACATGCTTGTTACACATAAGCTACAGGCGGTGGGTGAGGAAATAGCGTTTTAAGAATCAGTCAACATTTTGAGACAGCTTCGTAAGCTTTGATGAAGGTATCTCTGTTCTGCATTAACAGCAATTTCCTTAAATACTCATTTTGGTAAAACCTTCCTCTCTTCCCCTTATTAAAACTATTAAAAGTTATTAGACCTCAAATCCAAGGAGTATAACCCAGAAAATGCAGATTTCTTAGGCTAGAAGCCAATTTTATAGTCCAAGATTTAAAAATTCAGTCTCAATAAAAACAATTTTCTTGGACCTCATTTGATATACCGATTGTAAATAAGTCTCAACTAGTGATCAAAACAGTTCTTGTTCTCCCTTACGCTATTCTATCACCTCACTAAACTATTTTCAGTAAGTTACTTAAGCAAAAAGTAATCTGAAATTTGGAAACTGCCTGTCGGCTCAATGATGACAACCTCTGATGTTCTTGTCCATTAAGTAGTATTTCAAACAACAGAAGACATTGGTAAATACATATATTATGTCACAAAAATGTTATTGTTAAATACAAAAAACTCCTACAACTGAACTGCATTCAGAATATTGTAGAAACTGGAAGCCATTAACCACTAAATGGGAGTTGCTAAGACTTGGTCTTAGCACTATAAACCATAAAACAAACACAATCACACCTCTCTACCTCTTAGAACACAAATCCAAAGCCAGTTTGCCTGAGAAGCAAGCAGTATTTGATTCCTATCGTTTTTACCAGCATGGAAAACAGAATTAAGGGAAAGAGACCTGTCTCATTAAGCAGACAGGTCCTTCCACCACAACATAACAATCCTGACAGTATGAACACCATAGAAGTTACTAACTGAAGGAATTGGTTCATTTTTGGTCATCCAATTAAACATGTAAAACCAACTATTTTTGCTAGTAATTAAATAACTAATCTTCAATCCAGTTACAACGCTTCCATATCCATGTTCTCTTAAGAAATTCAACCAGAAATAATAAACTTTAACATTCTAATATTTGAAAACAGAAAAATTCACAGTAAATGGCCTTTGTATGCAGTAACAAAGAACTACAAAATGTATGGCTAAAGCATATTAACTATAAAGATGCCTATCTACTTAAACAGTACAATGAGGTTCATATGGACATAGCATGAATAGAAAGATTTCTTCAAAAATTATGATATGCACAGTAGGTAAGAACTGTTCAATGATAAAAACATTAAGTGAAAGTCCTGAGTTTAGAAGCTGCATAACTGGCTTCAATGCAAGACAAGATTATTTCACACACAGGGTATCACAGATAGGAATCAGTATCCCTGCAGATAGGAATCTAGTATCACTGGCTTGACTGGAACAAGTTTAATATTACTCTTTCCTAACATTTTTTGTTCCTGGACAGCTGAACTTTGAACACCAGGCAATATTGTTGTTCTAATTTGTGGTGTAGTATCAATCTCTTAAATGAAGTTATTTATGTAGTTATCATACAGAAGTGTTTTCAAACAGTTTGGGAAGATCTTGCTTGTACTGCGTAATCTGTGTTGCAGTAAACTGAAGTGTTCATAACTCCATTTTCACCCTCCTTGGGAAAAATGTGATTGTCACTATTGCTATTTGAAATTCAGATTTGGGTGGAGTAGCAACACATTAAGATTGCCACATGTGTATGTTATCAGAAGGGTCAAGACCACCTCTCAAAAAGCAAGATCCAGCGTAACTGCTTTTCCGAATTCTCAAATACAATCTGTTTGTAGTCCAATGTTTCAGTTGCATAATGTTTTGATGCTCATTATAGTCATAAAATAGTTTAATATATCAATGCAGCGTCCTTGCAGTTCGCAATACTGGCATACACAGCATGCTTCAAGTATGCTTTAAACCTGTCTTGGCCACACTTACATCTTCATTGCACTTTTGTTGAGTTAAAAGGATTCAAGTGTTCATGTCTAGAGCTTTTCAAGAGGCCCCAAGCTTCACTATGGTACTATCCAACTTCTAACAAGTTCCAAAGGGTGGAGTTTTTTTGTTTGTTTTACCCTGCCTACTTAGGAGTAACTTTAAAACTCTTGGTGAGAATACTCAAACTCACTGTACAGCTTACACATATCTTGGACCTTCTACAACTGAAGCAGCAGTGCCAGAAGTAATTTCAAGAAGAACTGAGAAAATTGGTTTTATTAAAAATAAATTAGAAGTTTTAGAATTCAGGAAGCTTGCAGTAGAAAAATGTAGTGTTTTTTCCATCCACAGGAGCATACACCAAGTAGTGAACAATGCAACAGGCATTTGCAGATTTCTCCTTTTTTTTCTTAGAGCAAGGACAACATCTGACACACTCGTGACTTACATTACTTCCCACTTACATTACAAACAGCATTCAACAGATGGAAGCTTTTTATTACCTATTTATCTCCTAACACTGGTAAGTGGCTTGGAGAATATCCTGCCTACCAACAACTGGTGAGGCACACCACCTCATCATGGAGCAATTCTTTGTTAGATGAGCCATCAGTAAGAACCACCAGAAAGATTCAGGCTATTAGCCAACTTTCATTTTTAAAGGATCTGTTACAGAGAAGTCATTAGTTGGGAAGTGTGTCTGGCCTCTCAAGTGATCCTTTATAGACTGAAGTGTTTTATACTGCTATAAACACCACAATATGGGAATAATGATTCAACACATCTTAGTGAAATATGTATGTTTTGTCCCTAAGCCTTGGTCAGATTCCTTTATAGACAGCTTATAGACAGGAGTTAAGTTTTGTTTGCAACATATAAAATATGTAATCGTGGATTTGCTGTGGAAAGAAAAACAACCTAAGTCATAACCAAGTTGCATAGTTTTAGCCCAAGCTCCTAGTAAGACTTTTGGAGGCATGGGAGGAAAAAAGACACTAAGTAGCATACATACTTTTGGATAATCCAGTTCAAAGAAGGTTTCTAAGTTGTTGATCAGGTTAGGATCCACACCTTTTAATGGCTTTAGAAGTGAAACACCCGGCAGCTTGCTATATGGCTGTTTGTCTGTGGCTTTCTTATTGAGGTGGAGGCGTCTGTAAGGAGAAGTAACATACACCACCACATAAAGAAAATATGCTAGAGAATTCAATTCAAAATACAGTCAGAACTAAGAAAGCTAGGGAGTTAAAACTGCTGCAAAAAAAAATTAGTTTTGGTTGTAGAAAACAACAGCTATTTTTGTATCAGACGATGTGTCAGAGAATACCTAAAAACACTTAATCATTGTAGGTAGGTTAAGTTCAACCTTTCTAATTTCTCAAATACTGCATTTTGTACTATGCATTTTGAATAGTAAGAGTATCACTTTTTCCAAACTGTACAGGAGACAAGATTTTTTACCTTCCTCCACAGCATTAAAAGATATAGTATTATAACAGGATAATCAGAAAAACAAATTTACTGTAAACAAGGCAAAAAACCAAAAGGAGAAGATGCTTTTTCCTCCATTATGTTATGCAAAAATTAGAGCAAGTTGAAAGCACATGGGAAACAGTTGATCCTACCAATTAATTGTTAACAAAACATTTCCAGGAAAAGGATAAAAGATCAATCAGCTGTAGTATAGAAATCCTAGAAACTGGACATCAGCCTGGGTCAAAAACACAGATAAACTCCGAACATAATTCCAAACAATCACTAGTATTTCAGCAATGTATATACAGAAGTAAATTGACGATTATGTCACAACTCACTAACATGAATGTTTAATCCTACACCCTTGTGTGAATTAATGCAAAATTAAGTTCTGAAAGCTTGATGGGCCAGTATACAAACAAATTTGCATCATATATATCTATAAAATGTAACTGGACTTTGCAAATTAGCATATATCTGTATACTGTAGTTTTCTAATATGCATAGCATCAGTCAAACTGAAAGTATATTTTATTGCAGCATGTACCTAATGGTATCAATTTTTAAAAAGTTTCACACTTAAAAATATACAAGATGCTGCCTCAAAAAAACAAAAATGGGAATAGGATTGCTTCATGGAGTGCTTCATCCTGGTTAAACAGTAAAAGAAGTAGTCATGTTCAAGGAAGCACACTCCTGAAGGACATGCCTGACCAATTAAAATACTGAACTGCCAAGGAGCTTCACTAAGAGATTCCAGTAGTTCTCTACAAGTGTTTTTTTCCTGAAATGGAACAGTGACATCATATTTGTTACCTCATCAGCCCCCCCGCCATGCTCCTTTCAGGCAGGTTTGCAGCTGGACACCAGGGGCATAATACCATTACAGAGAATAAACAATGGCCTCACTAAAGACAGGAGGACAAACCAGATTATGTCCTTGTATACTGTTAACCAGTCCAAGCCTGGGTACCACAAAGGTCAACTGAAAGTCTTGCCAAGTGACAGTCAGACCAAAATAAGCAAAGCAATAGTTCAGACAGCTACCCCAGACAGAGAAAGACTTCACCGATTTTTATAAACACAACAGCAAACAAGGGCTTTAGTACCAGTAAGAAGGGAGAGTCTCAAGAATGCAACTTTGACCAGGAGGCACAAAAGGCAGGTAATGTGGGGGAAGACGTGGCAGGGTAGTATGTAAAACTGACTGTAGTAAAGCACATAGCTTTGTACAGGGGCAAAAGCCTTGACAAACAGGAGATAAAAGGAGAAAGCGGCAGAGTAAATGGAAAAGGTAAGGAGGAAAGGATCAATACAGACTTGAAGCAGGACTGTGATAATGAATAAATACCAAGTGACAAAACTGCAGAATTTTGCAAGGCATCATCATATCACAAACCATGCTGACACATGGGATTATGCTGGTGATTAAATGACGTAATGAAATGCCTACACATGGTTAAGAGACAGAAACCTTGCAAAGTATGCAAATCAGGCAGACAGAATTACCACAATCTACTCAGCTATGAAACAGCATACACTGAGACTTTTGACAGAGTATGGCTCAGTATGGTAAAACTCTCTTAAAATGCCATCTTAAAAATAAGACTCCAGTTTCTGTTCTATTCATAACACTGCACAAAAGTGGCAGCCTGCCATCCTGAAAGCACTGTGGTATCGTGACACTAGGGTAAAGCAATTTCCACACCAGTAATTACAATGCTCTGTTAAGACTCTGTGGAGCAAGAGGCAAATTAACAGTCAGCCAGACCATTTTACACTGAGAAGGACTATTTTTGAAGTGGCATGTTCTGAAGAGATTAAAAGTTACAATTGAAAACCTACTATCACCAGAAACACAAACCAACCGTTACAAAAACCCAAGTTTCAATAATCAAAGTAAGACTAACATTTAACATGAAACTCAAAATAATAGACTAAATTTAAACAATATTAACATTGTTGATGCAGGTACCTTCTAGATGAAGTTGTGTGTTACAGAACATGCAAAGTCTCCAAAGTAGAAGTAAGACAAAGCAGTAAATTAGTATTTTTGAGCACTACCTTGTTTGTATAGTGGTTCAGTTCTCTCAAGACAGGTCTTTATTACCACACAGCATGTATGACAGTTCAAAGTGATAAAGGAACATCATCCTATCATAAAGTTTGTATCACATGTAGAATATATTATTTTGCAGTGGAATTAGCTCAAAGCAGTCAAAACCACTAACTACACAGATGTAGTTTGTTAATGCCCAATGCAATAAGCTGCACAAAAAACACTACACCAAGGAATGCATAAGAACTGTGATCTCAGAAACAGATCTGGCAGAACACTATTTAAAGGCACTTTCAGATCCCCTCTATGAAAGATCAGTAGCCTGATTATCTTTAAGCATTTTTGCACCTACATATATTAAATGAATCAGCCTGCAATCCCTAGGCAGTGAAGCTGTGAAATTCCTTTTTAAGCAGTCTGGTGCTGGGGTAAATAGGTGATGAAAGAAAAAAAAAAAGGCAGCAGGATGCATAATGGTATCAGGAGCTATAGTTCAACTACCCTATATCATGTAAGAGGCATCTGCAAAATTTTCTCAAGCTTAGTTCCCTAACACAATAATAATTAACCCACAGAAGCAATAGATTTCTTCTCTCAGTAGAGGAAAAAGGGTATTTAGAAACACAAAATCCAGGCTACTGAGTTATCACTGGCCTGCATACTACAGGATGAATCCTTGCTAATCACCATCAAACAAGGCCCGACCTCATTAAAGGCAGGACAGTACCCTAGCAAAACCAAAAAGCTTTGCTACAGTAGGCAGACTGCTGTGTCTCTCAGCTGAGGCATAGTTACTTACTCCTCTTTAAAGCAGCTGGACAAAAAACAAACACCCTTTATTCACTCATTTCAACCTCCTCTCAGCAACTACTTCACTTAAAGAACTGGCCTATTAGGGGTCAGTAAGTAATCCTTGGTCAGAAACTTGGAACAGATACTTAAATAAGAGAGCACTAACAAGATGCAGGAAGCACTGAAGACCTCCTTTGAAGGCTATGGTTCCATAGGCCATCAAGATAAGCTAGCAGATCATTACTTCTGAAAGGGGCTGTTTTCTCCCTTCTACTTATGAATTCAAACACTTCCCCCCCCCCTTCCCAGTTGGTTTTCATGTTAGTGAGCTGAACCATCTCACACAGGTGTTTGTGGACGGTTTGTCTGCTATGGAGTAACATAGATCTCTGCTCGAGCAGGAGAAATAATACAAGGTTATCCTGCTTCTTTTGGCAACAAACATAAGGATGAGGTCCCCATATCTTCCTTATTTTTATATGTATCTTGTTGTAAAACATTTCCAGAAGTAGGTAACTTTACCCACAGAGGAAAAAGTTACATTTGCTATGGGTCCACCACACTGGTCAGTGCACTGAATAGAACTGAAAAGAAGATTGGAAGAACGCAAACATTAGACAAGCCCCGAATTCATGAAAGTGTTAACGTGCAGCACCCTTGCTTCATCAAGACTAGTAGTAGCCCACTTAAAATCCTGCCACATTAATGTAACTGTATAAAGACAATTCCACGTAAGGCATAGGTAACTACTAAGTAAGTTTCAGTATCTCACAGCAGTAACTTCTTATACAGTCATATACATATACACAATTAAGTAATGACAAACACTTTATAGAGAGAGATTTCACTTTTTATACATGAAAATAATATATGTATAGTAATGGCATTGGGACAACTGGTTAAGGGATCAGGAGCACAAGTAGTGTTTGCCTCTATCCTTCTAGCTGCGGGGAATGAGGAGGGGAAAAAACAAGAAGAGCCAGCAGACCAACACCTGGCTCCAAGCCTGCTGTCACCAGCACAGTTTTGGGTTTTTTGATCATGGGTTAGCCTACATGACAACAGGCCTGCTGGCAGTAGATGGGGTACACCTGTCTCAAAGGGGAAACAGATCTTTGCACAGGAGTTAGGCTCATTGAAAGAGCTTTAAACTAGACTTGAAGGGACAAAACCAGGCTCACCAGAGATAACCCTAGAGGCAGCATGCCAATGTTTGAGGGACAGTGTGCTAGCAAGGTCCTTCCGTCTGCCATTCTCAGTAGAGGCAGGGGATGGAAATCCACACAGCAGCAAAGACACAAGGGTTACTGACGTATTAAAGCTACAGAAGCACCTGAGAACAGTCACATAGGAGTTAGGTCTTGTCCGCAAAAAAGGTGGTGGGATCAATAGCCTAACTGAAGTGCATCTGCAGCAACACATATAGCGTGAGCAACAAACATGAGGACTTGGAAGCCACTGTGCAGCTAGAAAACTATGATATACTTGCCATCATGGAAACATTGTGGGCTGACTTGCACAACTGCAGAGCTGCAACGGATGGCTATAAACTCCTCAGAAGGGAGAGGTGAGGAAGGGGAGGTGGTGGGATAGCTCTGAATGGTAGGGAGTGTCTTGACTATCTAGAGCTTACCCATAAACATGTGACCCTTTCGTCACCATTATCAAGAATTGGGGGGGGAAGCCAACAGGGCAGATATCATAGTGGGAGTCTGTTACAGACCACCAGACCAGGATGAAGAGAGAGATGAAACTGCCTATAAGCAGCTGGGGGAAGTCTCATGATCACTAGTCCTTGCGCTCGTGCTGGACCAACTTACCAGATGTCTGCTGGAAATACAATACAGAAGAGAAGAAAGTCTAAGAGGTACCTGGAGTGTGTGGAAGGTAACTTCCTGACATAGCTGGTGAATCAGCTAACTAGGGAAGGTGCCACACTGGACCGCTTGTTTGCAAACAGAGAAGGACATGTGGGTGATATGACCATTGGAGGCCATATTGGGCATAGCAGTCACAAAATTACAGTGTTTGATTCTCAGAGAAGTAAGGAGGGGTCAGCATATCAGCCACCTTGGACTTCTGGAGGGCAGGCTTTGGCCTGGTTATCAGAGTCCCTTGGGAGGCAGCCCTGGAGGACAAAGGAGTCCAGAAGGGCTGGACATTCTTCAAGAAGAAAGTGGTGGAAGGCACAGAGGCAGGCCAGCCCCATGCGCTGAAAGACAAGCTGGCAGCGGAGATGACCAACCTGGCTGAACAGAGAGCTCTGGCTGGAACTCAGAGGGGGGGCAGGGCGGGGGGTAAAGAGCATTTATGACCTTTGGCAGAAGGGACAGGCAACTCTGGAGGACAAGGGTGTCATGGGGTTATGCAGGGAGAAAATTAGAGGGGTCAAAGCCCAGCCAGAACTTAACCTGGCTGCTGCTGTAAAAGACAATTAAAAAAAAAGTTTCTATAAATACATTAGCATCAAAAGGAGGGCTGAGAATAATTTACTGGATGCAGGCAGAAACACAATGACAAAGGATGAGGAAAAGGCTGAGGTAATTAACGCCACCACTGCCTCAGTCTTTAATAGTACAGGTCAGTTGTTCTCCAGGTGCCAGCCCCCTGAGCTGGAAGACAGCGACACGGAGCAGAATGAAGCCCCCATAATCCAAAGGGAAATGACAGGTGACCTGCTACACCATTTGGACACACGTAAGTGTATGGGGCTGGGTGGAATCTACTCGAGGGTACTGAGGGAGCTGGTGGAACTGCTCACCAAACCACTTTCCATCATTTATCAACAGTCCCGTCTAACTGAGGAGGTTAGCCAGTGTGGTGCCCATCTACAAGAAGGGCAGGAAGGAGGATCCAGGGAACCGCAGCCCTGCCAGCCTGGCCTCGCTGCTGGGGAAGGTTATGGAGCAGATCATCCCGAGTGCCATCACACAACACATGCAGGACAACTGGGGGATCAGGCCTACTGAGCATGGGGTTATGAAAGGCAGGTGCTGCCTGACGAACCTGATCTCCTTCTATGACAAGGCGACCCAGCTAGTGGATGAGGCAAAGGCTGTGGATGGTGTCTACCTAGAGTTTAGTCAAGCCTTTGACACAGTCACCCACAGCATTCTCCTGGAGACACTGGCTGCTCGGGGCTTGGGCATGTGTACTCTTTGCTGAATTAAAAGCTGGCTGGACAGCCGAACCCAAAAGAGCCAAAGAGCGGTGGTGAATGGAGCTACAGTCCAGTTGGCAGCTGGTCACAAGTAGCACTCTCTAGGGCTTAGTATTGAGGCCAGTGCTGTTTAATATCTTTATCGATGACCTGGATGAGGGGATTGAGTGCACCCTCAGTCAGTTTGCAGATGACACCAAGCTGGGGGGAGTGCTGACCTGCCTGAGGGCAGGAGGCTCTGCAGAGGGACCTGGGCAGGCTGGAGCGATGGGCCCAGGCCAGTCGTGTGAGGTTCAGCAGGGCTCAGTGCCGGGTCCTGCCCTTGGGTCACACCAGCCCCACGCAGCGCTACAGGCTGGGGCAGAGCGGCTGGAAAGGGCCTGGTGGGAAAGGGCCTGGGGGTGCTGGGTGACGGCCGGCTGGGCAGGAGCCAGCAGTGTGCCCAGGGGGCCCAGGCGGCCAGCAGCACCCTGGCTGGTGTCCCCAGCAGCGTGGCCAGCAGGACCAGGGCAGTGACCGTCCCCCTGCACTGGGCACTGGTGAGGCTGCCTCTCGAATCCTGTGTTCAACACAGATGTTGAGGTGCTGGAGCATGTCCAGAGAAGGGCAGCGGAGCTGGTGAAGACTCTGGAGCACAAGTCTTAGAAGAGAACTGGAATTGTTTAGTCTGGAGAAGAAAAGGCTCAATGGGGGCCTTACTGCTTCCTACAATTACCTGAAAGGGGATCGTAGGCAGGTGGGTGTTGGTCTCTTCTCCCAGGTAAGAACAGATAGGATTGAGAGGAAGTGGCCTCAAGTTGTGCCAGTGGAAGCTGAGATTGGATATTAGGAAAAAATTCTTCACAGAAAGGGTGGTCAACTCACCATACCTGGAGGTAAGACATGTAGATGCAGTGCTTAGGAAAATGGTTTAGTGCTGGATTTGGCCCGTGCTATGTTAACAGTTGGACTTTATCTTAGAGGAATGATTCTATGATTATTTATTGATAGATGGACTAAGATTTTTTTTTATGTATTTGTCATGAATTCAAGACGGCATTTGACTTGGGAGCTACAGTGCAAGTTTTTGCCTGTCTGTAAAGGCGGGAGGGAAGGGGCCTGCACAAGCAGCTTTTTGTCATAGCTCTGGTCCACCCCACCAGGAAGCAGAACAACACACTTGGGCATGGAAGCAGACAGAACCACAAAAGTACTCTCAGCAATGACACAACTAAGCCTAAGTAACACTGTATTATTAATTACTTCTCACACTGCTCTACCCAGATTTAAGCACACAGTGATACTACTGCACATTAAGAGGCCTATTACACTATCACTCCTTTTTAGGTACCTCCTAGACTTCAGGTAGATTTGAAAACTGCAAAACAGATCAAACAAGATCCAGCACCTGTAGCCACAGGCCTCCTAGCAAATGGACAGAATTATTGCTCAAGCAAGAGCTAAGTACCTTGGTCTTGTTGTCAACTTTTCCCTCCCTAGAGTAGTTTTATAACATAGCTGAACTAGTTTTAACTACAGACTACTGCTCAGAGGCACTCCCTTTCTGCCCTTCCCCTCTTTCTGGGATGTGCTGCGCTTCTCTGTGGTGCTGACATTTGTCTGATCCCACAGTGACCTAGCTGAGATACTTAAACCACCACATAACACGCGTAATATCAGAATTTTATCAGTTTAACTTAGCAAGTATATAGTTTGAAAAGATGCAGCAGACAATTATGCAGCTTCACTAGCAGCAAAGATTCCCTCCATGTTCCTTCTCTTCTGTGCTGCCATCACCACCACCCAAACAAGACACAGTGCCAGCATCTGTGCTCATACAATCCTGCTTCAACCTACTCAACAGAAAGTTAAATCTGGCTTTTTCCTCCTACTTCAGGTTGTCTTCTGCCAAATTAAGAGTTACAACACCTTAGGGAAGGCTGCACGAAGCTCTAGAGCATGTTCAAGAAGGTGGCTGCGAATATGCTGCCAAGATCACCAGAGAAGAGAAAAATAGGGTCTCCTTACTCCTCAGGCTTCAGTGGGCTTTCAGAAGAGCTGAGTGGCCCACAGACAAGCAGCATAAGTGTACTCATCAGGGAGTCAGAGGAGGACCAGTGTCAGCACAAAGGAAGCATCAGGGCCATAAGACTCTAGAAATGTACATGAGTATTAGGGTCAGGCCCCTGAAAACTCTTCCCCAACCAACTTTTCATCAGTTTTTCTTCACAGCATTATGTCCTTTATATCTTGCTCGCTGCCATTATTTGCCTGCTAGAAACAGCTAACTAGAAGTAATTACTAGTGAAGACTGGCAGTGTTTTCTACAAGTGACTCAAAGTAATACCTAAGGCATGCCACTCTTCTACCTCTCTTGGCTCAAAGGAAGAGATCACCCTGCAGAAACGTGTTGGTACCATTTCAGGACACTTTTGCTTGGCTGATGGCCCAGGTCAGTGCATCCCACCAAACAACCAGCGTTCTCAGGTAGGCAGTCTTCCCCATCCTCCACTCTTGCCACTTGCTTACATCTCATGCAACAGCCATATGGACACACAGCACATCAATCCACCCACCTGCCAACCTAACAGTTACACAAGTGTCAGATCCAACAACAAGGAGGAGCAGAAACACAACTGGGGACAATTGGAAAGGGCTTAGCAATTGTAATTAAAAAACAATTAACATGTCACTTGGCCTTGACAAAATGCTCAGAGACAGAGGGAAGTAGACAAATCTGAAAGAAGAAAATGCTGGGTAAGATTCAAGTGCCCACTTTGTAGTACAGACTTCTGTGGCTGTCTGCCAGCAGAGAAACAGTCATAGGTTTGTGCATGCCTGCAAAAAAAATGAAACAACTGTAATCCTACTGTTTGCATACTAGACTTTTATGTTGAAAAGCATGCTGCAATTGGTTAATGTTTCATCACATGCCTGCTGAGAGCAGAAGGCAGACCAAACATTTCATTCACTTTCAACACATTTTCTCCTGTACTACACTCAACCTACAGACAAAAAGGACCTCAGAATGTAATGCACTGAAGTCACAATAGGTAGTGGAGATGAAGGGGAATGATTTAAAAAAAAAAATTAGAACAAGCTTCCAAATAGCAAGAGTCAACACTTTTTCACCACAAGTCAAACCAAAGGTTCCAAGATGGAACTGAGTGAGAAAGAACCTAGATTGTGATCATTATTATTTTTCGGAAGGTGAATGTTCTCAAAAATCAAACATCAATTTGCTATTCCAGTTTTGGGAAGTAGTTCAATCAGTGGCTACGAATAAAGACAAATATACAATGCAGAACAGTAGAAATCTTATCTAGTGGTATTTGACATTCTGAATTTAAAATCTTCATACACCATGGAAATTCTTTAAGAAGCATCTTCCAAGTGTTATCATAAAAGTCATGTTCAACCCAGCCTTTTTATAAGGGAGAGCAGTGTGTGGGGAGTTTAAACTTCTTTCAAATATGGTTTGGGGTTTTAAGTAGAAAAGAATTATCTTTCAGGAAGAAGAAAAAGTAAACACTGCAGACCTCAACTTAAAACCAGCAAACATTCCTTTCTTTTAAATCTAGGAATTCCTCTCCTGCTCCCCTCTCTGCCCCCACACCTGCACAATGAAAAAGAAACAAACAGGCTCCCATAAAATAGATAGTAGTTAAACCTGAAGTAATGGGAACTCTTTTACTGTCCAAATGCTAGACAGTTTACAATTCAGCAAGCTGAAATGAAGTATGCTTAAAAACACAGCAAGCTGCCTACAACACAGCCATTACTGCATCATATTAAGCATTTAAATGAACACACAGTTCTTCCTTGTAGTCTATCTGCAAGCTGCCATCAAAATAGCAATTCATTCCCTCTTTCTGCTTTCCCTCAGCCTACCGGCAGCTATAAAGCAGTCAGCACCACAAGATAAATTGGATCAGTCTGCTGATCAGAGAGCTATCCCACAGAAAAAAATAGCTTGCTGATCTGAGTCACCATGTAGCCACATGCTCACTGAAGGCAGACTAGAATGGCAGAAATGCTTAGAAAGGTGTAAGGGTAGGAGGGGATTTGGATTATCCCTTTGAGCATCAAATCAAGAGCCACCAAGGCTTAGAAATAGAAGTGCTTTTTGATACAGACTCCTTGCAACAAGTGTTATGCAACTTCAGAGAACTGCATCCAGCATGATTTGTATTGAATTTCTGAAAGTATCTCCAGTGGATGGCAGTACCCCTGGGCCAGATAAACCAACCATGTCAGACAGCTTTTAGTACAGGATCAACCCCTCAGTGTTAAGTATGGGATCTTTTAAAACTCAGAGCTTCAGAACATTTGCACTGTGAGACTGTTCAGTTTATTTATGACTTATTTTGCAAGTCTACAGGATAGCTCAGCCCTATTCATTTCATAAGGCACAAGTGTAAATTAAATAATTTGCTAAACACTAGGTAATGTACTTCCTACAGACCCCAGGTTGCTCCTCACTGCTCCCTTTGTGCCAAAGATGCCACCCATCAACATTGTCCAATTTCTTCTCCCTAAAAGCTTCCAATCCAATTAACAGCCAGTAACAGAATTATGTTAGTGACTAAACAGGAACTACATTAATAAATCATAAAGCAGATACTATGCCAATATTTTTCCCTATTTTTCAGTGGATGACAGGCCATTTTTTATTTAATTAACTGAGCTGCAATGTTTCCAGAGTACAAAAGAGCATACCACTGAAGAAGAAACCTTACTTAAACACCAATTCACACAAATTTGAACACAGTCCCAGGCCCTATTAATCCCAGTTGGGGTAATACAAAAAAAAAAAAAGATGTAAACCTTATCTGGACTACACTGTTGTCAGTAATATAGTGTCACTGCCCTCATGCTGCAAATGCCTTGAAAAGCTTGAACAAGCCTCCTACAAGGAGCATCAGAAACTGAAGAATGCAATTATTAACATTTTCTTTCGAACATTTGTAAGTAATACTTCTATACTCAACACCATATTTGAAGGGCTCTTTTTTTTTTTTTTAATGTTTCCAACAGATACAAATCAGAAAAACTAACTTGGTAAATTTCACCTGTCTTCTCCCTCTAACAAAAAAAACCCCAAACCTAAACGACCAAAAAACCAAAGCCACATAACACTTTGGTTCACAGACCCTCAAAAACATCATTTTCTTCCCTTACCACTACACAACCTACATAAAACAATCTGCTCAGAAATGCTGTTATGAAACATAAGTATCATCTCTCAAAAATGCTTAAAAGGGAGAAGCATCTCAATTTTGAAACATCTCAGTAGTATTCTAAAAGGTTCACAGGTATGACCGTTAACAACGGTATTTCAACCACCCACTGTACCACCTTATACTGCACAGTCAGTATGGCAGGCAGGGAAAAAGCAGTAAAAAAACCCCAGACTCCTGCAGCCTGAAAATCATGTCTACTCCCCCCTCTCTCCATCACCCATCACAGGGATCTGTAAGGATGAAGGCCAGTAGATTTTCTCACTTTCCAGTTGCTACTCCTATTACTAACATTCAACAGTTCAAAATTACGTTCTCATGATGAGAAGAGTCTCAGTTTTCTACCTCTTTTTAACCCAGAATCTTAATTTAAGAAGGCTTGCAAGAAAAATGCATGTTGATTTCAGCTAAAAAAGTGTTTCAGTAGAAAGTGCTTAGGATATCTCAATTACAGCTCATTACGTTGTCAGAAATCCAATTTTTAGCAGCTTGATTATTCTATGTCTAATAAGGTATATATATAAGTAAAGAAATATGTTTCTGCTTCATTATGAAGTGTAGCTCACTACCCATTATCAAAGTAGCAGTCGCCTGGAAAGTCATTACTATGCAGGCATATTGAACCAAGACCTGAAGACAAACACTAAATAAAAACAGGACACTTGCAACCAATGTAAACAAGGGAGAACATTCATTTTTACAGATTCCTCTACACGGACTGTACTGTTGATAAAGCAGAGATGAACCCTACCAACGGTGGGGAAAAAAAACAACCCCCAAACAGTCCTTGGTTTACAGAGAGGTGTTTCTGAAGAGGGGGGAACAATGATTTAAGTGGACTAAAACAAACCAACTGCCAGCAAAAGCTACATTATTAGTTGTCCCACTGGTTTAATGAAAAAAAGACTGATCCACTAAAACACCAATTAAGTGTTCAAAAATTCCTTTAATACAAAAATTCCACAGCAAAAAAGTTACAAAGCACTACCAAGACAGTACTAATGTTACATTTACTATAATGTTTCACTTTGGCCTTCTAGCTTTGTCTACACTTGTAAACATGTTTTTACCTTACTTGTCCAGAGGACAGCATTAAGACTTCATGCATGCTACAACTTCAATAATTTGACTCAAGGTATGAATTCACCCAGGCCAACTATGAGAAGGTATCGTCTAGCCTACATCCTCATCCAGCTATCAATAGAAGAAACGCATTTAAGAAAATGCAAAACTATTCACTTTGCAATTAGCAAAAAGAAAAACTTTTTTGATCTATAGCAAAATGTTTCTCACAAAATAATCATTTATTTTAAACCACAGTGTTCAGTACAATGTAAACCAAATATTGCGTCAAAACCACAGAACATCATTTCAATTAAAATATAAAAATCCCAGTGTACTCTGACACCACTTTTTGGCATTATACAAGTCCCAGGGAGTGATGGACACAAATACTGAAGGGTACTCTAGTAAACCAATAAAACTAGTTACATACTTAACATGCCACAGAGCAGTTCTGACAGAAATTACACAAATTAAGTCACTTATCTACCCCCCCACTTGCCCACTTTAATAAAAAGTTATGCCTTTATGGAAACACGGCTCATGTAAAGCCTTGGCTTCTTTAAAACCTTTATATCCTGACGAAGACTAGATTCTACGTCATCTTACAGTTCAGCTTCTTCTACTCCAGCTGACTTACAAGGCTGGATACTTTTTTGCCCTCCAAGAGCATCACATACTCACCTAACCCAATTAATTTCATTTCCATGATCTTATCTTCCCCTTCCATGCAAACCACTCAGACATTGTTTGTTTTTAAAGCCTACCTGTCACATCTACTTCAGCATCTTCTCTACTCTCAACAGGAGTGTATCATCCAGTCCACTACAATCTCTCTCCTTTAAATTTACACTAGAGAGTCTTTAATCTAGGTTTTGGTTCCTTGCATTCTGTTAAATCATTCATGTCCAGAGCTCCTGCTACCATACTGTCACCCCAAAGTTTATAGTCCAGGCCTTATCCTTCTGGCTCACACTATTAAAAAAATTGGCCTTTCCTCACTGCCTCCAATATTATGGGGTTTCTCCCACATTTTCTGGTTCTGCACTGTTTTGCTTCCCCTAATTATATATCTCTTAATACAAAAACTCAATTCAACCACAATCTTAGTATAAACCACTCAAAAATTAACTCTGGCTTTCTCCTGATCTCTCTTCCCCTAAGGATTACCTAAATTTAAGTCTTGTGACTAAACAGCATCAGGTACATTTCAACTTGTTTAAAACAAGCAACATACACAATTTATATCTTCCACATAACCTCCTCCTCAGTCTATCATTCTGTAATAGTCCAGACAGGAGCCTGGGTGTCATCTTTTAGGGAAAAAAAAAAAAAGTAATCACAAAACAAAGGTTGGAAGGCACCTCTGGACACCAGCTACTCCAGCCCTCTGGCTCAAGGTAGGGTTAACTAGAGGAGGTTTCTCAGGAGCATCCAGTCAGCCTTTCCTGTCTCCAAGGCTGGATCCTCCACAACCTCTGGAAAGCCTGTTCCAGTGTTGCACCATGAGTCTTCTTTTGTTTAAAATTAGTCTTTCATTTTAACTTGTGCTTGCTTTCTCTCATCTTGCCACTGGGCACCACTGGCAAGAGTCTTGCTCAGTTATCCTCATGCTCCACCACCATCCCAAAAGGGTATTTACACACATTGATTGGATCCCCCTGAGCCTTCTCCAGGCTGAATAGTCCCAGCTCTCAGCCCCTTCTTGTATGCCAAATGTTGCAGTCCCGTTATCACCTCTGTAGCCCTAAGCCTGACTGGCTCCAGTATATCTATGTGTATCATACTGGGGAGCCCAAACTGCGCACTGCCCTCCAGACACAGCATTACTGGTGCCGTGTAAAGGTGAATGATCACTTCTCTCAACCTGCCAGTAACACAGCACAGGATACTGTTGGCTTTCTTTGCCACAACAGGCACACTGCTGTTCATAGTCAAACTGGCATCCACCAGCACTCACAGGTCCTTCCTCTGCCAAGCTGCTTTCTAGCCAGCCTGACCCCAGCCTGTGCTGACGCATGGAGTTACTCCTGCAAGGTGCAGGACTTGGCATTTTCCTTGGCTGAGTTTCATGAGGTTCCTGTCAGACCACTTCTCCAGCTTGTCTGGGACCCTCTGAGTGGCAGCACACCCACCTGCTGTATCAGCCATACATCCCAGTTCTGTAATGTCAAACTTGCTGGTATGTCCCATTAACCAGCTCATTAATGAAGATGTCAAACACTACTGGCACCAGCACTGACACTGCCTATTGTTCTGTGCATGTCAAACTTAGCATTGCTTCAGTGGTTTTCACTTTCTATCACAAGCTAAATTACCCCATCTATGCACCGAAATTTGGTCCAACTTTAAGCAGGAGTTGGAACTTAACATTGAACAGATATTTCCTGCCTGAAGCATTTCTATTTCCTTCACAGTGTTGAAAAGCTGACTCTCACCTCTGCCTCTAGGTTATTAATCTCAGTCACTTGTGTGTTCCCATACCCTGTCATTTCCCTGTGTGCCTCCCCAGTAACTGTACTTGACCTCATATCTTTGCATTGCTATCCTTCAGATTTGCCTCTGCTACAATGCTGTCATCCACTTGCTCAGTATAAGCAATCCATCAAGTTCTAAGGATTTAACACTCAACAGCAAGTATCTTAAGGTTTCTGCATAGTGTCTGTCCTCAGTGCACAATTGTTGGGGGAAGGGTTACTGAGAGGAACAGCAGGAAGATGAAAAAGTTACCGAAGATCAAACAGAAGCCTCACATAACTTCCCAGCTTTTCATGCTTCTCTAGTGTCCCAGTTTGTGGTCAAACATCCAAGTCCTTTTTCACTTGCTTCTAACCCTCTAAGAATTTCCACCAAAAAAGATTACTAACACAGATCATAGGCTTGCTCCATTCGCTGTTACACATATACAAGGTCACAGCCAACAATCTATCGTTAAATTTACCAACATTTTACATCAAGCTTGTCATCAATTACATAAACTGAAAAAAATATTTACCCTAAGGTAGACAATCTGCATGGAAAATTTAAGCATATGTGGTTCAAGTTCAATTAAGATTCAACTAAGGAAGGAAGGAAGACAAACCCAAGAACATACGTGGCATTCTGCATGTAGCTAGACTTCTTCCAGCCACATCCTAGAGAAGCCCCAGTACAATCACACTTCACAGTTTTCTGTTTATCAAGAAAAGATAAGAGTACCTCTTATCTCAGAAAGAAGTATTTGCATTATCTCCAAAGTCTATCAAAATGTTAGTTCACTTATGCTTGGTAACTATACTAGATTCTATAGATCTATACTAGATCCCATCCTGGCTCCTATCCGTGACAAGACTGCCTCTGAAGCACTTCCACAAACCAAAGAAAATGCAACCATTGATGGCAAAGTGAGTAACTACTGCTGCTTTTAACAGCTACTTTAGCCAATCTATTGCCAGATGCTTACACTGTAAAATACAAGACAGCCCAAAGGAAAAAAGACAGCCCTACCAACAAGCACAAAGGTCAAAAGGAGATGACAGAAGACAAGCAGAGGGGTCAGAGAACAGAGAAAGGCAAGCCTGGACACAAATCATGGGCTGAGCAACAAGGGAAGGACAGAAACACGGGGTGACAAGACAATCGAATAGGGCCAAGAGAAATCGAATTGTTATTAAGAACGAAAGGTCACAATTACTATACAGTAACAGACTATCAACCAAAAGATCAAAATGACTTCACATAAAAAAACCCAGGTCAAACATTGGCTATGTGGGTCTTTTTGTTTAGGTTTGGAAGCCATGTTTAGAAAGCTCTTCAACATTGCAGAAGTACTTCAGGAAACTTGAGTTTTAAACATCTGTGCAAACAATTTCCTCCTTGTGTGTATATGCATTACACTAAGGCTATTAATTACTTTTAGTTACATTCAGGTGTTTTATTACATATATGTTGCAGAAGGTCTTGGGTTTCACCGAGCAGACAAAGCACAATGGGCTCAGTTATATCCATGCCACATGAATGCAGAATTCATTATTTCTTCATTTACTACCATAGCTTACAGACTATTTTTAAAAGCTAAACCCAGCAATATGTTTATCAATTAAATGACATGCACTGCCCTTCCCACTTACACCTGGGAACCAAGACAACAAACCACCTCAGTATCAACTGTTGGTGCCCTGAAGTGATTTATATTGAGTGCTATAATTAGAATTGCTACTGACAACTGTTACGAGAGCAATGGAGAGACAAAACCAGAACACACAGCTCCATGAGTTCGGTTTTGTGGACCAGGCAAACAAAACAGCAAGATACAAACAGCTTAAGAGATTTAACAAACATTTTCTGGGAACTCTGTCGCAGAGGCAGCATTGAGTGCCAATCACCGAAGACTGAAGTTGACTTCCTTAAAAGCCATTCCTCAGCCCCAGAATAACTTTACAATACACATCTCTACTTAAGTGTTCAAGTTGAAATAACAACAAGCAGTGAGAGAATTATTCAGAGAGAAAATATAATACCTTTCATTCATTTCTAGACTCACAGTAGAGAAAGTGAGATCAGATTGATCATGCTTAAAGGCGTTTTCTAGGTTCTGCAGGCTTCACTTGCCAGCTTTGTTTCCGAAGGAGGCATACCACATTCAGTAAGCTCCTGTCAGCATTAAACTAGAATCATTTATTATGAAATACAGTTAAAACAGCAAATCAGCTGCTACATATCTTGATAGCCAGTGATGCACAATTGCAAGATGCGTTAAGAATGCCATAAACCCCAATAAAACAGCTTTAGTTTTGTTTTGGTTGTTTTTTGGGGAGTTGGTTGGGTTTTTTAACCTTCCCCCCGATTTCAGACGACTTCTGTTCCATTCTTAGTATGTCCTTAGAATGAAAGTCAGTAAGAACCATTAAATAGACTTTAGCACATTTAATAGACTGCTAAAATATAAAAATTTACTCCTCAACTTCCAGAACAACACTTCAACCAATGCTATAAATCTTTTTTCCTTATTAGCACATCATACACATGGTCTTCCATTTCAGATTAGGTTTAGTTCTGAAAGTTCATTTTAGTTGCCCAAACAACTACACTACCTGAGATAGTTTCAGTCAGTATACCAGATAATCTTCAAGACTGAACTCTTCCTACTGGATCAGTTGATGGATCAACTCCAGCTGAATAGCCTATATGCATGCAAGGAAGGGTCTTAGTCAAGGTCCCAAGTTGGGTATAAACTTGCTGGTAACTCAGACATGTCCAATATCACAGCCTTACTATGCAGAGTAATATATGCAAACTGCATTTTAATTACTAGCTATAAAAACCTGCTATTTGGTCCATGTTTATTGCACTTGCTTCACTCACTCAGTACTAAGGAAGGAGCACCAAACCAAGACCCATTTCATAATCACATACATTAGACAATTTATGAAGATCAGCCTTTTCACTTAACAGTGCAACTATCTGCATTTTATTGCTTCAGCCCACCTGTCTGTTTTAAAGGAATATGAAATCAACACACCCTACTATACTTATTTATAAATCAAGACCATCCAAAGTGGGGAAGGGCAGTACAGGAAAGAGGTGGCAAGAACCAGACTTTACAAATGCAGTATGGTAGAACAGACATCCTTCCTCAAGTGAAGCCTTGTACAGTACCTCAGGTATCCAAAACCTACATCTTTTAAAGCAACTACAGCACAAACCAACACAGCTGAAATGCTGTCATGACCTTAACAGCTGACAGCACTTCAAGACAAAAACACTTACTTTCTTTAATAATCCCATTTATCTACTTAATTCAGACATGTTATAAGCATTTTGCTAAACCAAGCATCTAAAATACCTATGGGGAACCACAGAGGCATGTCTGCCTAGGCCACAACAGCTTTGCTGACATGTTTCAACATTGTCTTAGCACTTCAGCACCACAGATCAAACCCTTGCAACTCAACAGTTGACCCAGCGCTGACCAAGGACAAACAGCCCCTACCCCAGTGACTGTTAAAAAATGTTGAACCAATACTGTCCATAAAGAGAAAACAGGAAGACTAATTAGTTTTGTCATTCTTTACCTTCTTTACTTCCTGTAGCAGGTACAGTGTAAGCAGTTTTCAGTGTATGACAAGCACACATAATACATCCTCCCACTGATATCCATTAAAAGGAGAGTCCATCTGTAAGCGAGGATCCCTTCATGCCTCAGTGGTCTAGGAAAGGATGCAGTGTGCTATGTCTGCTGGCCCAGACAAAGCAGTCTCTGTGAGATGGGGGGAACTTGTAACAGTGTCCAGCCACCAGAGTTTTCAGGCCACAGCATTAAAAATCACCATCTGTCTGGAGTCCCTTCTCGGCAAAGGCACTCCAGCAGTCAAAGCAAATACAGTTAATTATCCCCTTCTACTAATTCCCTTCACAGTGGTATCTCACTTGCAGGACTGGGCCATTCCTACAGACACCATTCCACCAGACAGCCCCACAGCCCTCCTCCTTGACACTGGGCAGCACTTACAACTGGCATAGGCTCCAAAGTCACCAGAGCAGCACTTTCTCCAGCCATTAGCTATATCCCACCAGCTCCAGTTCCCAGCACCACCACAGCCACTGTAAGCACATCTCCCTGGGACTGCTGCTGTAAGTATCCAGCATTTCTTTAATTTCACTACAAACCAAGGGCAGCTGTGTGGTCACACTATGGGGAGCAGCAGTCCTATTCCCACAGATCTGCCAAATCACTGTAATTGGGGCAGCTCCTCTACAACAGCCTGCCAACCCAACATAGCTTGCAATTTGGTCACTTCAGTGCTACCAGCTGCTCATCTTTGACCAAGACCCTCCTTTTCACAAAGAGCACTAAATACCCCTGTCTCTGGACCTGCTGAGACAGTAGCTCAAGCGCTCTACTGGAAACACTTTTCTCCAGAAATCTTAGAGGCTGGGACATGATCACCACAATTCTTACCCATCCCCTTCACAGCTGGCAAGGTTTTCCACCTGTTACCACATTTGTTTGCATTAACTCTCCATGCACAGTATGTACACTTGTTAACACAGATTCCAATAACAAAAAAACACAACTCCTTCCAAGTTTCACACCACTGCAAATACTCCAGCCCTGGGCTACACCAGGTCCAGCTGCTGCCTGCCTTCCCCACCAATTACTGTCACAGGCAAAACAATCAACTGAGGAAATTCTACTTAAATTATTGCTAATTAAAAGGCTACTGATTACCAAATTGGGTATTGAGAAAAAAAACAACCAACCAACCAAACTTTCAGAGTTTTGTCCTCCTCCCCCAAGTGGGAGGTCTTAAGTCTTCAGAAACCTTTCCTCCCCACCTTTCTATCTGAACTGTGCATGTTTCCACTGCTCCTTACACTCAGTTCCTCCCAAGCCCTTCAGTGAGGTGACGCAGGAGGTGAGGTTCAGTGTGTAATGATTCTTCTGCCACACCTTACTTCTTACTCATTTTCCTCCACTGCTGGCTGCTGCTTAACTGTTACTCTGCTCTAGCAGGTGTACCTGCTCTGAAGTGATTAACCTGCAGGCTGCAATCCCTTCGGCTGAGTCTCTGCCCCAGTATAGCTCTCCCATGGGCTGCAGTCTCTTCAGGGGTGGGTCACCCACAGGCGGCAGTCCCTCAGGGCATCTCCAATCCAGCACAGGTTGCCCACAGGTCACAGTTCCTTCAGGGGTATGTGTACTTGCTCTAGCTTGGCTTACCTGCAGCCCAGAGTCCACTCAGGAGCGTCCCTGCTCCAGTGTACAGCCTCCACAGGAGGCAGTCCCTTTAAGGGTGTAGCTCTTACGGCAAGGGATTGGTTGACAATATGTCCCCTTCTATTCTCTCCTCTCACATCTAAGTGTGCCTCATCCTTCTTCCTCCTGTTTATTCCCTCACAAGTCTTTCCCCCAGCTCCATTTATGTCTCCTGCCCCTCACAGCTGCCACCCTTAAAGCTTTATGAGCAGCAGCACCACATACACACACCTGCTAAACCGAGGTTTTAGCATGCAATGGGCTGTTTTCATCAGCTTCGAAGCTGTTCAGAATCAGCTGTGCCCACAGTAGTCCACGGTCTCTTCCCCCACCAGGCACCCTTGCAGCTCCCTAGGAGTGAAATCCTGCCATTTGTGCCCAAGACAACACATACAGCTAGTTTTCAAGACAGAAGATAATTATAAGTAGTAAATAAAAGATCTAGACCAAACCAGAGTACAGAAAAATGGTTAGAGCTTGTAAGTGAATTCACATTTAAAAAAAAACCCAAAAGAACAAGGCAACTATGACCAAGGGCAGCAGTAGCAAATCTCTTATCCACCAATTCAAGAGGCTTTGCCTTCAGCAAGGGCTGGGATTTATCACAGATACCTATCACATGCATGTGGAACAGCAAGAAAGGGGAACAGATAAGCACAAGCACAGCAAACAAATTCAGGTATTTTCTAATCCCTGCAGTGATGCAACAGCAGCCTTTTATTTAAGGGAGTAAACACACAGTCCTCTACGAAAGAGAGATGTATTCTTCATCCTTTCCCCCACATAACCACAGTCAATTCCTCTGCCAAGCTCAAGCAGGGATCAGCTTTTTTTCCCTCAGCCACCAAAACGCAAACATCCCTCAAACTCTTCAAGCATTTTTCTTCAGAGTTATCCAAGAAGGTTCTGGACACACACTATACACTTCTTTTTGCCGGTGCTACCATTACTTCTCAATAAAAACTGTACTTATAGCTAAAATTCTGCCAGGCCGGCACCGGGTACCGCACTACCCGGGCGGCGGTGCCGCTCGCTCGCTGCACGGCTAGCACGCACATCCCGTCCCCGCCGGCGCCAGAGCCCCGCTTCACCGGCGCCCCGGCGGGCACCGTGCCCCGCGCAGCGCTGCCGCAGCCGTCACGGCGCAGGCACCCGCGCCCAGGGGGCACCTCCGCGCCCACGGCGGCCGCGCCGAGCCCACCCGCCCCCCGCACGCCGGCCCAGGTGCGCCCCGCCGGGCCCCGCCAGCGGGAGGGCGGCGGGCGGCGCCCCGTGCCCGGCATCCGGGGAACCGGGCGGCGGGGCAGGCCGTGCGCTGGCGGGGGACGAGGCCCGCTGCGCCGCTCCTCAGCGGCCGGGCCGCCCTCGGCGCAACGGCGGGGGGCGAAGCGGAGGGGGGCGAGGAAACAACGCCGGCGCCATCCCCGCCCTCGCCGCGGCCCGCGCTTACGTGTAGATGATGGACATGAAGTGCATGAGCCAGAGCACGACGAAGAGGACGAGCCCGAAGATGGCGAGTCCCTCCAGGGCCAGGGCCAGCACCGCCATCCCTGGGGCGCGGCGGCCCGAGCAGGAACCGCCGGCGGCGCGGGAGCGGGGCGCGGGAAGGCGGCTGGGCGGGCGGGCGGCCTGCCTGCCTGCGTGCGGGACGACGGCTGCCGCGGACGGGCTCGCCAGGTGCCTCCCGATGCTGCTGCTGCTGCCGCTCCCCCGGCCCGGCGCCCTCCGCGCCGCCGGCCACTCGCGCACTGGCGAGCCTGGGGCCCGGCCCGGCCCGCCCCGCCGCTCCGTCAGGCGCAGGCACCGCCCGCCCTGCGCGCCGGCTGACACCGGGGAGGCGGGGCGGGCGGTCACGCGGCTGGCGGCGGCGGGGCGGGCGGCTCGGTCCGTTACGGCGGCGCCGCCGCCCGGCACGCAGGGCGGGGCCTGGTCCGGCGTTTGCTCCGCCGCCGGCTGCGTGACCTTTCGAAGCGCTCCTGCCCCGCCAGGGCCTTGTCGCCGCCGCTGGGGAGGCCGCAGCCCTTTATCCGCAGAAGGCGGGCGGGGGGCGGGCGGTTGTGGCCGAGCTGATACAGCACAGATGAGCTGATCGGGCTGTGCAGCCTTTATTATATTTTATTTACTGTTCTTGAATCAGAACGTATTCTCGGTGACCTTGAGTGCTGCAGGCTAGGATTGCCGTTTCCAGCTCCGGTGCGCACCTGGAGGCCCCTGCTGGTGCCGGTACCCCCCCCCCCCCCGAGCCGACGGGCTCCCCCGGCGGACGCGGTGCTGCCGGCGGCCCTGCGCGGTGGTGGAGCAGCTGGTGGCTACCAGCGTGGGCTAGCTGGGGACCAGGGAATGAAGGAGGCTGTTGCTCGTTACTAATCGGCTAAGCCATCTCTAGTCTTGCCTGCATTTCGTTACAGTATTTATAGCAATTCCTATTACTCTGATGTTGCCCCTGTTTTTTGAGGGAGTTCTTCCCAGCAATTCTGTTCATCTCTTACAGTTTATGCTAGCATTCCGGATCTGAGGTCGGAAACGTCGGTTTCTCTCTTCTGCTGATTGTGTAATGGGCAAACACGCATTGCAGTAACCATTTTAAATTTAACCCCATTAATATGGGGTGTGCTGTGGAAAGGTAAAATTACTTGAGCCTGTGTGTCAACATACTGAGCTTGCCAGATGCAGGTCAGTTCTAGTCTGGAAGAAGCACAGCCTTACAGAAAGAGATTGTGGTCACCTCTACATGAGAAGGCACAGTTTTTCCTGAGGGCTCTTGACCAGTAGCACAAGCTGAACATTGCTGTGTATGCATGCACATCTCATAACAGATTTCTTCCACAGCTCTCAATTATTACTGCAGATGAAGGAGTGTTCATAAATTCTGCCTAAGAACTCGGTCACATTTTTATAAAAAACATTCTAGTCACCGTAATGCTTTGAAACTGTAGAAGAATTAGGTTTCAAGGCAGCTCTAGTTGTGTATGAGATGTTAGAATGTGGAGATTGAAAGGCAACTTACCGTCAGAAAAGCTAGGCTCTCACATGATGTGGCAGGACATTTAAATCAAAAGCACAATTTAAAAGTGAAAGTGAAAAGCTACTGATAACTGGCAAGAAAGGATGAAGTATCAGTGCATCCTAGAGCCGACACTGCCTGTGTATGTAAATCATGGTGGCCAGCAACATACCTTTACACTGGCTTCAGTGTTCTCTTTAGAAAGTAAAAACTTTATAAAAATTTAGTTTTCAAGTAGAATAAATAACTAATTTTGAAATTCTCCTATCACAGATGGTGTCTGTATTCCATTTGCAAAATGGAATTTTGAAAAATTGGAAAGTGGCAGTCCATTTTTCATTTTTCTGTTTGTTCCTGCTGTTAGTCTTAACAATCACATTTACATTGACTTGAAGTTGCCTCAGTGAGCTTTATATACATTTTTAAGCCATGGTTTTGGTTGTCATGCTCAATTTCGACACTGTTGGAAGACTAGTCTAGCCAGAGAATTATGAGCTGATACGTATAAATTGTTAGAATATAGCTGATACTACCCTTATCTGGTTGGGCTGCTTCTCTCTTCCAAGGCAGAAACAGCCTATGCAAAACAGTATCGTGCATTAAAATAGGACAATACAGTGAATTTAGGAAGATTGAGGGCTTATCTTTAATAGTGAGTTGAGCAAATAATCACAGTTTATTAAACTTTTTCTCATTTTGAAGAAGTATTGAGCTGAAGCAGTAAAACTTATTCTTTGTCCTAGTGGGTGTTTACCTGGGAGATTACATTGACAGGCTGCTTGTTTTGCAATAGTTAGGCTCAATGGCTCCATGCAAACAAACTTTGCTGAGGCTTCTTCATAAATAAAGTGAACAAAGGTTATTTAACTTGCTGTTGGCTCCTATACTCCAGCAAACCATACCGATGAATTAGCAGTCCTCAAAACAACATTATGCAGGAAAATACCAAGATGGCATAAATAACTTTGGTTTAGCAAAGGAACCATCTTTCTGCCATTCCCTTCCGGGACAGCATTCTGTTCTTCTGGCTTTGTTGTATGGGGAGAAAGGACTTACCTCTCATAAGGGGTTTAGAGTAAAAAGCTGCAGCACCAGCACTCAGGTTGATGTCTGGTTTAGAATCACAATCTCCAATGTACTTTGAGGAGATTCTTTGGGAGCATGGTGGAGGAAAGTCAGGTAGGTCAAGGCCTTCGATCTGAGTAACTTCTGTAGTCAAACCCTGCCATATGGATTCTTTAAGCAGGTATCTTAAGCTTAGTGGGGGGAAAAAGAGTAAGGGTTCCCTGGAACAAGGGGCCATCTGGAGCTGTGACAGTTCAGTTGTAGAGGACATGCTCCTGGTCTCCCCTCTGTTAGTGTGGAGTGCAGTGATTCACAGAGAGCAGTGTTCTTCAGATAGTACAAATCTGCCACCTCTTCAAAGATGCCTCATCGTGCCCCAGAGGCATGATACACCCTGGTGTTTTAATCAAATGCCTTGGACTTACGCTGATGTGTACTGTGTTTAAATTAAAAACAAATAAAAAACCAATCCTGCGATGTGCTATACAGCTACTGTTCTTGGTTCATTCATTATTTTGCCAAAATATTGATGAATTTAGTTAGCAGTGCTTGAGTGTGGCTTTGTTGCAGACTGGAAAAGATTTAATAGAAATCTCCTTCCTAAGGGTCCTAAATGGCCTAGATATGAAACTTCTTGTTCCAACAGCAATTATGCAATATAAACATTCTTATATCATTTTGAACTGATAGAAATGCATATGTTTATTTAGAATATTTAGATCATTAGCAAAGGAACATGAATGTGTTAACCTGTAGTGATGCTGGTATTAGTTCTGAGAAGACTGTGGAAACCAGACTGACAAAAGTTTCTCTAATTAGTATAGTATATCTGTAGAAGCTTAAACCCCTACACAGATTTTTCAGTTTCCTCCCAAACCATCAGAGTTTCTGTCAAAACCCATCATTTACATAAGCTTTGAAGAGAGAAGATTGTGATTTAGTTCTCCATCTTCAGATGGCAAAACAGTTTGTCACCTGAATTCCTGTTAAAAATGTATTTTACATGGAGTGTTTCACAGCTTCTGTGTGCCTTTGTTGGTACTTCCAAGTATGCGCTCCCCAGTTTACTGTGCTATTACTGTTTCTGTTCAGAATGATATCACTGAGGTTCTGGGCAAATAGAAGGCAAGAACAAATTAGCTTGCTCTTGGTTTTGTGCATTTTTCTTTATGAAAATATGGAAATAAGGGGACAGACAGTGTAAGTTTTCCCTGTGCATAATGATTAGATCCATTCATGCATCTGCAGTCTGAAACTGCTTTGTAAAGTACCTTATTATAAAGGGAATATATATTGGAATTGTTTTAAGTTTTAATAATTCAAACTCTGAAAAGTCTGCCTCCAAGGCCAAGCAGGATGTTGGATATGTATTAGTAACCTTTTATTAAAATACCTTTTTTATTCCTTTTATTTGAATTAAATCAAAGAAGTGCATATATTACTGCTCAGCATATTTATTATTATACAAACATTCTCTCTTGGAGCTTCCTCTTGTCTAAATCTTTATTTAGATGATGAAAAAAAAGTATGCCGCCATTAGTTGGATTTTATATAGAAATGTATCAAATTGCTCTCCACCTGTTAGTCTTCCTGCCTAAGTGAGTTCAGAATTTTATTCAAATCTTAAAGCACTTGTAAGTATTGTGGAAAAGCCTCTTTAGTAGGGGGGAGAGAGAGAGAGACCAAACTTATTGGGCAACTCTACCAATATCCTCTTTAGTTTGGCAGTAACAAGCTATATAATCAGCATGTGTAAAGCGGCCCATGCGGTGTAAAAAATGCAGTTCTAGGCTAGCCGTAGCACTGGCTGTCTCTCATCTGGTAGAGTGTCTCAACAAATTAAACACCAGAAAAATTAAAGACACCAGAGCTCTTACAAATGCCCAAGAATGGAAAAGGTAAAACCTACATCTTGCAGTGAGACCTCAGAGTATAGACCTGTGAGGAATGAGGCTTCACTACCTCTTCAGAAATCTTTTTGGAAGAGAATGTGAAAGCACTTTAAAAAAAATAAATCTCAAACAATATTGTAAGTTCCGTGCAAATGTTTCAGTTACATGGTATCTTTCTTGAGAAACTGATGATCCAGGTCTACACTAACCTATAAACCTTCTCCCAAGTATTGCTGCTGAAAACAGTTATGCTTATGCAGTCAGCATTAAACTATGGAATATTTGGAAAAGAATTAAATTTAGGAAACCAAAGTAAGTAATTTCACAGTGTCACGGAATAGTTGAGTTGGGAAGAGGCCTCTGGAGATGACCTACTGCTCAAGCAGGGTCAATTAGAGCAGCTTGCCCAGTTTGGAGTCTATCTCCCGACTTCGTTACTCCCCCCAACCAGGTATTTGTGTACATTGGTAACATTCTCTGGAGTCTCCTCCAGGCTGAACGATCCCAGCTCTCTCAGCCTCTCCTTGTATGTCAGATGCCCCAATCCCTATGTCATCTTTGTGGCCCTCAGCTGGTCTCACTCCACTGTGTCCATGCCTCTCCTGTAGTGGCAACATGCATACCAGTGCAAACCAGAATGCTGTTGGCCTTCTTTGTCAAAAGGGCATGCTGCTGCTTATGGTCAACTTTGTGTCCACCAGCACCCCCAGGTCCTTCTGTGCAAAGCTGCCTTCCAGACAGTTGGCCTCTGTGTGCTGGTGCCTGGGTTTGTTCCTCCCCAGATGCAGGATTTGGCATTTCTCTTTCTTGAACTTACATGGTCCTGTCAGCCCATTTCTCCTGCCTGTCAGAGGCCCTCTGGGTGGCAGTTCGCCCATGTACGGTATCAGCTGCTCCTCCCAGTTTTGTATCATGGGCAAGCTTTCTGAGGGTGCATCCTGCCATTAACGAAGGTGTCAAACAGCATTAGCCCCACTGTTGACCCCTGATGCACTCCAATATGACTGGCCTCCAGCTGGACTTCTTGCCACTGATCACAAGGCTTGGGACTTGGCTGTTCAGCCAACTTTCTGTCTACCTCACCATACCCTTATCTAGTTCTTATCTTGAATAGTTTGTCTATGAGGATATTATGGGAGACAGTGTTAAAAGCCTTGCTAAAGTTCAGATTCACAACATCCAGGTATCACTCCTTGTTCACCAAACCAGTCATTTGGTCATAGAAGGCTATCAGGTTGGTTAAGCATGGTTCCCCCTGCATAATCCATGCTGATTACTCCCAATCACCTTTTTGTTCATCGTATGTTTAGAAATTGTTTCCAGGGACTGAGGTGAGGCTAATCAGACTGTAGCTTCCTGGCACTAACTTCTTGCTCTTCTGGAAAACAGGAGGGACATTTGCTTTCTCCTAGTCCTCAGGAACCTGCGCTGATCTGCCTGAGCTTTCAAAGACAGTCAAAAGTGCCCTTATGGTGACATCGGCCAGCTCCCTCAGGATGTATGCATCCTAGATCCAATGGTTATATATGTTTCCAGTGCAGTTCAATGTTCCCTAACCTGATCCTCCTCTGCTGAAGGTAGGCACCGAGTACTTCAGTCTTCTCCATGTCCCTTGTCACTAGGTACCCTCCCACCTTCAGCAGCGGTCCCACTCTTGAGGCCCAGCAGAGCTCAATCTTCCTTGCATTTTAATGGCTCTTTCTCCTGCCTTGCCCAGTCTTCTTGTCCTCCAGATTTCTGATTCTCTTTCTATACAAACTTAGTCAATCTCTGCTTGCTTTGTAGACTATGTTCTGCCATGTTTCACAGGGATCTGTTCTCCAAGGCCCACCTCCATGCATGTTTGCTCTGTCTTGTCCCCTGTTAGGTACAGCAGAGTTTCTTTTAACTTCCAGTTATCAATGAGCAAGATCAATGTGGATTTGTTATAAGTAAATGTTGACAGATAATTTTTCCATTTTCATCTGTCCTTTTTTTTAATTATTCTTTACCTTTCCTTGTCTCCATTCATTCCTGTTGTGAGATTTTCAGTCAAGGATGATCTCTCTAACATGAAAAGACATTATTTTCCATTATGCAGACTACTACAAAAAAATCTACACACCGGTGTTTTCTTTTGCTTTTAAAACAATGTAATGTCCTATAAACAAATTACATGCTCCTTCTGGGGAATATCATGCTATGCCCACCTCCAAACAAAACCATCTGGCCACAGTATTTCAATTATTGCTGAGCCACAGGCTAAGGAAGATGGCCAAGTCTCCCTGTGTGGTGATCTAAGAACAAGGGGTGGGGGGTGGTCATCGGCGGTGAGAGCATCTGGCTGAAACAACTCAATATCTGTGATATTTTTCACACCTGAAGTTTTCCCCATGGAATTTATGTGAATCCTTCATATACAAGGATATCTGAGGTACAAAAGGAAATGGTGGGTGTGGGTGTGTATATATATATATGTATATATATATTTGTAGGCTCAGGTTTGTTTTTTTAAGCTGTAAATCCTCTAATTTTGGGGGGCTGGCTTTGTTTCAGAAATAGTCTCTGCATTCCAGTGTTTAAAAGTCACCCCTCTAAGGAATATTAAGCAAACTACTTCCCTTTAAGAGCTAAGTCTATTTGCAGGTATGTCCGTGGAATTCTACATGCTGATCAGAATATATGTCAAAATATAATTGGGTTTTTATAACCAAAAAATACTTTAGAGCAGTACTGAATATGAACATAGAGAGAGAAAGCATGGGTCATTAAGTCTTAAAACATTTCACTCTGTTTAGATAGTGGTTAAAATTTATGTTTTTCATTAGTAGTTCTCAAGAATAAACTTTTGATTTTTTCACAAGTATCTTTAAAAAAAAAAAAAAAAAAAGGTTATTGTTCATTATCCCAGTCAGATACACAGTATGCATGGACTTTTCACTCTGTCTCTAATTTATTTCTTTATTCATGGTGCTCAAATGGCCGTTGACATTACCTCATAATGATTAATGTCCTGTATGGACAATTCAGTTTTATAAAGGTAAGGAGGAGAATCAAACAATATTGCAGATTGATTAGATGATAGGTAAATCTTGCATAACTTATGGAATAGCAAGTATTCATTCAATGGAAGAGTGTCTGAGAGTTTCCATCAATACAAACATTCTTGTAAATAAAAATCTCCCATAAATAAATGCTGAGTGCAAGTTAAAAAGCACACTACCAATAGAAACATATAGTCAAGTTTCTTTTTCCAGTTGTTGGACCCAAGCACTCAAGGTTATTAGCATGTAGTGATCTTTTCTGCAGTGAAACTGTTGCACTCTTATTAACCCAGTCCAGGGCAGTTAAGAGCAGAATTTCAAAGAGAAAGTTTTTCAGGGAGTTAGGATCTAAAGGCATGCAGCAATGGCTAGAATGGGAGGGGAGAATGACTTTGGTCTGGGAGCAACAGAACAGAAACTGGGGTCAGAGGATCCCCTCGGGCTAGAGGACCAAAAATGTTAATGCTTTTGTAAGCTGAGAGCAAGAGCCAAAAAGAGTGAAATCAAGGGAAAACAACAGAGGGAACAGAATCCATCCACAGAAGCAGCGTGTTAAGCAGTGATGTCTCATGACTGAATATGACACTAGATTTAAAGTTAATGTTTGATGCTTCCAGCAACAAATATTTGATGCTCCAAGAATATGAGTAGATACAAATAATATAGCTAGATGTACCTATAGATACCAACACAGACATTAAGTCCTTAAGAAAGCAACTGGTGCACTTCTAGGCCCTAACACTGGACACCTATGGTACAAAAAATGGTGGCTGGGGTGGGAGGTGGTTCCCAAGTTCAGTGGAAGCAGATCCAGGAGCAGCTGGAAAGCCCCCAGTTCTTTCTCACTACTACAGCCATGAGAACCTGGAAGCAAAACTGCCTTGGCCAGGAGGCGACCAAAATCATAAAGATGTTTTTGTCCTTATCAAAGCACCTGAGCATTAGAGGAGTGGAAGAAATATGTGCTTTAGAAAGGTATCTGGCTTAGAAATCAGGTTCAGCCCCACCTTGAAGCAGAGTGCCTGTCAATTTCTCAAGTGCACAACTGAGACGTTGACTACAAGGTATCTCTTATGATTGAATGTAGTCATCAAGACATCTCACAGTTTCCTACCCATGTCTCAATGGCTAGAATCACAGCATACTCCACTGGCTTCATCAGCGGTATGCTTAAGGAATGTCTCTTGCCTAAGTGCCTGAGAAGATACGAGCTGTATTTGTGTCTTTCCCAACCACTGCACAGTTGCCAAGCCTTCAGGAATCACTGCACTCCCGTTGTTGAGTGCTGAGATCTCCTTCCTGATACCTGTGAGTATTTTCCAGCAATCTCCCAGAATCTGAATGGAGGTGCAGACTGAAATGAAAAGAAACGTTATGTATGAGTAGCCAGAACTCCCAAGACATCCTTTCTACCTGTATGCTTGGTTCTCATCCCAGAGAGTCACAGATTCAGAGCAGGATTGGAAGGGGCAGTTTGACTTGTCCAGTCTTTGCCTGGGTGCTGCTAAAAGAAGCTGAGGACAGTGCAGCCTGAGGACAAAGATACACTGCTAAAATTGTTAAGAGGAAAAATAATCTGGCTTTTTCAGAGTGCTCTTTAAAAAACTATTTTAGTGGCTATTATTTCAGTGTTTTATGAACGGTTATTTCTAAATAGTTAATAACACAACATTTCACTTGATCAAATATGAATTATTCCAGAGTTGCTCACTTAGCTTTTGCTGCTGTTTCTCCATTTTACCACTTCCCTTTCTGACATCCCAGTTTCCTTTTTCTGTGAAACCAAGCTCAAAAATAGAGCTTTACTGACAGAAACTTGATAAAAACTGCTGAGTAAATAATATTTCAGCACAACCCTAAGCAGGTTTTTCTGATTCTTTCTCAGGAGCACCTCTTACTAACCATGTCAAATGCAGGTACACAACCTGCAAAAGCAGTACCTGCATTTCTATACCTGCTGTTTGAAGGAGTTGCAAGAACAGGCCCCTGTACCTAAGAAGCTCTGCTGTCCCAAAATGTGCTTATAGCGTAGTCCAGATCTGCTACTTTAGAGAAATGTTTTGTTGTGGTTTTTTTCTAGCAGGATAGAACCACTGTCTTGTGGGCTTGCAGTTGCACAGCCATTTTCACATTTATGTGATGTTCTTAAATGTTCTCACCATGCTTGCGCAGATCACAGGGATCATCTATTCTGAGCTATGACCATTTTCCACAGTAGTTACAAGCTCTGGCTTTGCACAGGGACAAGCACCCAGTTAGAAGAAATGTCAATGAGTAACTAACATGGTGACCTGACATGTGTGAGCTGCCAAGTTTCCTGTGATGTCTTTGTGGTCCTTTGTATTTCTGCTATGCTTATTTAATTACCACTGTCACAGTGAAGCAGCTGTTAAGTGGCTCAGAAGACTAATATACATTGAGTCTAGACAGGCACAGTTTGAAACCAGAGTTTTAAGTTTCTCTTTAGATAACCAATGTTATCTGAGTTTCTGTTTCTAAATATATTCAGCATTTCCATAGCATTTTAAGGTTCTTGGCAAGTAAAAGATCATCTTTAGTTGTGTTGTTACATCCTGCTTGACATGAGTTACTCCTTAAGAAAGTGGGGAAATCTGATGGGGAAATTAACAAGTTTCAGCTACCACTTAAGGCCATCACAAAAGCCCCACAGTTTAATGCTCTTCTAAATTTCTTTGCAATGGAATATTCTTGTAATTAAGAACACAGAAGGTGAGAAAGAAGGCTGAGCTTTGATGCATTGCAAAGGAGGCAGCTCTGAGAAAAGTCTGAGAACCCCTGCTTTTTAAATAGTGTTTTTATAAAATTCTACACAGATTTTCCTTTCCCTAAGCAGAACATGTTTTTATTTTTTATTGTAAACTTTACGTTCTTAGGTGTTGTGTGAACGGGGTGCATACTGGGAACTACTACTTAGAAGAGATGCAGGATTACTAGAGCCCTTAGCATCATGGTCTTTTCATGTAGTGACTTCTGCTTTTGCTCAGGAATTTTTTTCCCAGTTCAGTTCTTGTCATTGACCCAGAGAGCGACTTATATAAAGATGTACAGACAGGAATTAATTTGATTTGGTATGGATGAATGGCAGAATGGCATCCAAAATTATGCCTCTGAAATGGAATATATACTCACCTGCTTCTGGAATCAACTGCCCTTAGCAACCACCAGTGTCTGTCATCAGGCATGCTTACATTTGTAAGAGCAGCGTTTTGCCAGGAACAGAAATAGAAGCAGCTGGTTGCTGTTGTGTCAACATTGGTTGTCAACCTGGTTGTGTCAACCTGGACATCAAGGAAAAAACAGTGGGACAGCTGCAGTATTCATCAAAGTTTTGTCTTGTTCTGGACAAGTCTGTTTCATGTATTGAAGAAAGTGAACAGATGACTGAGCAACTTCCCCCACTTTCTTTCGAGACCTCAGCACAGAATGTGAAAGTGAAAGCCACAGGGTTAGCACTTGATTTTGTCCTTCTTCTCCTCTGTCTGTGCCAAAAAGCCCTGTGTAGACAAAACTGCCCTTGAATAGGCCTTCCCTTGGGTAGGCTTGGATGTTGTGGAAGTGTTGGCACCATGTCTGGGAGACACAGCTGCTGTGCCCTTTGCCCGAGGACAAGAAGTTTGGTCCTTCACCAGTAAATCACAACTGGGTGGATTTTGTGAAACACAAGTGACAGGTTCATTCTGCATACTCACCACCATGAGTCATCGTTTCCCTGCATCATGTATTCCAACCCCATGGTGTCAGTGTAAGGTGTGACTGAGTTTGGTAAGTAGGAAGCAAGTGTCTACAAATTACTACATCCTCTGAAAGGGGCTATTACAAGGTTGTATCTTCTCATCCATTTCTTAGTGACTTGCTCTGTTTTTTATTACAGTTAAAGGTTCTTTTCAGGCATGTAATTGTGTAACTTTGGATATGGAAATACTATATTCTGTTTCAGTGTATCACACCTTTACAGACCTGGGCATCTGTAGAAACCATTAGGCATTTTGTCTTCAGCTGACTCTGTACACCTACCTGGAAACCTTGCCTTTGCCCTTTCTTTATTTTTCCTTCTGAAACAAAAAAGAAATATTACTCGGGCAACAAATATTGTGTATGTGTGCGTGTGTGGGGGGGCAAATATCAGATAGGGCTAAATGGACAATGTTGCCCAGCAGCCTAAAGGCATTCGTTTTCTTGCATGTGTGTTTGTGTGCTCAATACTGCCTTGCCTTGCTTTTCATCAGGGTGTGACATGTTCTGTTGCTCAATGAGATGAGAAAGCAGGAGGCTCAGGAGGCTCAGGAGGCTTATATCATACACACAGGTGTGGCTTCAAAAGAAACTCCAGACTATTTCCAACAGGAACTTAGTCGCCACTGAGTCTTTTCACAGTTATCTACCCACAAGAGTGGAGCTGGTAAACAAACTCCCATGGGACAATAAAGCTATGCATGACATGAAGTAATCAGTTTTCCCAAAAGGCAAAAAAGAAAAACTTGGACTTTTCTGGCTGCTTCTGATATTCACATACCCACTTACTCTTTGGTTAGAGGGATGTGTGGCCAAAGAAGCTGGGATGGATTGACTACAGTGCTTCTCTCCATCCATAGGTAATAGGGAGCAGGTGCTAAATCCTTCGCGGGGAGTAGGCACACCATGCAGGGTCTGAATGCAACCTCCCCAAGCATCTCTAGGGAAACCTATTAGTAAGAAGTCAAAGCACAGGCCATTGGTGTCCTACAGGCAGGGTCAGGCACAGTGATAGAAGTTTACTAAGACATTGGCAGGTTGTAGCTCTGTTAGCATCAAGGCTCCAGCAAGAGAACTCCCAACTATTCTTCTGGATTTGTTGACTACAGGTATTCAATCTCGCATGGAGACAGCTAAATATCAAGACAGTGTGAAAAAGTTGTCACAATCAAAGTCAATTGGTTAAGGAATGTTTAATTATAGTTGTGAATACTTCTGCAATATTTACCTAATTCTGGGAAAAGCAACATAAATGACTCTGCTATGTTTTACCTTATCTGTTAATATTTTCTGATTTAAAGGACAGATACATAACTAGGTCCTGGGTTCAGGGGTGGATAGGATGCTATTATATGTTCATTCGTGCTATTATGCATTAAATATAGTGTTCCATGACCAAGTACCAGTAAAGCAAACAAGTAAGCAGCATGTCCAGAACTGTTGTGAATGGTGTCCCAAAAGGTGCTTCCAGACTGAAGCAATGCACTGTCAGTTGTTGGGGAGAATTGAACCCTGACTACAGTGGATCTATGTTCAGTATGAACTATGTTCAGTTCAAACTGTAGTTTGCCAATACTTTAAAAAATATTTTAAAATATTTAAAAATAGCTTAAAATAAGTCCATGCTGCATGCCCACAGCATTACTGAGATTTTCATTGTTTATCCTAGAAATTTTCTGATGTTTTAAAGAAACCTCAGTGTACCTTCTTGTGCAAAGACTGAAACAGAACAAAACCATATGCTGCTCTCATGAGTCTCACTGTAGTATCTGAAATATAGGACGTTTCACATCTGATCATGTTGAATTAATTTCATCTTTTCCCACTTTACCTATACATAGGGAATTGAACCTTTGCTCAGCACATTATTATTTCCTTAAACACAACAAACATGAACAGCCTTCCTCATATATATTGTTCCTAGGTTTTACCCACATTTCTGAGGGTTAGGAAAATAATTCCCAAGGCTACCATTTCCAATTAACACAAATTACAAATGTGCAATGTGATAGAACCATATTATAATTCATGTGGCTACTTACACGCAAAATCTTCTAGATTCTTTACTAAAATTTCATTTCTACTCTATGTCATACACTCTGTGGTACATACTACAAAGAGACAAGACAGTTCCTCAAGGAGCTTCTGGTCAGACTTTAGCCATGATACTATGATACTAGAAAGACTATAAGCAAAGAAAAGGGGATAAATAAGGGAAATTAAGGTTACAATGAACATAGAGTTAGTTTTAATAGAGTGGAGTATAGAGATGCCATCAGAAATCCATTTCATAGTCTGTCTACAGCGATGTAACAAATAAAAGAGCATATCTTAAACCACATGTTTAAGCACAGTAGCTGAATCAGTTTTGTTACGGTAATTCTGGAGTATGTAAGAATGCAAGTAGTAGCAGTGTACTTGGAAATACAAACCATACAAAATTATAAAAGTATTATTGTATTAGAGGTACAAAATCCCTTTCTTACACACCATTAAATTAGGGCTTTATTTGAAATCATGTCCTTCTTAAGAGAGCAACCTCTGTGTCCATTTGCACTAGGCACTTTTCTGGGTTCTTCTGTTTTTTCCCAGCTGAAAAGCAAGTGCAGTTTCAGTGAATGCATTGGTTGACCAGTGAAATGGTTCTCAGAAGCTTCAGAGTATTTTATCAGCAAAACAACGGTTTCAGAACATGGGAGATATTAAATATTTGTTACAACACACTTAAGACACTTACTGATTCTGCAGGTTATTGCAAAATTGAAGTGTTTTGCAAAATTTTTTCATTAAAATAGAATTTCTTTGTTGTACTTTCTAAGAAAGTTGCTAATATTGCATGGTTCGTACTGCTGGCTCCAATAAATTGAGGCTTTTTTTAAGAGACAAGCATGGAGAATAATTTTATTTTATTATACTGAGGTCTGCTTCTTAGTTTAGTAGCTTGATACTGCCGTTCTTTTCTGATATACATAAGATACCTCAGGTGCTTTCCCCCTTTTGTCCCAAAGCTTGCTGCACTTCTCTTACCTTTCTAGCTCACTCATTTTACTGAATGGGAATCTGTATAACAGCCAGCTTTCCCATTCTCATAAAGCACCAGATCTACCTAATGTACAGAGGTTCAGTGGCACTGTGCATTCTCTTTGGAACTGCAAAGGAGACAACATTTTAAAAAACTCTTCTACCCAAGAACTGTGCTCATATTCAGTGCCGAAGTGACACCAGGACTTCTCCAAAGTAGAGAGGTAATATGAAGTGAGATACTGGTATTGCAAATGCCACACATCTTTTTCTGTGCCATATGTAGATTACTGACTATGGATTCAACTTTTGGCTTCCCTACCCTTAACATCTGGGATGTCCCCAAGCAAAATAAGTGCTCCCCAAATACTCTGCTCTTTTTTTGTGTGCTGTACTAGCTGTGCACTCCTCCTAATTCTCTTTTTCATGAACCTCAATCTTTTCACATGCGGATATAAGAGTAAAGTGCCTGTCTGACTTGGAAGAGCCTGCCCTTGCCCTTGCCTTTTACTGTGCTGCCCCACACCTGCCCTGTAGTGGACACCATGCTCTGAACCTGCTTTTCTGTCTCTCTCTTCAGAAGATCACTCCCATCTCACAGCTGGAGGAGATCCATTCCCGGGAAACAGGGCAGAGGTGACCTTAAAATAAGAGAGAGGGAGATGCCTACTTGAAAACAAAAGACTGAATACTCTAGAAGTCAGCAAGAGAGGCTTGTCATAGTTTGATGTGTTTTATGTAGGCACCTTGAGTAGTGAAATCAGAATGAGAAGCAACGTTTTCAAAGAGCTAATTTGACCTTAAGAGCCTGAAGGACCTCAAGACCTACCTCTCGCCAGGAACCCTGCTGTCTAAGCACTCTCTTGTGGCCAACACTCACTTTCAGATACTTACACGTGCATTTACTGACACAGCACACAGACCCTTGTTCTCTTGCTACTCTCTGTAGCTTGAGGCTGAAATTTCCAGCAGTCCAGTCACTTTGTGCTGTGTTCCTATTCAACATTCAAGAGCACACACTGGCTAAACTTTGTGATATGACCAAGTAATTTTTCCATTTCAGTCCAACTTAATCTCTCTTACTTCCCATTTGAGACCCCTTTGCAGCCCCTTGATTTCTGAAGAGAGCTAGCCGAGGCACTCCAGCCTTAGTGATACAAATCACAATAAAATCAAGTACATCGTAAGTCATACTTAAAATACAGTGTTGGAGATTGTCTGCCATAGGTGTGGGCCAGGCAAAAAGAAGATCATGGTAGCTGCAGGCTCTCCAGGTACTTAGCTCTGGAAGACCAGCTGAAGCTCAGAAAGCCTCTGGCATGTTCCTACATGCTACAGGTCAGCTTAGACCCTCCTTAGCACACACAGCTTGACCTAGCTTCCGTACCATCCCCAGCCCTGGTCTGCTGCAGGGAAGCGTTTCTGAGGAGATCCATGGCTCAGAAATCTGTCTTCTGAAGTGCCTGCATGGAAGAAATCCTCTCCTGGCTAGATACAGGATTTTTTCAAGCCCTTTTTTATCACTCTTGCCTTAGGTCTGCTATAAAGGAGAAAAGATCTCACTCCACATAATTGCAAAGAGAAGGGGGATTCCGTAGTGAAAAAGAGGATGAAATTAAAGGGTGGTAAAGCATGAGAACAAAAAGCAGAGGTCAGAATTTAAAAAAAAACCCAACACAACCACAACCAGAAACAAAACAAGAAATGTTTGTTGTTACAGAACTAGCCTGGGTAGGCAACAGGAAAAGTGGATCAAGTCAGGGAGGTGCAGCCCTTCATAAAACCTGAAAGTCACCAGAATATGTAGTAAGAATGTCATTCTTACAACAAAATATGTGGCAAGATTGTTTGGAAATATAGCCATGTGCTGTACAGGTTTGGGGCATATTGTCATTTTTTACAAAACCCATGTGTATCTGGCTTGCAATAAACACCGTGTGTGCAGCTTACCGAACATAGAAATTCTGATCACTGCTCTGCAAGCTGGATTTCTCACTGAAATGAATGAGCGGCATGCTGGCACAGCAATGGGCAGGAATGTTTGGCCCATAGAATTACATGTTTCTGCTGATATGTAATGAAGTGCAGCACTAGGAGTCATTACTGGCTAAGAGCTTTACTGAGAATATCAGCAGCATACACTTGTGTATCTCTAATGGCTGTGATTATGATGCACAAGTGCCAACCAGGCCATCAGCAATACATGGGGCAGAAAACAAACTTCTCGCTCCTTCCCTAAGGTTCAACATGTATTTCCTACTTTTTCTTCCAACTGATATCCTTTTATGTTGTTGGGTTTTTTTAATTTTTATTCTGTCTTTTTTAAGCATAGCAGATCTAGAAAAAACTCATTTTTGCACAACAGACAGGACTGAAGTGCTGTACTGATTTGCAACCAGTTCAGAATGGAGTAGGGTTTTGTTTCCAGTCCTCCAGTCAGGGCAGAACTTTGGGGTTTGTGTCACCAAGACTGTAGTTGATGTTACCCCACCAGAAGCTTTTCCCCATTACAAACATTAACTTAAGTCCTAGCATTATGCGGTCTGCTTGTCTTTAGAGTTATGCCTTTAAACATCTTTGAGAAATATTTCCAAATTTATGCCCAGGCTTCGCTTTGTCGCTGCATGCTAAGCCCCTCCCCAGATGGTAGGTGGTATTTTAGTGCTAACACTCCATTGGCTTCCCCTTCTACATACGTAGTTGATTTCTGACAAACCTTCTTAAAAGTCAGATGATCATATTTATGCAGCATATTTTGCAATTTTAACTCTTAGAAAAAAGCTAATCTGCATCACTGGCAGAGAACATAAATTCAGATGGTGTGAAACTTGGTAGTGCTTAAGCAAAAGCTGACCACAGCAGTCTGAAGTGTGTGGCCAGTGAGACCATGAATTTTGGTTCCAAGCAGATGAAGTTCCTTGGCTGTAGCACAGGAGATAATGAACAGAAGTAATGCTATTCACAAGCAGTTTAACTCAGTGCCTGGGAAAAATGAAATGACAGCTGTTTGGCTGATGGACATGAGAAAACATTGACACTAGATGCCCTGACCAAGATGTTAACTTCTCTCTACTATTCTACATCTATTTGGCATTATTGGATTTTGATTGTAGGCAGAGGCCTAGCATTCCCAGAGCTCCTCAGCTTGGGGAACAGACACACATTTTAGAAAGCGAAGACCTTTCTGTGTGGATGCAAACTTGAGAATAATGTGTGTTCCCATACAAACAGAAGTGACTTAAACTGATACCATCCATACCAAAAACCAAACATTGTCAGCGCTGTAATTATTTACACGGCAGAACAGGTATCCCAGAATTTGACTGTAAGAAGCTAGTGCATTTTACACTCTCTTATCTTGCCCAGTGTCTTGTGATGCTTTACTGTCTCTATGGCATTTTGATGAGTCCAGATGACAACAGGATCATTCTGTCCATTTCTTGCTTGTATAAGGGTGTATGATCATGCAGAAACTTGCTTCACTAATTGCACAGGTGAAGCAACCGTGTCCCATTTCCTGTAATACCAAGTGTATTACTATCTGTGGAGCTCTGCAGTTTATAAATGTTGCTACAGCTTGCTAGCAGAACTACATCAATCACAGTATCTCATAACTGCTCCGTATAAAATTGTTCTCAGGTGCCAGGGTGTGTTCAAGAAGGCCTGGGAAGAGTACTGCCCAAACTCATGTTAAGCAACAGTTAACAGATGAGTTGCCTTCTTTTCCTCCACTTGTATTAACAAACACTGCTCCTGCGTGCATTTCCTGTACTGACCCTGACAAGCCACAAGCAGACATTGCTGCAGTGCTGGCCTGCCCTTGAAAATCTGCCAGGGGTGTCTTAGCATTGTTTTCATGGGCTTACTTTGACCTGAATTGATTACTATATTGGGTGAGGAAACAGTAGAAAGGGCACTTGAGGAAGCAAGTTTTAACTGTGATCTTTTCCTCCCTCTGCTCCTTTTTTTGTGAATATTAACATTAACTGTTCCCTTCCCTTTCTGAATGTTTAAAAGGCATCCTTTTTCAGCCTGCAAGCTGATTACGAACAACTTATTCTCACAACCCTTCAGTGAGGCAAGTAGGTACAATTATCACCATTTTACTGGAAGAATAATTGAGAAACACAGTTCATGGACTGCTTAAGGCCATATGATAGTTAAAGTCTTTTTTTCTATTTATAGATTTTTGGATAATTTGAAAGTTGCATTCAGAGAAAGGCATCTCAAAAGCATTATCTGCTTTATATAGCGATATACACGAGATCATTGACCCCAATCTAAATTACTTTTTTCACGTTAGCCAATGAGATCAGCGCTTGGTTAAATTTCACTTCACAGTCCAGCTGTCTCCCTGTAAACCCAACACCATCATCCTTCTTGGTGCGAGGGGCGCTCAACAGCAACAGTCAGCACAAGCTTTACTTTAAATTAGTTTGAAAACAAGTTCATGGCATCACTGCAAAGACTTCCGTCAGTAATCTTCACTCAGCATAAACCTGGCTTGTATCATTCAGTTTACCTTGGTGGTGGACTTCTTAAGTCACACTTACTGAACAGTAGGAGCACCTGCACAGTGAACTGGCTTGGAGCAATGAGTAACGTCACTCTTCTCGCAGGTGTCTTACTCCCCTCTATCTACATGACCCAACCATCCAACACAGGAAGAAATCCCTGGAACTGTGAGCTTCTGCACTCCTATTTTCACCTTTCCGTCTTATCAGCAATAGAGTAGGGTAGAACCATGACGTCTTGCCTTACAGTCTGTTTCATGGCAAAACAAAGCTAACATGCCAAGCCACAATCAATGAACACCGGTGTGCAATGGTCACCCCATGTGCTAGCAACAGTGCCAAACTACATTTGCACAATGTATTCCTTTCTGAAGTTCTTTGAGATGCCACTATATAAAAGACACCAGATGGAATATTTTTCAATATTCTAAAGTTGGACCTTCCGGGAAGACAGAAATGAAATCATTCCCCAAAACTAAGCAGCTACTTTCTGCTAGAAAACTAGTACCTTAGATACCTGTTCAGCATGAATTCCTTTAATCCTGGCATGATTTATCCAGGAAAATTACAAGAACAAATTCACCATTAAGAACAATCGTTTCCAATTTTCATATTGTATTTAATGCTTCATAATATTCCAGGATACAACTGTGTGGTCTTCATAAATACACTGTGCAAAACTAGCAAGTTATGTTTGAGAACAAGTAATTTCCCTTTTTTTTACTTTAATAGAAGGATTCAGTCTATGAAGCTATTTGTTCATTTATATTTGTATTTTTATTAATGGAATACATTTCAAGTCACATTTGTCCTTGTCTATTGCCAAGTCATGACATGTTGTTTTCAGTACTTCAGAGGCAACATTCCTTTATTGGGTAACAATTTTAGTAGGACTGAAAACCCTACCAGCAAACAGAACCTCAGGAAGCCCTGCCCCAGCTTTTATTTCTCCTGGGCAGAGATGTACTCATACAGTGGAAGCCCAATATGAACACTGATACAAAAGGTACACCAGCAGGGGCTAGTGTAATATACATGGATGTCATCCCTGGGACGCAAGAGTCCAAGAAATACAGTATATTGCAAGAGAAAACGTAGGCTGTAGCCCGGCAGTTTCTCCCCACTCCGGACAAAACTAAGGATGCATTGCTGCTTCCATGGTTCACATGCAGTGTCTGTATTGCTTGTACTTTACCCAGTGAAGTAAATTTTGCCTGTAATATGGCAGTTTTAATAATGCATGGAGCCGTAAGCATGCTACGTACTTTCAGCTGAATTTTGCCCTCTATGGAGTAATGGGAACAATATGCTAAAAATATATATAACTTATTTCTTGTGGTGTACAGATTTAATTTAAAAAGACTACAATTTCTTCTGTCCTGTCTCCTACTAAAGTTTCTTTTGTTCTGTCTCCTCTAAGCTACATAAGTAGCTTGCAGCTGCTCTTTTAAACTCGCTTAGCTGAACTTTCTGAATTTTTCCTTTCTCAGTTACCAGCAGCCGATTCAGAGGTTCCCATGGAAACACCAGGGAAAACAATGCAAAGCTTATAGGAGAGCTGCCTGAGCCCCCGCTTTAAATGGAGCTTCACAGTTGTATCATGATTGTGCAAGGGTTGGTGCTTGAAGTGCCTGTGCTAAACTGTCAGAGAACAAGCAAATGACAGCAGATTGATTTTTGAGATAAGAATTATACACAGATGTATACATCTTTGTCTAGCATCATGGAGCCACTTAAGGGAGGTTGTTATATGTTTTTCCACCATTATCCTATGTGTCCTTCTGATTCTAAGAAGCAGCATATTTTCCTCATTTCCATAGCAACACCCATTAGTAAGATGGAGCTGTTCAGCTCGCTCTTTATTGCTGCCAATTTTACCCAACAAGCTGCTTTTGAAACAAACAGTTAAGTATCCAGCCTGTAGTCATTATTTCTCTGCTCCTCATGTGATAAGTGCCGTGGAGACTGGGCAATGTGACCTCTTCCTTCCAGCCATTACATTAATCTGCCAGAACATTAGGAAAAAATGAAACATCCAATTACGGTTTTCAATATAAATAATCTTAGCAATAGTAACTTCATTTTTTGCTGTTACAAGGACTGGGGCAGGACCTGTGTCAGCTCTAACTCTTGAGCTTGCAGACATGTCTGTGTCCTATGAGTAAATTTAAGCTTAGGACCCTTCAGTTCTGTCTCCTTCCCTGAGTAATGGTTTACCTGTCATCCTGTTCTGCACCAGATGTGGCTCATAGCCAGATGGGGGCTGGCTCAATGCCTGTCTTCTCAATGCGAGTTCATGGATGCTGAGTTTCCACTTCATACAAAATAAAAGCAAACCTGGGGTAGAACACCTCTGACAGAGGAGTATCTGGGGACTGTGGCCACAGGATTCATGGCATCTTGGTCATGTATGGCTTGTTTCCAATTTATGTTGTGGACTGCTTCAGGGTTTGAGTGTCATCACTGTCACAGTGGCATCAGCTGACCATGCAGTGCATGGTGTCCTTAATCCTTACTCAAAGTGAGGAAGCCTTTAATCCTTAGTAAGCAAGTCCTTAATCCTTAGCAAGCTCTGAAGTAGTCAGTTTTATCTACAGATTAAATCCAGGACAAGTATGGTTGCCATTGTTTGTGACTAAAACTATGTAACATTAAAAAGTGTGCAAAATTCTGAAGTATATGACTCGAGATATATAGAGTGCTATTTGAGAAAGGAGGATTCCACAGTTATTTATGAACTACAGACATAAACACCACAAAAAACTCAGCTGCTGGCACAAAGGAAGAAGGCAGACAGACAGACAGACAGCACTTACTGTCCTTCTCAGTTGCTACTTACATTGTGGGTAATGCATAGAAACTCCAGGCATGGATAGGGATGCCACAATGATTGATGTTGCACTGAGAAAGGATGGAAGGACAGCCCTTGCTCTGAAGGGCTTAATGTTTGTAGCACTGTACTCCACACAGCAAGAAGTGACAAAGAACAGTAAATCAAACTTGGGATGCAGCTCCTTGCCATCTGGGCAGCTGAGCACTGGTGGTGCCAGAGGCATGTGTCTGCTGCCGGTGTGCACAGAAGAGCTGTGCTCAGCTCACACTTTTCTCTGTGTGGGCCCCACAGCAAAAGCAGGTGGAAACATCTGTGCAGGTGTTCTTCAGACAACAAACTGGTATGTAAGTGTTAAGACTTGGGGTAAAAATACTTCATTTTCATGGACTTTTTATTTTCCCCATGGGACTTCCATCAGCACAGATGCCTGGAAAGAATGCACTGGATTTGTATGTCCTGCCAGGGTGCCTACAATGGGACTCCACTAGCTGCAGACCAGAGGTGGGTTTGCTAGCTAGCAGGCCTCCTGCAGCTGTTCTGCAGGCAGATATGTTCCCACAAGATGTCCTGTGTTATGCCAGGGCACATGCCATATATGTCATTTATATGGACAGTTTATTGCAATGGCACTGTCTTTCCCCACAGCTGTTGGTGACACTAAAGCCCTGCTGATCTGAGGGCTGACAACAGGCAGAGCAAGAAGATACTCTCCCTTCTCTGTGACCCTCAAAACAGTTAAGTACGTCAAGAAGAGCTTCACAGACAGAAATTTGTTCCAAACACACATCCTTAATCAGATGCCTACCCTCCCACCCTCATTCTTAACAGGTGCTGGAATCCACTTATTCTGTGAAAATTAGGTGACACTTTCATCACAGCCAGGAGCCAGGCTGAAAGCAATTGTATCTGTGAGTACTACATTATTTCCAACCCAAGAGATTAAAACACTTAAGAAAGATTTGATCTAAATTCTTTTTTATTTTACTTTTTCTTTCAGATCATTTCTTTCAGATTTCCTTTCAGTGATCTCTGCCAGAAAATAAACCTACTTTTGATTGAAGCAAAAGCTGAGACTAGTCTAACCACAGGACGACAGAACCTGAGACTTCAAGGCAAACAGCACCTAATGTAAGAGTCAGAGAGAAGGTTGCCAATACTGTGTATCTGACAGTAGTGCTTTAACCCCCTAGGAGTTCTGTTTTGCAAGTTGCTGCATGTACCATATTGAGGGATAGCTCCATCTCCGAAGAGCTAAACTTTTAGCAGTAGAAGACAAGCTGAAAAGAGGAATAACTGTATTTTAATACATACACTGTATTATACACATCTTTAACTTCATTTAAACTACAACTTAAAGATAATGCATTTAACTAAGACCTAGATACATCTTACCTGCATCTGATCACACACAAGCTAAGTATCTATTCTAAGTGAGCCAGTAGATTTCTTCTATGGTAAATGGAGAGAGAGAGACATCTTCAGAAGGGATGAAACCCAACTTAAATACATGTGAGTAATCCCTCTCTTCAGTAGTAATTTACACAATTAGTTTGAATTAGACATTACTTCAGCAATAGCTGGGTGGGATGAATCACTCTATGTGACTTGCCCAGGGTCACATAGGAAGTTAATGCTGGAGTATGACCCAGAGTCCTCAGCCCAATGCCCCAGCCCTAAAAGCATCTGTCTTCTCTCATGTCCTTCATGTGCTGTGTTTTACCTCCCTTCTGATGCAGCAGAAGGTTCAACTTCTTGATGTTACCTAAGGAAGTGCATGGTAATTAATACAAAATGTTAGTAATCATGGTTCATTTCTATTTCTGTCTGCTGTAGTGAAAGGTCATTCTTTTCACAATAATTTAGTCTGGGAAAATTCCATGGAGTTTCTTTTTCATCTGAAATATAGTAAGTTTCACTAAAGCTCTATGTGCTGTGAAAAATATTTTTTAAAATTATTGGTATTCAAAATTGGAGACCAAAGCTGCACTTAGAAGCAGAGAACACCTCTTTTAATACCAAGATTAAGAGAAGTTATCTTTCCTCTCTACTGCTTTCATCATTGTATGCCTACAAAAACGCTTTGCCTAGTATTTCTGGGGTAATCCCTCCCCGCCCTCTGACAGAAAGAGATCATCTGCAGTTGTTGGAGATAGGGTCACCATCAGGCTGGCATTTGATTTAGCAGATAGCCTGCACCATGTCATTCCCTTCCTGTTCTGAGGAATGCAGCTGTTGAGGGTGGCAGGGGCTTAGGGAATGACACTGCGGTCACCCATGTTAACCTCTGGTAATGATCTGAAAGTTCAAACAGAAAAGATAAAGGCTTGTTATTCGATTACACAGAGACTGCTAATGAGATGGCCTTGATGTCTTTGCTGGCCTTCAGATCTTTCAGCTGGTGGTCATCAGCAGTCTGTCACAAACCTGTTTCTGTTAAGGCTGTAAGCAGAGCTCGGAGAGCTTCTCAGTCCTCTCACATGGGACAAACTGATGAATTCTGATCCAGATGGAGATTTTCCATGTAAAGACTCCAAAAGCTGTTGGTCATAAATGTGTAAATATCATGACAAAATTGTATCATTGCCTTTCTAAGATGAGAGGTGGTAATGAAAACTACGTTATAGTGGTGTCTGCAAGGAGTGAGGACAATCATTTCCTAATACTGGGAATGCGGGTGTACTGGACAGAGGCCCATGGTTCTGCAGACACAAGTATATAAACAATCTCCAATTCAGACAGCAGATTGTCCAGCTTGCCCAGGTTCCGGAGGCGGTCACAGAGTTTCTCATGATGTTTCCCATGTCAAGTTATGTTGCTGTAGATGTTTCATGCACAGAAACTTTTGAGATCATTGAGTCCAACCATTAATTTGGGACTGCCAAGTAGTCTGGGTTAATGGTTGGACTTAATGATCTCAAAGGTCTTTTCCAACCTAAATGATTCTATGATTCTACAAGCTGCACAGGCAGTGACAACATTTCAAACTATTTTGTCATACAAACTCCCCGCAACAACGTGTGAGAGAATATGGGAGAGATGGTGGATAGGTGCCAAGTGCACTGCTCTACTGGAGCAGCTTTCTGCACAGTGAAAATCAGGAAAGGGTACTCTTACTGGAAGGAAATGTTCATTTTTATCAGCATGTCTCAGCAGAGTGCCTTTCTGTGGTGCTTTCAGTAAATCCTGGATGGATGCTTAGAGAATATTTGGGGGTGTGATCTTCATCTGGGCTCTTCCATACCTGGAAAACAGCATGTTGTGATGAATCTGGCAGTATTGTTCTGCAGGTAATAAAAGAGCAGCTATGATCTTAGGCTGAGGATCGGTGACAGGATGCCTTGAATTTTTCATTGTTCATGAATTTCCACCCTCATTTTTTTCCTCCTAATTGTACACAGGTTTTATGATGTAAATATCTGGGCTAAAAGACTGTATGTTTATAAATGCCTTCATTGCTTAATTTTCAGTAAATACTCTTATTACAGCAGGAGTTTTACACTTAAAATTGTATATTTACTGCTTCCTTGGAGAGTTCCTATCTCACAGAAGGCCTAAGAAATCCTGCAACTTTCTGCAGAGTTTACTGGGATGCCCAAATCACAGCCGCACACTTGGTGCAGGATCTGTCATCTCTTTGCACCTCACCTTCTCATATGTCTCTTCTCATATATCATATGCACCTCACATAATTATGTCTTAAAGACAGAATAGATACAAGTTGTTAAAATTTTGGCCTTCTTTTTCCTTTAGGTGTTGCTAATTCCTGATCAACCTCTCCTGCTCAAACTCGTAACTGTTTTGGAAATGAGCTTTTCTCCAGATACACACATCTGTCTTGGTAAACTGGCCAGACATAAAGCCATTTGCAGAAGCCACATAGTACACAATTAATACAAAAGGCTCAGTTAGATTAAGAGTATCCTTGAATGTCGTTTGAGTTTCTCTTAGCAACACTTATATTGTTCAATACCGTGGAGTTATTTGTGCTGCCTGGTCACCTTTGTGCATTTTCCTTTCTCTTATTTCTGAGAAGACTGTGGATATGTAACTTCAATGCAGGATCACACCAACAAGAAAAATTTCTTCCTTCTTGGTTTAACTTCATGGACTAATATGACTCAATGCCTCTCTGATCCAGATTATATCAAAATTTATATTTATGACAAATAACTCTCCAGACCACTGTCCTCCTAGTACAAGCTTTCCATGTTCTTCTGGTGTATAAGGTTCAATATTTCATTAATGAGGTTCTTTGTCAGAAGGAATTGGCTATATTCATAGGAGATAAAAAAAAAAAAAAAAGAGTCCATATCTCCCACCTGTTCTCCTGTATTAATACTGTTCAGATGAAGCATACAACTTTTAAAATGATATGAGTGCTGTGCTTCTGAGATAGACCCTATCATGGAAACCCAGAAAATCTCTTAGCTGTCCTGCAGGCTCCATGCTTTCCCCAGTCAGATGTGTATACTTAAAGATTGTCACATTATCTTATTTTGCAGCAGTTTTCTTGCATCTCTTTACCCACTCTGGCAACATAAAGGGAGTAAATAACATCCCTTTGAGCAAGGAACACGTCAGCCAGGGAATATTATACTTAATTGCAAGAAGCACTGCAAAAAGTTTTCTGGAATGCAATTGCAGCCTGGTAGGGCAAAAAAGAATACAAGATTTTGACCGGAAAGTTGCCGTTCTGGGAAAAAAAAAACCCAAAACCAAACAAAAAACCCCCAAAAACCACCAAGAGCAGAAGAAAATAAAATGGAAAAATAATGAAAATTTGGGTCCTGCGTGCTTATTTTGGGCTCAAGAAATGTGTTGACACTCATCCCTTCTCTACCTAGAAATCCAAGCAGCATCTATGTGACAGGACTGTGAACCCATTGTGCTTGCCTGTATAATATTGCCTTTACCTAAGATATTCTATAAATAATAATAAATGCCATATCAATAGATCGCAGATTCATGCTTCTCAATTCTCTTCTTTGGAAATCATGTTGCATGAAACTTACCAGTTTGAGCAGACCTGTCTCCTTTCAGACACCAGTCTACATTTATGATTATGTGAGCTGTGCTGCTGTTAAAATCACCGATTTTGTGCATACAGGAGACAGCACAGAACTCAGAATGCAGAAAGCCCATGCCTGGGACAACTTCTAAGCTGGAATTTTCCCAAATGCACTATGCTGCAGATTATCTATATTTTGTTTTTAAAAGATGAAGACATGCAGTTAAATACATCTGTATAAACGTTGCCTGGTTTTACCCATAAAGTCATGAGTCAGGACACCAAAATAATGATCTGGCTTAAAAATGATGAAGTTTGCTTTTTTTTAGTAAAACAAATGGGTATCTAGTTGCATTCAGAGCTTTTAATCTCCTCAGTTTGGACTTTTGACCATGCATCAATGTAGCTTACATGTTCAGGCTTCTCTTTTGTAAAACAACGTATTTGTGGAAAAATCTCGGGGGGACAAAAAAAAAGCATCATGCTAGGATGAAAGATGTTGTATAAAAGCAGTGCAAAATGTGGGAAGGAATCACAGTTCAGTCCTATCTTTGGTAATTGTTGTACTTTGCAATGTGTTTGCTACACCAAATCAGCTTTGTGATCTTACATCTAGGATCCAGTTTTAGCCCTTTGTATCATTTGCATGATAATGCTACAAGCCAGTTGCACCAGAAAGTACTTCTGCTGATGAAATCTAATTATACAGGCTTCGGTTCAAAGAAGCCCTTTAGTGTAAAGCCAGTTCTGTGGATAACAGTGAAACTGCCTTCTATATATCTAGATGAAGTCAGTGTCTTTCCTGTTGTTTCCCTTTCCACAAGAAAATTGTAAATTCAGGTAAAAGAGAAGCACACAAAACCTCCTTATTCCCATTATTCTAGAGGTTGTACTTATTTATGGCACACCTTCTCAATTACTATGTGAAAACTATAGAACCAATAACATTTCAGCTAACATATACACCAAAGACTGACAGGCAGAGCTTGGTAGCCTTAGAACAGGATTTTCTGAAATATCTCACTAGATCAAATAATGTAATATATATATACACCATATATGTTTTATATATAATAAATCTATAGAAATCAAGGAAGGTTTGACAATTGTACATGTGAGTATCTTTACATCTTATTATTACCCAAATATTTCTAGAAATCCAGTCTGCACATAAGCTTAGTTGTTACTTGTTCTTGTCGATCTGTACAGGATACTTACATGAAGTAGTAGTTGGTACAGTGTTAATTTAAAATTGACAGGAAGGAATGAAAAAATTTGAGTTATAAAGTAACAGAAAACCAGTCTGAGTTATAACTAATAAGTTGATCCAAAGCTTGAAGGAGCAGATAACTTCCTTCCCAAAGCTGCTATAAATGCACCACTTGGAGGAAACAGAATAAGCAAATAAAATTGTACAGGCTGAGTAGAAGAAACCGTGCCTTCTGTTTCTCACATGGACTGGAGGGAAAGGGCATCGACAAAGAAGCAGTGGAGACAGGGTATTTGAGATTAACTACTTGGTAACAACAACAAAAACAAAACAACCCCCCCCAAAACAGCCCATTCCATTCTGTATATCTCTGTTGAGTGTTGGTGCTGTGTGATGCTAGCTGGGAAACCTCTTCAGCAGGCTGTTTCAAGTAGAGGGTGGGTTAATTCATTGAGTTAGCCCTTGCTTGGAACAATTACAGCTTTCAATTCAAAGTATTATTTCGTATTAGCCTATGAAAAGTAGTCTTCCACTCAATGCAAATTTACAATTTTAAAGCAAGTAGGCAAAGCTGGTACTCAAAGGGGTGCAAAAAGTCAATTTGCAGCAACTTTCACTAAACTCAAGTCTACATGGCAGACCTTGAATTGAAGATACCCTGTTTTGTGTCTGAAGCTAACTTTAAGGGAAGTCACTCGAGACAGCACGTAATGACAAGTGAAAACGATTTGCTATACTGAACTGGATCTGAATCTTTTATCTGTAAATCAATACTTCAAGAATTGTAACAGTTGCCATTTTTTTATTACCCAGTAATTTGCATGGCAGCAACACATAGGAGCCCAAAGCACATTATTTTCATATTCAACCATTTTTCACTCATCTCCTTTTCCATTGCCAAGATTCACTGCAGGCTGAAACCAGAAGTACTTGGAGAAAAAGGTACTTGCCACAGTATTTCTGATTAGAACAGAACTAATAAAAAATATGTCACAGAACCAGCTGAAATTTTCCAGGTAATTTTTGAGACCAGTCATAACATAACAGGGGTGATTTCCTCCTTTAAACCAGCTAAATGTGAGGGTTTGTGAATAAAAAATTGCTCATTTCCTAAAGACCTGTGGAGGGAAAAGGTTATAGAAACGCAAAATAAATGTATGTATTTTGTGGGGCAGGGTGGTTACAAACCATTTGGTTGAGAAGGCTCCTGTGGAGCATGTAAGATTGTGAGAGGAGATTAATAGGGCTTTGCCTCTCTGTTTGTTTTAATTAATTTGGTTTCTGGTTTTGGACTGCAGCATGCTTGAATAAAAGTATATGTCTGCCAAGAACTTTTGCATGTAGAGAATATGTGATTCCTGGAGAACTGGAAATTATCAGTCATATGCATGACCAAGTACAGAAGAGTTTTTAAAAACAACTGGGCATTTTAATCCTTCTTTTCCTGAACTTTGTCAAGATTAAACATGAATACAGAAAATCATTATTGAGAAAGACAGAAACTGAGCCCTTGGGTTTGAGATACACCATGATTCTTTGCGCTGCATTCATAGCATGGAGATATTTGGAACTGAAGGTAGGTATTGCCCTGACTCAGAGTCTGCCCTGTGACTGCAGGCAGGGTTGCATTCTGACCCGGTCATGCTCCTTGGTGCTAGGGGTATCCCACACTGCTGCTCAGTATCACCAACAGTAAGCATTCAAACATCAGCAGAGCGATTTGCCTAAAACCACAAGATGGGCTTCAACGTCACACAATGCAAAAAAGCTCCTGTTTCTTTGTCTGTTTTTGTTTTCAAAGCCCAGGCTGCACTTCAGACACTTCTTGGCCTGCAATCCTGATAGCTAGGAATGTTTAAATAGAAATTGTGATTCTTCTGTAAGCTAGAGACGCTAGAATCAGAGGCTATAGGGAGGAAAAAACAACTTCCCTGCGAATCATCTAAAATGCTACTTGTAGGTGTGTTCCACTTCCTGTAGATCCAAGCTGCCCACGTATGCAGCTCCACAGGTCTTTTTCTTGGCATTAAAGCTGTCTTCGGAAGGTCCCCAATTCTCTCATTCCCCAAAGCCTCACTGCAGTTCACTGCTCAAGCTTTTGTACTGGCAGCACAGCTTGTCTGAGCCAAGCTATAAATCACTGCACTGAAATGGTTAGTTTTAAAAATAAGATTGTTTTCTCTATAGCATTACTTTTCACCAAGGTATCTCTAGTGAGCGTTTACAGAGGCCAATGAGTTTCTGCTTTTTTCAGCAGTTCGTTTATGCTGGATCACCTTAATCCTTGACTTTTGTGCAACAATAATAGGATGAAAAGTTTTTCTTCTGATGCAGAAGAGAGAAGCACTGGAAGGAAGCACAACTAGAGAAAACAGATTATGTTTATTTTAAAAATTTAATTATCTCGTACAAAACAGTGGATAAAATAATGCTTCACTATTTAACATCTCCCGATATTAAAATGAAAGAAATGAACAGACAGTGATCAAGATAGACTTTTACATTTATTCTGTACCAGCATCCCACTGCACTAGGTCTCTAAAGCAAAACAGATTTTTCAGCATTTGCAGGGCAAATGGGTCTGTATCCAAGTTGCTAGAAAACTACTAATAGAGTCCCAAGGAAACTGCTTGCTTTCCCTCATCATATCAGTGCAAGTTTAATTAGTTAGGTACACACTAATTAACCTGGAATTAGCTATTAATGAAGAAGTTGAATGAAATGCTTATGTGTTCCTTTTTAAAAAAAATCTACCAGGATCTCAGTTTGGACTTCTTTCACAAGTTTTGGCCATACTCACCATCTGAAGTGATGCAGCTTTCCAGACTAGCTACAGACTAACTCATGTGACAAAAACTATCACTTTAGGGTCCAAATCTAACCTACTTTTTTACACACAAAAATAGATGAAGTAAATTTCTATCTTGTGGGAAATACTGAGCTAAAAGTGATAAACTCTGAATTGGTTTTTTTCTCCCTCTTTATATAGAGAAAGCAACTCAGGTCTGAATGCACCTTAGCCTTGATAGCATGGACCACAAAAGAAAATAGTATGTATTTTAAAACAAGGAGGTTGGAGGAAAAATGATAGTTGAGCCACAGGAAAAATATAGTTTCTCAATGCTTACAGTTGGCCTGCAGAAAAAAGACACTTCTGTGGTTCAGATCCAAAAATTACAGACACATACAAGTATTTTTTCTTAATTTCCTGCATTACTTTTCCCTTGGGGCTTTGAGTAAATGTCTTATGATAGTGTCTCTGTAGGGGTTCTTTTCCTTTTCTCTAATACAGAAATAATGACAACTTTTCCTCACAAGGTTACTTCCAGGTTAAATTAATTAATTTTTCTAAAGTCATTTGAGAGTAGCTGCTGAACTTGTCATTTAAAATAAATTAAGAGAAGCTAGTTTGCACAGGGGCCTTAAGATTGACCTCTAATGATACAACTGTAACCTGGTGGCAACAATAACTGTGATGGAGTGCAGACCCATCTGAGATATCTTAAACTCAGGTGCTCATAGCTGCATGATTTTGGTAGTTCAGATCTCTTATGAGCTGTAATTCCTAAATGTTAAAAACAATATAGCATTGATTACCTGAACAAATGACACATGACCTTTGCTATCCCAAAGGGGTGAAAGAATCATAGAATGGTTTGGGTTGGAAAGGGACTCAAAGATCATCTCATTCCACCCCCCCTGCCATGGGCAGGGACACCTTCCACTAGACCAGGTTGCTCAAAGCCCCATCCAGCCTGGCCTTGAACACTGCCAGGGATGGGGCATCCGCAGCTGCTCTGGGCAACCTGTGCCAGTGTCTCACCACCCTCACAGTAAAGAATTTCTTCCTTGTATCTAATCTAAATCTATCTTCTTTCAGCTTAAAACCATTACCTCTCATCCTATCACTACGTTCCCTGATCAAGAGTCCCTCCCCATCTTTAGGCCCCGTTTGGGTACTGGAAGGCTGCTATAAAATCCCTCCTCTTCTCTCCTGTCAGTTTGTCCTCATAGGAGAGGTGCTCCAGCCCCCTGATCACCTTTGTGGCCCTCCTCTGGACTCACTCCAACAGGTCCATGTCTTTCCTGTGCTGGGGGCTCCAGAGCTGGACACAGCACTCCAGGTGAGGTCTTCACCAGAGTGGAGTAAAGCCGGGGAGAATAATCTCCCTCGACTTGCTGGCCACACTGCTTGTGATGCAGCCCAGGATACAGGTGGTTTTCTGGGATGCCAGTGCACATTGCCAGCTCATATTCAGTTTCTCATCCACCAACACCCCCAAGCCATTCTCTGCAGGGCTGCTTCAATCCTTTTATCCCCAGCCTGTATTGGTACCAGAGGTTGCCCCAACCCACATGCAGGACCTTGCATTTTCCTTGTTGAACCTCATGAGGTCTACGTGGGGGCCCACCTCTCTAGCCTGTCAAGGTCCCTCTGGATGGCACCCCTCCCCACTAGATCAGGGGTCCTCAAACTACAGCCCGCGGGCCAGATACAGCCCCCCAGGGTCCTCAATCCGGCCCCCCGTATTTACAGACACCACCCCCGCCCCCCGCCGGGGGTTGGGGGGGGAAACCAAGCAGCCGCAGATGGCTGCCTGCCACTGCATCCGCGCCGGCCCCCTGGTTAAACAGTTTGAGGACCCCTGCACTAGAGTATCAACAACAAAATACTCCTCTGTAAAAGACTCTGCTCAGCATTAATCAGGACTGTTGCAAATTACTTTCATGTTCCATATATCAGATATGCAACACTCAGCAGATGTCAAGTGGGTTTTTAACGTCACTTGCTTCAATGGAGAAAATACTTGTATATGTTGCACTTTCACATTTTGTGGGGTGTTACCTGATACAGGTGTTCAATCACCTGCAGCAAATTCTCCTTTCGCTCAGACAAGAATGATATCAGGAAAACGAGAACATGCTATCAGTTCCCTGCACTGAGCCCTTTTGCTTCCATACCGTGATCCCTGATTGCATTTGTAACCAATCTCCTGTACATCTGTTTATCCACACAATCTGATGGAGGCATTTGTGGGGAAGGAGTAAAGGCAGGAAATTTCCTGGTTTTGTCTAACAAAACTTCCTTTTTCTAGGAAAACTGCTTCACATTAGTGCAGTTCTGTCTTCTGTCTGTGAAATGAAATATGTCTTAACATGAAATATTTCCAAAAGCCTTTTACAGCCTGCAGTTCCTCTAATAAAAGGATTTCCAGCTCTTCCTCTCTGATCACCCCCCTGTCTGAGAGTCATCACTATGAAGAAATGTGTTTCCTGACAATCCACCTACATATTCTTTAACTCGGTTTATCTCATTACACTTTATTGTACCATGGAAATAGTGTTTCCTGGTCTTAACGGCTCTAGGCAAAAGGCCTGATAAGGCTTGCTGATATCTGTGAATATTATTAGAACTACAGAACTGGACTTGAATGGAGATATTTCAATAAAGCTGTTAAAAATTAATTTTTCACAGTGTTCCACTAACTAGCAAGTCAGGCTTTATATGCAGTAGCACACCAAACTTCATGTGTAGCACCTAATTAAGGATTTCGGAATCTTTTTTTCTTTACTTTTTCTGTTTATGTGTTCACATTCTTTCAGTTGATTAAGAAGGCCTTTTCTCACCCTCTGCTGTGAAAATGATTTTCAGCTTCCTCTTTTCCATTTACTTGAATCTCATTACTCATTTGTTTGAATCTCATTGCTGCTCAGAACTGGACTTTTTCTTTTCTTTGCTAAAATTCGAGGTAAAAGGAAGGCAATGAGTTATAAATATTGGCTTACAGAAAAAAATACTAACAAAATTGCCTTTGTTAGAAAAATAATCAATCTTTTTAGTCCTATGTCCTTAGCTTACAATATGTTGGGGGTTTTTTTGTGTGATTCATGATCTACAACTAAAAATGGGTCTCTGATGGGATGTAGCATCAGCTAAAGTGATACATAGATTGAGAACAGTGGAGCACACCTGAATGTGTCCCCACAGCATTTTTCAGCCAACTAATTTACCTTTTGCAAACATGCTCTTCTTTGGGTAAGACATTAATTTTTAACAGGAACTACTGTACTCCATTCAAAACTTTAAAGATGACTGAGGGGCATAAGTTCAGAAAAAAATCATCTTCAAGCTAGTTTAAACAGTATGACAATATATTTTATTATGTGCTTGTACTGAGGAATTAATCTCCACCATAGCCTTTCAGGTGCTCTTTAATGCAAAGGGCAGAAATAAAAAGACTTACTTGTAAATTGATTTAGGCTAAGAGAGCATTTTTCAAGCAGAGTGGAATTATTTTACATGCATGGGCAGTCTATACATGCAGTTGTATAGGACAATGACAGACTACCTAAAAACATGAGAATATGAATGAAAAAAATCAAATAAGGAAACCAAAGACAGGCACTAAACATTACTTACCTTTATTTCTGTCTTCATCCATGGTGAAAGGTGTTTATGGATATATTACTGCCTCCCTAACTTACCTGAGTGATCATCTGACCAATATAGTAGAGAGTTAGACTTTCACAATTTGAGCCTGATTATAGAAAAATTTGTTTTTCTGCTAAAGATCAGACACAACCTACAGATAGTACAGGTGTCCAGGGACTTTTTGTATGTAAGTGCAAAGTCACTCTCTCCAAAGCACCTTGCCATTCTGCAGAGTGCTCAGCTCATCTTTAAAATCAGGTCATAGAATAATATCGATGGGAAAATACCCATACAGATCTTTGGTCCAACCCTTTCTCAAAGCAGAAGCAACTAGATCAAGTGGCTTGGGGTCTTGATGAATTTTGAGTATCTCTGAGAATGCAGAACTCACAGCCTCTCTGGGCACCTGGGCCAGTGTTGAACTACAATCAGTGAAAAATTTTTCCTCTTACATTAAGCTGAGATTTCCCTTGCTGTTACTAGCAAATAATGCCTGTCTCTTGTCTTTCTACTGTGCACCTCTGGCTCTGTCTTCCCTGTGGACCATCTTTAAGTATTTGAATTCAGTTAGATGCCTGTTTAGCTTTGTACTCTGCAGGCTAAACAAACCTGCCTTCCTGAGCCTCTCCGTGCATGTCGTGTCTCCAGCCCCTTGAACCATCTCAACGGCCCTCCTCTGGACTTGCTCCAGTCTGTTAGTATCTCTCTTGTCCTCCGCAAAACTAGACACTAGTATTCCAGCTACAGCTTCATGAGTATCGTTTCAAGTGATTAAAGGGAAATAATCATGACCCTTAACCTGGGACCACACTTCTGATCAGTGTGTCTGAACGGCTAAGATGAATACAGCCTGAATTTGCCAGTCCCCACTGGTAACACTGATTGGAGACCACAGGACTGGCTGGATTGCTTCTGGAGAAGCTGATGCTGGCAAAACTACAGGAGACACATTAAGGAGCGTTTACTGAGGACTGGGAGAGCAGACTATTGTTCCTTAGCAGGAACAACCTATCTGCAAATAGCTCTGAAGCTCAGCTTCCACCCACCACCTTGAAAAACTACTGTGTGTACTCATCACACCAAGACCAGAATTTAGCAGAATATGACAGCTTCTTTTGGCTTTTATTAGGGAACAAAAGAAGTGTTTTCTTGCTCTTTGAATGAAGATGGTAGTGTTTTCCGTGGTGCATTCTAACTCAGACCGTCCTCGGTTGTAGGTAAAAAAGAAAATACCAAGAACGGGAAACCTCATAAACTTATGAGAAGACTGAAACAGCCCCTAAAACATCTCAGCTAGACACCTTGAAAAGTAAAGACCTCTGTTGACCAAGTAAGGACTTCAAGAGAAGGCCCAAAGCAGGCTTTTTCAGGCAAACCTGTCATCTTACTTCATCAGCCTAAAGGCTGTTTCCCCCAGGGGAAGGCAGGCCTTGAACTTTCTAACACTGTCAGTGTATTTGCAAAGAACAAGTAGAGCCTTCCTTTTCTACCACTGATGTGTTGCACTGCCTTTCAGGCCTCAAGATACGTTGCATAAGAGAAGTGGTCTTCAAAGGCCAAAGAAAGATCAGTGCAGAAGGGATCTTCTCCTTCTCCACACACAAGCCAAAATTATGAGCAGCAGGTTGTGCTGAACTACAGCTATGTTCTTTCACATCCTGGCATGGAGAGCAGCCAATAAATATTTGTGTAGAAACTGCCCTGCCAAGCTATTGAGCAAAGCATTGGGTGGAATCTAATCTTAAACCTAGCCATAATAAAAGACCCTGTCAAAAGATCAACAAATGGAAAATACTGTACAGAATTTAAAATACCAATGTCTCCTTGTCCTTGTCCTTCCTCGTGCGGATTTTTTCACCATATACCTGTCACCATTCTTCTGTCAACACCCTACCTTTGAGCCTCCCTAGCAAATACATGTTAATTCTATGTTTCCCACAGGACATCTGTGAAAGCCTTCATTTGTTAAAACCATTTTTAGGAACACTGAGTACACTTACATTATTTATAACATAGCTAAAGCTATTTCCCAAATTGTAGCTGTTCTGTAATAATTTTCTTTCTCCTTTTATTCAAGGTGCATGGCAATTACTGTAACATTGTTCTTGAAAATGTGCCAGAAACTCTCATCTTATCTGAGTTTACTTTTTTCAGTTTTTCCTTGCTAAAATATTTCAAATGTAGTATTGAAATATTTTAAGCATATGATACCATATATATTACATGGAAACAATTGATAGATATCCTTTCAGAATATTCATTCCTCCATTTCTTCATACATTCACATTCATAAAACATTGCTGATCCAATTTTTCTTGTACTAAAATAGACATAACCACTGACCTCCCTGATAAAAGTTGCTAATACTGTCCTACAATATAACTCAATCCATCCTGATAACAAAAAATAAGAGGCTCAGCATAATTGGGTACAGGCATCACCAAAGAGGAGAAAATACAAGCAGAGATTCTTGGCACGTTTGCAAATTCTTCATACAGAAAGGAGCACTCTTCTGCAAAGCAGAAGAAAGACTCTTTGGTAGTGGGTATGTCAAATAGCACTGAAATTCCTCTAACATCTTGAGCAGACACACACTTCATCCACCAAAAGCTCTGGATGCCGTGGCCTAAACACTCTTCAAGAAAGCAGGCAACATTCACATTCCTCTTGCATTGGCAGTCTTTCTTTTAACCACTCACTGTGAGATGGAAAACCAGTCTTGGGTTTGTTTATGATTTTTGGTTACATGACAACTAGCACAAGGAACCCAGATTAAGGGGAAGAAGGAGAGAAAGAATTCCCTTTTTGGTGACAGCTTCAGCCAAAGCAAGAAACTGCATCAGTAAGTTAACAGTGTTGTTAGGCAGAGTAAGGAAAGCCGACTGTGGGCTGTCCTTTCTGGGGATGCAAGTTTCTTACCTCAGCAAAGGGTCCAACAGATGCCAGAGCTGGCAAAAGGGAAGAGCTGGGAGGTACTCTTAGGTGGTAGTCCAACCAGGACTGTGGCAATCTTATTATTTGATTTTATACATAACTTTGATACATACCCATTTAAGTAGTTACCTACATATAACCTTAAAAAAGAAAAAAAGAAAGCTTCTCTCTTAGGATGATGCTGTGCCACAGTGCTCACCAGTATTAACACTGAACAGACTAATTCCATAGCTTCACAAGGGAGGAAGCAAACTGTGCAGTGAGTCTTGGAGCTGAGGTCTATGTTAGCTGATACTGCTCCCGCAGTCAGTGTCTTTTAAAGCCACCTCTCAACTCCTTTCTCAACCAAGAAAATAATCAGCCCTTATAAGTGAAATAACCCTACAGAACTCTGCAACGCTAATATATAGCCCTATATGGTGATGAAAAATGTCCTGATTTGAAGATTCAATTCTTCAGTAGGTATGAAGAAAACATATGTAGTATGTTTAGCCGTTTACGACGCAGACTTTCACATTTGCAGACATGTCTAAGAACAGATATTTCCTTCAAATAGAAAAGTGGTTCCAACAGAGAATGCTCCAAGCTGATATATACTGAAAGCAGAAGGACAGCTATGGGAAATACATCAAAACTGAGAGATACCATAAAAGGGAGAGGTAGTTCCTTACTCTGAACAAAGAAATAAAAGAGCTGAGATATATACTTTCCTAAATACTCAGGGGATTAAATCTTTTCTGTAAGAAAATAAAACAGTAAAGCTGGTAGAATAATGAACAGTTAGGAAAACTAGATGACATACCAACTGACAGTACTGCACACTGGGAAAGCACACGGCCATCAAGCCTGTCTTTGTGTAGCTGCGGTATTTGAAGCATTGTGTTCAGTTGTGATGCATTATTACAATTGTAGTCACAGAAACAGTGGTTGTACTTGGATAGCACGCCCTACAATTAAATATCTTCTGGTATTTTCTCATCACAAAAAAAGGGGGATGACTCAGTGAATCATTTACTCCAGTGATGAAGCTTGCCTGAGAAGCTCCTGCTTCCCTGTTCCTCCTGCCCATCACTCAAAGAATCATAGAATTGTTTAGGTTGGAAAAGACCTTTAAGAACATCACATGGCCCTCCCACACCCCTAGGCTCTACTGTGCAGCTGTCTGAGTACTTAAGAAATTATTTGGGTTAAGGATAACCATTTTTTCCTATCTGAGAGGGCTTATAATTTCAGAAGCAAATCTGATCTCCATATCTGTTTATGTGATTACACTTTGCCCTGTCATTGTAGTGTCTGAATGCCATGTCATTTGGCAAGCCTTACATATGTTCCACCTTGCCAGAATTAAGAGGTGGGACCCACCGGTCATTATATCTATCATAAGCAACTCCAGTGTGTGAGGGGTAATCCCCAGGTGGGCTGTGGCCGCCCGCACGGGATGCCCCATGAGGCAATACAAATGATAAAGACTAACAAAAATAACATTAGCGCTTACTCATCTTTGCCACAATAAAAGAGGAAATGCATTCAAGTGACCACTTCGTCAGCTTAAGGAAAAACAGCTTCCAGGGTTAGGGTACGGTACAGATGAACTACTCTAATTTTGGGCTGCTGCCGAAGACAGTGTTTACATTACCCAGCTGCCCTGCTTCTCTCACCCCTCTTCAGCGCTTGTGTTGCTCTTTCACCACTATTGCTGCTTGTCTGACCAGCCTGATCACAGCACTAAACTGACCTACTAAAACCAGCCCTACCAAATAAATAAGTGAATACTTTTATCTTTGTTTGGCTTCCTAAACTGACACCTCTCACCCACTCGACTCCTGCAGCGGGTCCCAGCTGTTGTGCAGTGTTTACCCCCACAATCATGACAGCAGCGTCCTATCTCAGATACCAGAAAGTATCACCATTAGCCTAGATGTGTGTAAACCAGAAAGTAGTGGTTTAATTTTTCTGGGTTTTCTAGCATTTGATCTGAGGCTAACATCTTTAAAAGTATGTAATGCTGAGGAGGTGTTTGCTGGATGACTTGGCACAGAGCTTCTGAGGACAGACAGGAGAAAAACTGAATTTCTGTAAGTTCATAGAAACTTACTCAGCAATTTATGCATCAAGCCTGTACCTTCTGTTTGAGCATTCCCACGCTTATTTTCAGCAGATCTCCAATCTTGGCGGAGATGAAGAATCTCTGGCTAAGTGCAATTTCCAGTGATTAATTGGTTTCATTGTTAAAAATTTATGCCTCACTTCCAGCCTGAATGTGATTAGTTTTCACTTCCAGCAAGTGGATCTTCTTATACTGTTGGTCCCCTGACAATGGTGTTCATACTGTGCAGCTACAGCAACAGAGCACTAGAAAAAGCAGCTTCATTAAAGTGTTATTTCACTATCAGTCTCAAATATTGCTGATGTACATTGCTGTGAATCTTCATATTGTAACCTTCACCTCTTTCCTAAGGGCTCTGGGGAGAGCTGTCCGGAGAGACACCTTAGTGCACCCATAGCATTTGTCACAAAGTTCATGCAGTCAACTGCCAAAAACGTGGAACGATTTTGTTTCTCTCAGAACACCACAGTCAGGTGTGTGCATTATGGATTTTTCTTTTTAGCCATTATCTGATGTGCTAGACAATGGCCACAGCTGGAGAAGAGACACCAGATGGTTGAGACCACTGGGCAGGAGTGATGCCAAGATATCTATCTGCTCTTGGATGCTCACATTATCTGTCAACCGCATCAGCAGACTTACAATCTGGGATGATTTTTCTAAAGTTTGACTGGAATGACCAGCTGATTTTATACTTCTTTTGCAGCAGGAAGATAAACAGTCTGTTGGATCATCTGGGCATATGTCATCCAGGCAATTCCCTTACAAGGTCGGTGTGGCTTCATGCATAGTGAGAACAGAGGAAGAAAGGAGTCCTGGCTGGCACTGGCAGCCATGCAAGCCACCCTGGTTGGTAGTAGTGGCTTTTCCATTAGAATCTCATCTATTGCAAGGGCAACAGGGCAAGCCTCCAAGCCTGTGAGAGGAGCTTTTTTCTCAAAGCATTCAAATTCCATGCACAAAGCCCACCTTTTCAGCCTTAGAGCTGCAAAAGACATACATGACACTCAGTGGGAGAACCCCATAGGAAAAGCAGAAAGAAATTCTATAGAGTGCATCTTTTTTTAGGTTTAAATATCAATAAGACTTTGCAAATTATCTTGCCTTTAATGTAATGCACATAAACAGACACAGATCCCTATGTAGACATATGATATAGCTAATAAAATCATATGTAATAATAAAGAACTAATACAATTGTGTGCAAAGTTCCCTTAAGAAGCAAAATTCTGGAATACCTAATAAGCTTTCATGTTTGTTATGAATTAGTTATGAAATAATCTTCACCATGTTAAAATAAAGTTGTGTGCTATAAGGCTTAGTAAGAGTTATTACAGTTGTAAGATTTCTAGGTTTTAGTAACACGTAGAAAACAGCTGCCCCATGCAGCCGCACACACGTGCGTTCTCACAGCCAGCTATGCTGAGCCTCCTTTTGTGTGCTGCTCACTAGCAGCAGCAGCTGGGAGGACAGCCCTTGCAGGTGTTAAGACAGTAAGCCAGTTTTGCCCTCTGAATTTTCCAGGCCATTAACTTTCAGCTATCTTGGTTCAGTGAGCCTGTTCTACTACCCCAGAGCCTCACCACACTCACTCATAGGACAAGCTCTACCGGAGGCTGACCAGCAACATCGCCCCCAAAGAGATCTGAGGCTGTACAGTCCATGTCCTGCAGCAGCAAGACAAATGCCCTTTCCAGCCCCGTCTTAGCAGGAAAGTTGAATCCTGCCCTTTTCACTTCCAGCTTTGCTTTCCTACAGCAGTGGAGGAAATGATTCCATGAAGAAAGGCTAAGCCCAAATCCAGTCATCTGGTTTTTGTGGTGACTTCTGTAATACTCATCTTTATATGCACTGTTTATAGTCCTTTGAGAGCAGGGACCTGGGGAAGTACTCTGCACAGACATAGTCATGGTCACAGTATATATGTACAATCTGTGACAGAATTTAACTGGCAACTTCAGCTACGCTTACAGTACACATACCCAATACAGCTGCTGACTTCCGTTCACAGGTGAAACACAGTGTGCCAGCACATTCTGTAAACTGCTCTTTGGAATCCTTATGCACTGTTCTGAAAAGTCATGCTGCCAACATGCGGTGGACCATTTGTGAGTTGGTCTCACATAATGACTGTCACTTCTGCATGAAAGAGACCTGGTGCAAAATAAGATCTATTAACTACACTGTAAGATCAGTTCAACAGAGGAAGGTACACCACCTTAGACACAGGACTATTTGCTTGACAGTCATATTAATGTCTGCCTGAAATCCCAGCCTGAGATTGTAAATTGTCAGCACATAAGACCCAGTGGGTTGCCCTGAAAAGTGATGACCAGTGTCCTTGCAAGGCTTCTTAAATATTTGAAAGGACCCTGACAACTGAAGAAACAGAAACCTATCTTTATCTATCTTCAGGAAAGATCGAAAGAACGCACTGAGGAATCACAGGGCAACCAACCTCACTGAGGCTGGAGCAAGTCCTCTTAAAGCACTTTTCTAGGCACATGAAGGAGAAGAAGGAGTGATGGTGAACAGTCAGCATGGACTGTCTAGGGGTAAATCATGTGTGACCAGCTGGGTGTCTTACTGTGATAAAATGACTGGAACTGCAGATGCGGGGGGAGTAGTGGATGTCATTTACCTTGACTTTAGCTATGCTTACAATGCTATTTCTGCAATATTCTTCTATCCAGGTTGGGATAGTACAGCCTGGGTGAGTAGACAGACAGGTGGGTAAACATTTGGTTGGACAATAGCCCTCAGAGACTGGTGGATAATGAGTCATACTCTGCCTTGAGCTTGGTAACAAGTAGGGTCCACATGGGTCTGTACTGGGACCTGTTCTCTTTAAGATCTGTATCACTAACGAGATGGACAAGGTAATGAAGTGCAGTTTCACCAAGTTAGCAATTAACACAAAGTTGCAAGGACCAGCTGATAATGCATGAGGGCAGGGCTGCCATCAAGAGGGACCTGGATAGGCAGAAGAAAGGGTCCCATAAGGCCCACATGCACTTGGGGTGGGAGCAACATGCAGCCCTGCCGTGGGCAGGCGGAGTCCTGGCAGCACTGCTGGTGGGGCTGAGGTCAGTGCTGGAGAGAAGGTCCTGGGCCTTGGTGGACCACCAGCTGAGCAAGGGCCAGTCTGTGCATCTCATCAGCAATGGGGACCAGCAGAACCTGCAGCAGTATGAGCAGAGCTCAGCTTTGCAGCATATATGGCTTTTGAGACACCTAACAACACCCTAGCACCCATGGGGAGGGGACAGAGTGGGCAGGGACAAGCTCTTCACAGTGGTGCCTGGCAGGCAGAGGGTGAGAAATAACAGGCATAAGCTGAAATTAAAGTTCAAGCTAGAGATAAGGAATGACTTTTTCCCCACAGGAACAGCTAGGCAGTGGAGCAGGTTTCCCAGAGAGATTGTGCCATCTCTGTCCCAGCTGGACAAAATCTTGAGTATTCTGGTCTGATCTGGCACATGACCCTGCTTTGGGCAGGAGGTTGGACTAGTGTCCTCCCAAGGTCACTTTCAGCCTGAATGACTCCGTGAATGCTTTTATGTTGAACAGTCTAAGACCTTTGTGTGAAAAAAAATAAATATCCTTGAGCCCAAAAATTTCTGTAAGACTTTTCAGCCTCTGTGGTTGCCTTTGCTAGTGTACTGAGCATGGATTCACAACTGGAATTATTCCTATGGATTTATTGTGATAGAATTGTCTTTGGGAGGCCTTTGGCTGTATTTCCTCCTGATTATTGGTTGCTAGAGATCAGCTCTGGTGCAATGTCAGAAAAAGCCCCCTCAGCCTGAAAGTCCTTGGTACCAGTTCCTGTGATGTTCTGTGTAACATTCTGACTTTCTGGTAATTTCTTGTGGTGACAGTTCTTTCAAAGATGTATCATACATGCTTTAATATCATACATGGGGTTTTCAGATTCACTAATTACTTTTGTTTCTGTCTTGTCCATCACATCATCTAAAACCCTCTTCTTTTCCTCATGGAGGTGATGCATCCTCAAAATCAAAACGGGTCTCTGCTGGGCACATTCCCAACCCTAGCAAGTGTCCTGCTAACTCCTGATCAGTTGTCAGTGGAACTGCTTATGGAGTGCAGTGCCATTCAGCATGAGTTAGAAAGGCATAATCTGTGTCCACACAAACAGTATTCTTTTAAAAATACTAATAGGCTTAATATACACCTACTAGTAAGCAACAAGCCTATTATCTTTTACTAGTAATCCTCCATCCTATTTCCATTTCCTTGTACAGTGCCACCTCTTTAGATCACATCCAAACTAAACCTGCAGGCTCTTCAGAATGGGTTCCTTCCTTTATCTATTCATTTAAGTGACAATAATAAAATAATGCAGAACTAGTCACGAAACCAGAGGTGGAGCTTCTAGTCACCAAGTTTCACATAGCTAAGCATTGAGTGGGAGTAGATTTTGGCAGGCCAAGGCAAAAAACAAGTTGGCTTGCATTTGTCCTGTGATAAATGTCACAGTGCAGTGATAAATCTCCCAGCCATGTAAAAGTGCCGTCTCAAGACACAGGATCTCGAGACGGTTCTGCAGATGTCAAAATCAGGTGAAAGGTAAATCACTGGGAGCTGAATCAGCAACATGAAGAGTTTTGTAATATTAAAAATGTTTCTCTCTTCCAAACAGAGCCTACTGTGTAAGTATTTTAGTATGTAATACTAAAATGAGTCTAATACTAAAGTGAGTCTAAGAAAAACCTGATTTGTTTATAAGCAAATTTGGAACCAAGGCTCACTCTTTTATTGACTGTATGTGCCCAGTGCAGCATAATGGTGCTCTGGTTTGCACTGGTATCTCCTAACTACCAGAACAAGTATGTATCACTCACAGTGAGAATGTTCATCTTCGGGAAAAAAGACAAATTGCTTGGTTAATGTAAGACTGGATAAAACACAATGAAATACCATGTCAAGATCAGGGAATGGAGTAGCTGCCTTATTTTTAAGGGGATTTTTATCTTTCTGTTTTATGATTTTAGTGTCTCTAATATCAGCTGCAGTCATGGACATAGCTATCCACAGAAAATGACTGTCATAGGGAAGAAAACCTTTACTGGTTTAGTTTCCCAGCAGAAACAAAGGCTCTCTGTTCCCTGCCAAAACACTATGGTTTTGCTTGTAAATAAATTCTAGTTAAGAATAAAGAAAACAAGAGGGGATGTAAATAGTACATAGTAACTTAATATATAAAGCACACTTATATAAGTTAACATATGCAAAATTAGTATAAAAGAAAGAGTGTAATTGTGTTGGGGTGTCTAAATCTTGGAAACAACACAGCTGCCAAAAATTTCAAGTTCTTAATAGCTGTGAGTTGCTTACTTGCTTTTGGCTAATTGCCAAAAAAATTCTAAAGGGGATTACTTTATTGCCTTAAGTTTGCCCTTGTAGCTTTTAGGAAAGTGTTGAACATCCCAGAAGATACTTTGCCTGATACCTATTTCAAGGGTGTACCAATCCACCCCAACAGAACAGGAAAAGCCTGTTGGCTCTTTTCCTGCCTTCTTACAGGACAAGCTTTAAGAAAAAGAATGACTGAGACTTTTTGATTCAAGTAAAATTTAAGTAGCTGATTATTATAGTGCAAATAAAGATAAACCAAAAGAAAAATAAATACTTTTTTAAACTCTGAAACTGTGGCATTGCCCATACAATTTCAGTTCATAGCACATACTAACAAGGAAATTTACTTGGGTGAGTGGTGTCAATGAACAAGCAAGGGATGCTTCTCAGCCTTCACAGCTGGGGGTCTCATTCCTAAAAGGAGCACCACAGCCTCCAAATGCCACATTACAAAACAGGACACAGGCATGGGATGCAGCTTACTGAATACAGCCTGAAGTTTTTTCATTTGCCTTTCAACGGAAGTATCGAAGACCTGTTCTTTCTTCTTTAATTCACATTAGATAAACTCATAAGGGGCGTGAACACATCAAAAACATCTCTACATGGTGTTTTACCTCGCTTCTCTCTGCTTCATTTATGAAAATACAAATTAAGCACTGTTAGGTTTGCTTCTCTGTTTAGAAATTTAATTCTCTGCTTGTCATCCTGCTTATCAGATGGTATGGAGAGCTGACTGGGCTGAAACTTCAGCTGGCTGACTTCTTGGGCCACACAATGCACATCATGAAAATCTTTCCTCAGTTTTCCGAAGTTCTACAAAAGCTATAATCAATGTCATATTGGTTACATGGGAATTCTGACAATCTTTAAACTTCCAACAGATCCTGTGAGACACCAAGAGCATGACAGGACATATCAACATTGCAGAAGACAAACGTGGCAGAGAGTCTTGTAAGTAGCATCTGTCCTCCCTACATTACTGATAGAATGTGCAATTACGCTCTGGAGATATAATGTAACCTGTGTTATGCAAAGCACTTCTTACATGACATTATCATTCTTACACCTGTATGTTATAAATCATGCACTGTAAGAAGCTTTATTATTGAAATGACTTACTAATTTTATAATCAACCATTGCTTTGTGGCACTGCAGGGAAACTAAGCGTAACACATGAAAATGAACAGATGCCAGGAAACGGATGTCAGAATGGGATTACTTGGCATGTTGTGAGGGTCCAGCCTTGGTAGCTTTCTGATCTTGAGGTTAGGGAAAGAGTGTTTGATTTTTAATCTTATTCCTTTATGGGCTTGGTGTTTTAGGCCTTCTTGAGGAAAAAAGGGTGGTAGTATGGATCGTTGTGGACTAACCAGGCCCAGGACAGGAGATCGTAATAGCAACAGGAGTTAATGATGCAGCACGCTAACTGAAGCTGCTCTCTCCTCCTGACTTTCTGTCAACTGAAAAATGACCACACGACACAACTGACAGTGCAGGTGTCTCCAGGTGTGTAGAGGAAATGGGCTTAGACAGTGCAACACACACAGACCCAAAGGAGGGTAAACAAAACGTCATCATGAAGGCAACTGAAACACAACTGTGTAGAAATTAATCTCAGATTGATAGCACCTCCAGCACAAAAGTGAACTAGGATAACACACATAGCAGGGACTGAATCATGTTGCTAGAATATCCCCTGTGAAGCAGAAGCAAATGCTGCTTGTCACTGCAAGCATAATCCGGTGGTAGTGGGGACACCTGACAAACTGCATAACCTTCTCCTGTCTATGGGTTGTAGTACAACAGGAATATTGTGATTTCACTGCAGAAGAATATCCTGGTGATCCTCAAATTTTTTCACCTCAGGATTCCCACTTTCTCTTGAGTAACCTTCACACAGCAGTTGCCATGTGAACTTTTTGCTAGTGCTACTGCTACAGCTTTCAAAATTGTGTTTCTTCTACCATTTCCATGAGTTACATATGGACTACAGGATGATTACAGCCTATTGGGACAGATTCTGTTTATAAGCTGTTTGAACTACATTGACAATGCTATGAACTTGCACCAGCTAACTTTTCCCTCTTTTCCATGCCTCCAGTAGTTAACAATGAAGTGTAATGTTTCAGCAGGAAGCCAGGCAACATCACTTTCATTAATTCCTGCAATATAAAAGATTGTCCTTATGCACTGCAGCAAAGATAGGAAGGAGGAGTGCAAGCCCAGGGTGGTAAATACCCTTGGAAGGTCTCAGTATACCACATCATTTGCTCAAATACAGTCATAAGCAGAAACCGACATTTTGCAATGATTATGAAACTTTTGGTCCATGATCCTGAAAGTACATAGTGATGAAATAATTTACCCAAGGTTAGGCTTGGAGCCAGTGATAAGAATTGGCATCAGAAATGAGGAGACAGCAGCACTTAACAGATAAAATAAAGCACACTGCAGGTTTTTATGTTTATCTCTGGCTCTTGAGCAAATAACATCCTCAAAATTGCCAGTCCCCCAGAGTACATTAGTCACTGTGTGTTAATCAAAGGTTGTGGCTAATAACAGTAACATACGTGTTAAAAGAACTGGACCTTTTCCTCAAATCAATCTATCCTTTTTATGAAGTACTTATAGAATCTATTTTCTGTATGTTAATCTCTTTTTTTTTTTCTTAAAAAAATAAAACCCTTGTTATTAGACTTTACAGACCAACATAAAGTGAAGTAACTGGTGTTTACAGATATTATCTAAATATCACAATTTCGAACATATTTTACTCAACAACATTTACCATTTCAGTGATACTACAGTAAACCACGGAGGGTGGCTTTTCAGTAATCTTTTATGGCACTTTAGTGTCAGTCCAAAACAAAGCCTCACTCTGCGCTCCATCAGGTGTGGAACATGAAACCAACAGATGACTAACTAAAATCTGAAGAAAGTGCCAGTAAAAATGCCTGGAGACTCACAGATGTCTTGAAACATGAGATGCAGCTTTGTAGTTTAAACCACTATTATATCCAGCCTGGTCTAGCGCCTCCTCCAGAAGTTACCAATATTCAATACTGCTGAGGACAGACTAAATGGATAATACCTGGCTGGTGTAGAAACACCTAAGGAAAGGTGCAAGGTGAAGGGAAGAGAATAGTCTGTCATTACGGGTGTATGTGAGGCTTTCTGACCACAGTGCTGCCTTTCACCACCACCACCTGCTGGAGGGATAGTTATCAAAGTGCAGCAGAAATAGCATCAGCATAGTCCTAAGGCAGACTGCTTGATACGGACATATCCTCAGTTCAGGTAAGTTCTGACCCTGATCATTATGTCATTTCTTCTGCCTAGTTAGAAGAACTGATCTCTCCTCGGAACCATCACTGAAATATTTAATTGCAGAGCTCTACTTACTGTAGCTGCATGAAAATCACATCTTACAGAGACCGTTCTTTAAGGGTCCTTCCCTATACCAGATATGACAGCTCCTGAGTGCATTCCAAATACCCACTAGTGTGCTATCTAATGTATTAAGTCATGGCCTTCCAAAAAAGCTGCATGTGTTTTGGATTATAATGTCCAAGAAGCTGTCAACACCTTATCATTCTGGAAGTGTTCAGTGTACAGTTAAGCCTATAAAAAAGGAATCCACCACCAGCTGCTAGTCCTCCTGAGATCATTGATGTCACTGCCTGCTCACTGCCCGCTGTAGTATGGACTGGAACACTTACCCCATGCACAAATGATTTCACATGGCAGTTTCTCAGACACTCCATCTAGGCACAGATGACCCCAGAGAAGATCAGGTTTGAAGTCTGCACTGACCACAGGGAGAGCTTTTGAATACATTTTCTAGCCAGATGGATAGCACTTGATATGGTCATGTAACTGAAGAAGGCACTTCAGTACACAACATCCACCCAAATTTCAAAGTCCATGCTCAGTCTCCTCCTGCTTCTGTTTGTCAAAAGCATCAGTGTTTCCAAACTTCTGACTGCTTTTTTCTTTGGAAGTGAGTTTTCAGGACATCATATTGTCCTGAGCCAACTGCTTCCCTCATTTCCTTACAGCTTTGCTGTCTTTATCCAAGTCCCTCCATCCTGATTATCACAGAGGGCTGCTGATTCCTTTGGCAGAGGGAAAGAGCATATCCATTCTATTTTTTTTCTTATTATTGTCTGAAGGGCTTGACAGAAAACAGCAGGCCATCCTTCCAGCAGAAATGAGATTATTCAATGTTCAAACTAGTCCCCCTGCTTTCCCATTTGTACATCATTCCTAACCACAGTAGAAACTTCTGAAATTATATCCGAACTAGACTTGTGAAGGTGGCAGTTACCTGGCTTTCAAGTCTTCGCAGCTGGATGATGCCCTTACCTGTCAAACCCAGCATGCTGCAGAATGTCAACCACTTGGCTCCATTTCAGCGCAGGCCAAAGGATGTTGAGTCTGACTGTGATAAAGAAGCATCCAGAGGAACTGTCAAAAGTCTCTGACAACCCCATCTATCAAGGGAAACTGCTCAACCATAATTACAAAAGCCCGTAAGTTCAGACACTGTCTAGATACACCCATGTTTCTTTTCACTCTAACACCAGAAATACCTTCCTCTAGTTCCTGCATGGAAAAAATTATCTTTTCTATAATTTAGTGCACACTATCATTCAAGCCACTTAGAGCAGGCTATAACAAGATGTTCCCCCTGTTTAGGAGACTTATGAAAACTTCACCTCATGAGCTATAATGCTTCCTCCCACTGTCAGCATCTCCTTTCTGTTACGATTTTCTGTCCTAGTGAATGTAGCTTGCCAGGTATCACTGAAGTGCTATTGCAACAAAATACTAAACATTAGCTGGTCTAGATGTTTAGAGATGCAAATCATATTACTGTGTCTCTTTTACACAGTTATTCTTAATTTTATGTGCAAAAACGTTCAGTTAGACAAGTTCTCCATATTTAAACCTATATGTAAGCCTCACAAGTAAAAAAGTGTCAATATGTAAACACAGCAAACAGATTTTTACTAAACTTTTACACTGGAATGCAACTTGATAACTTGCACAAGCTTCACAGATTTTCCTTAGCATCCTATTTGCTATCCCAATCTATAAGTACATCACAAGTTACTTAAAAAATTATCTTTTCAGCTGTATAATTCAGAACTTCGTATTTTGCTGTTAATGAAAAAACCCAGCCACATCAGCAATTAATATTGTGGTCAGTGCTGAAGCACTTAGGTTCTCCATACCCACCTCCCAAGACACCTGAGGTTAGCTGCTCAAGACAGCTACCCAAGATCGTAGAGCAGTTCTATCCAGTTATAGACCTATCATGAAGAGAACTATAAAAGCTATTTACAAATGTCCACTGAAGCCAAGAGAACAAAAAACCACAGCTAATAGTAACCTCAGGTCAGTGTTGTGAATAGCCTGACTGTTGCCTTTTCCATTACAAATTTCATTAATATCTAACTTCTCACAACTCTGGATTCACAGGAGAAAAACAAATGTCAATGCCTCAAATCAGTCATCAAATCAGCTCACAGAAAGTAGCAACCACTAGCAATAGTTAGCAAGTGTAGGAAATGTGCGTGAAAGAATACCTAAGAGTCTTAGTTGGTGTAATAACCACACCAAGACCTGGAAAAGTGTCGGCATGGAAAAGAAAACAGATTGTATTAACTGCCACCTGATGACACATGAAGACAATATGTTCATCTTCTTCCTTCTGCAGTTTTCTCTTTGATTTCCTTCACCTAGATACAGTATCTACCTTTAGACAGTTTTCTTTAGATTCAGTACATCCCCAGGGACATTGCAGATGTGTCTTCCCTGAGTCTGGACCTCTATATTTCACAGTATTGTAATCTTATTATGATTTGCAAATTTTACAAAACCACAAAATATAGTCCTCTACTGTGGCCTTGGCTATGTGACCTAGTGAGCCCTTGCTAACACTATACATAGCATAGTCTTCCCTGCACCTTTTCAGCCACCCTGCTGTTAACATGTTGCCCCCTTTCACTTTTCCACCTTTCACCTTTCCACTGGTCCTACTCCCAGACTGGGCGAAAGACAACCTACCTTTCAGAAGTTGTGAATTCCTTACCCCTGGCAGTGTTCAAGGCCAGGCTGGATGGGGCTTTGAGCAGCCTGGTGGAGTGGAAGTGTCCCTGCCCATGGCAGGGGGGTTGGACTAGATGATCTTTAAAGGGCCCTTCCAACCCAAACCATTCTACAATCCTATGGTTCTGTGGTGCAGGTGTCACAAAGTCCTGCATCATGAATCCTCCACTCACACATCACAGTGGAGCAAGGTACTACTGAGCCTGCTGAGGGAAACATTAAGTATACAAAGTGTTGCCCAGAAATGATCCAGGTGCAGAGATAGCTTGTATCATTAAGCACTGAGGGCAGGTGGTCTAATGACCAGGACTGAGAGCTGCACCATTTAGTGGAGGACAGTATTTCAGCTTCATGCTGTTATATGAACTGTTGCCTAAGAAGTCCTGACAAAAGTTGCAGAGGCTGCTTTGAGGACAGCGTAGGCAGGGATGGCAGCATGACACCAGCAACATAAAGTAACCAAGCAGACATGTGTGTTGAACTGATGCTGGTTCTAATGGCAGATGCTCACTGCAGAATGGTGCTTCTAGGCCAGAAATGCAACCTGGGACTGCTGGGAGTAATCCGTCTAAGTTTACACTTTGCACATGCCTGAATTAGGAGACAGGTTTGATAGCTAAGGGAAAAGTAATACACCTCCATAAGTCTGAACAACGGAATATACTGAGAATTCCGCAGAGCAATGAAATATAGAGTACCTCTGTCACTGACTATACAGGGTGCCTGACTAAACACCTGGAATTAAACAATGTATGCGCCTCCTTTGTGATTAAAAATACATGATGACCCCTGGAAGGCCAGGAACTTAGTAATCTTTCTAACTGTGCAGAACAGAAGGGGCTTGTCATTTCTGTTCTGCTGCTTTGTCTTCAGATTTAGACCACACCCAAAATTAAGGGTCCCTGGTATTGCTTAATTCATCAGAAGTACTGCCATTGTTCCAGACAAACAAATTAAAAGGTATGCTAGGTTTCTTCCTTTTTCTTCTTGATCTATACAGCCATGACAGAAAAGTGATTTTTTTTTCCTCAGAAAAACGCTAGTCTCTTGTTCTTAGTCACCACACTCCTGCCTGAAATGCATAAAATGTCTTATGAAATAATATATACTGAAGTAAGCAGTCAGTAGAAAACAGCAACAATGACTACACCACATCTTTTTTTAAGCCATTGAAAACTTACAAGGTGTTGGTATGCTTCAGACATTAGAATGAAAGGTATCATAGTCAAGACTATCCTTTACCATGCTAAAAATCTCTGTGTCTGTGACAAACTAAGAAAGGTGAATGGAAAGAACTGCCGTTGTAATTGCTCTTTTAGCAATGAATACTTCAGCCTGGCTAGGATTCTGACTGACTGAAAACCAGTTTCCTATCAGGTCTCCATACTGGACAGAGGGGGAAGATCAGCAAGAAGATCTGCTGTATTAGTCACAGCACGTCCTTAACACACAAGCAGTTTGGGATGGTAGTGAACAATCCTAAAGAAAATTTTACGGCAACTGATATTTTGGCTGGGATATGGCTCCAAGACGTTCAGGTTTTAAAACTAAATGTGTGCACTTATTAAGAAGGTAGTATTTATTGAGTCCTTATAAAATTGCTGGTTTGAATTTTCCCTCCCTCTATTGTCCATAGTTTTGAACAGAATGATCAGAGGGGGAGTGCTATAGTCAAAATCCTCTCCCAAACATGAAAGGTAAGAGCTCACCCAAAATTTATAACAAGACTGGCAATGTTCGTATTACCTGTTGTAAGAGTTGGTCCAAAGAGAACAATATTGTCTCAACATTGCCAGCAGAGACCTGGAGATGGAATGTGGTCCTCATGGACACAAGACACAAAGACCCTGGGAAGGAGAACTGCACGGTACGAGGAGTACTATGCCGCTCCCTGCTACCTGGGACTGAAAGGAACAATACGATAAGGCCACATAACCGCTGTCCAGAAGATGGATCACAACCATGGTCATAGCAATGAACCAGGATACTTGAACTTCAGGTGAACTTTCTTCACTCTAATATCATTATAATACAAAACCACACCTCCTGGTCTGAAGCCACCCGCCTCTAAGGCAAACCACACCTCAGGCACTCACTCCTCTTTGGACATGCTGGTAACCTGGCTCGAGAAGGCCAAGACTGGCAACAATCCATGGGCCAGAGGAGGTGTTGCATGGCATAAGAGATGGCTCCTTAGCAACTGAACTTTGGAGATCTTCCCCACCAAGGATCACAATGATCGGAAGGACCAGCGGGACGCTGTCTGGACCTGGGACCATAGGGAAGCCTTGGACCCGTGGTGGTAGCTATAATCCTCTTTCCTTTTTTACTTTATTTTTTCTTCCCTTCCTGTCACTCTATCTATTGCACACCGCTTTATGGGCAAACAATAAAGTTATGCTGTTTGATGAAAGCATAACCCCTTGGCATAGTCCCCTCGATTTTTTGCGCTTCGAGATCATAGTAAATGAACCGAGTGGACCGTGACACCTGCCTAAGATGCTGAAGCCTCTGCAGCACCTCCAGCATAGGAATGTTCCTGTTCTGGGTTCCTGTGGAGTCCGAAGAGAAAACAATCCTGTAAATTAAAGCTAAGCTCTTTTCTAAAACTATATGCATCCTACCACTCAATGCCTTCCTTTTCTAAAGTTTACAGTATCCTTGCAAGTTGTCACGTAAAGAACTGTACCCATGAGGTCTCCAGAGGTCTGAAGAGAAAACAGTGGCCCATGAGTCATCATGAGGAAACTGCAAAACAATCACAATTTTCACACCAATGCCTTTATGGTAACAACACACACTTCAGAACTGCCCTTCAGTTCTAAGATTAAAATTGATAATACTCTCAGTCAATAGTATATGTATACGGCAGGAGAAAGAAATTAAGCTTGGATGGAAACAAAAGCAGTGAAGGCAGAGTGGAAAAATATGCATCGCAGGTAACACAGCTCAAAAGACAAGACATGCATTAAAAGCCTATGAAATAGAAATTGGTGTCAGGGAGACAGAACTTTATAAGGTCATCTTTGAACCTCGGGAGAAGCGTCACCTAAGCTGTTGATGATGTCTTGCTTAGTGTTTCATTAGTTAAGACTAGTCAACAAACTGAAACATTTCATCAATAACCACCTTCATCTGCAATTTTTAAAAGTTTAATCTGCATCACCCCTATGATTTCACTGAGAAACACTGAAATCATTCCAGCTGTTTTGCATTGTGCTTTTCACTGAAACCATGTTCGAATACCAAGTCTCAGCTAGACAAAAGGTAAATATTGCCTGAGGTAGCGCTTTATGCTTTCACCAAGTTTCCACAGCTAGTATACCTGTGGCATGTTACAATACCTCAATATCATGCTATAGAATATCTTAGTCCAACTTGTAAATGAACCATAATGAAACTTCAATCTTACAAAAAAATCAGTGGGAATAAAACCCCTTCTCTCATCTTGCTAAAGATTTTATGTACCTCCAGGGATGTCTGGGGCTGGCACATCTTCATAGGGTTAATTTTAAATGGATTTCCTCCACCATGCAAACAGCCCAAGACTGGAGTCATCTTCTACAGTCACTCTGATGCCTACTTTGTTTACTGTTAGATAAAGTTTGCAAATATATTTCAAAAAACATTCTTAATATTATTAATACTTAATTATTTGAACGTCTTTCAGGGCTTCGTTGAGACACGTATGACAGAAGTACTTTTCATACCAAAAAAAGAATTATGTAAAAATATTACATGATATTTCACCCTCAACCAACAGGATGTGCAAAACCAATGCAAAAATCTTCAGTGTTACATGTGAACAACAATATACCTTACATATACAGTTTTTCAAAGTAGATGACATGATAGTTTGCAGTATTCAGGAACTGTTAAACAAAAATATTTAATTTCACAAAACTTCTGTGGCAGCATAATAATATAATTGTCACAAACTTTCTTTTTTTTTCCTTTTTTTTTTTTTTTTCTTTTTTGCTTTGGAAGCAAGTAAATCAAACAACACACGAAATACATCAAAATTCCATGAAAGCATTGCACTTTTATTTCAAGGGCTACCACTAAAGCCAATTCCCTTTTGAGCCTCCTCTGTTCTGACAGAGGAGCTGTTTCTTCAGGCCGACAGAAAGATCCCTTGTTTGGGGATACCTGCAGCTGAAGCCTTTCTTTTTCAGTCCCTGTGGAGTTTTTCTGCCTATGCATTGAAGAGCAAGTGGTAGCTGTTTGACAGCCAGATGTGTGACAATGACAGCCTCTAGTGGAGCTCGACTACACCCACAGCTGCCCTTCCCAAAACCTCTTCCAGAAGCACTGCATGATTTTACTTGGATGTGTATTTTTCTACAAATGCTGGTGATGAATCAATATGACCACAAGTTTCTTAATTTTTCATGGACTCTAACTAGGTATTATCTACATGCTTTGGTTCATCAAATTGTTTTATTTTCTTCCCTTTATCATTTCTAGATGTACCAATTGTATTTTCCAGTTACTTTTTTTTCTGAAATGAAAGTGAGTAAAAACTTGTATTGCTTTTCTCATTATTCTGATTGACAAGTGAAAAAAAATTATTTGGCATTTGTTCTCACTTGAGGTGGCACAGCATTACTTACTACCAGGTATCTTTAACACCTTTCCTTTTCTCTGCGGTCTTCAGCTGTCTTGTTTGAAAGTGGAATTTTTGCCTTTCTCTCCTTCATGAAGTTGTCAATGTCACATGACTTCATGCCAATAAGCAGGAATTCTACCTTGATTTAAAAGTTATTATTATCACCATTTTGATGAAATTTGGCAATTCTGCCTGAGATGTTCTGACAAAAATCAGTGTCTTCATGACTAGAAGGATCTAATACATGGTAAGATTAACCCTATTATCTGATTCAAAGTACCTATTAAAAAGTAAACACTGAAATATTATTGTAGGTGTGAGCAATGTTGCAAAACAAAAGCCAATTTAACAAACCATAATAAATCATAAAATAGAGAATAGGATTACTTGTGGGGTAAATATAATCTCATCAACCTATATTTCTTCATACTGAGGCATCAAATTTAGAGGTGCATTATATACCTGATGTAACTACAGCACTAAGACTGTACAAACCCAGTGACTCCACATTTCTTGTTGTTAAACTCTTCCAATTTCCTCAGTGAAGCACACAGAACTCTATAATATTGTCTCCATAGGAACAGGGCAATTTGATTCTACAAATCACTGTTCCTTTTTGCTTGGACAGGAAGTTACAAAGGTGGTTTTCCAGAGCCAAAAAACTTCATTAGGGAAATGAGACTATTGCCTTGTACAAACCACACTACCAACTTCAATGGGTTCTCCAGTCACAATGGCTTTAAGCCTTTACATTGAATGGGATGAGCCTCCCTAACGCTAAAATACAAATCACCCAGTACTTACTTAGTAAGATGAACTCTCTTCATGCCTTTCCTCCCTATTCTTGAAAGGAGAACACCATAAATATGCAAGCTAACATATAGACATATAACAATAGGTTTTAAAATGAGAGAGGACAACCTGGTTCACATGGATTGTATGCATTCTGCAAAGGATAGATCATTCCTTGCTTTATCTTCTTTCAACTTAATCGCAAATAAACCTCAAGTAAGGAAAGAAAAGAAAAGCATCTATTTGAAAATGTGGCTACCGTGCCATGACTTGTCTGTACTCTACCATTATTAAGTGTCTGTACTTTTGTAAATCAGAAAGCAAGCCATGGAAACAAACTATGATCAGGAGGAAAGGATGTCAGCAGAATAACAAGTCATTGAAAGATAGTATGCCTACAAAATGGCAGGTACAGGAAATGCATTAGTCAATCTTCAGAGGTGCTGAAAACTTTTGAAAGGCCCTTCCTGATCACCTCCAAAGGGTGCAGGTATCAAAAGATTCCATTGTTCTGGATAGGCAGAAATCAACTGCATAAATTGATTTAATCTGAATCCTAGCATTTTTATAAAAAATGTTTGGATAACAACATTTACATTCACTCACCAGCTGTTGCTTGCAGAAGTATTCCAAACTTATAGTGCATCTGTAACATATGTCATGGATAATTTTTTTTTTTTCATTTTCTGTGAGATATATCGACCACAAACCTCCCTCAGAATCATGCATTAAATAGCAGGACCACTGTGACTGCAACTTCCAAACCTCAATATAGTAAAAATAAGTCACTAGCACAGGAAGAATATCAGATTTATTTGGTGCTGCCCTAATCTCTGACTGCTGGTTAACTCCAAGGCTCATGTCTTAAACAGGCATTTTAGCTTAAGCTTTCGACTGTCAGAACATCGCATATGTGGCAGCACTGAAACAGGCCTACCAGCAGTGGACACTGTCCAGGCAACTACTGAAATAAGCAGAAAAAAGGCAAAAATGGCAGGAGATGTCTGATTAGCAAAGCACTGTTCTTCTAAGATAAATACTTTGCAGTAGAGGCAGAAATACAGATTTAAAAAATGATATAAAAGAAGCCAAAACCCTTCCACTGGGATTGGTAAGAAAAGTCCCATTGGCTTCACAAATGCCACTTCAGCATGTACATTGATAGACATCAATAAAAAGTCCCCTTTTTCTAATAAAAATCATGGCCAATTAAATAATGTGGTGTAAAGCACATTACAACTATGGTTGAATTAATAAATGCACACACTTAGATTCACAGTTGTGAAAGAAAGAGTGGTAAGCTAGTATGGCCCTACCAGTTTGACCATTTAAGTGGCTAACAACATAGGTAGAATCAATTTGCTTTTTTAATGGAGATTTTATCTAATGCATTTTCTTTCAGAAAAACCCTGTTTAATTAAGATGTAACGTATAATGATGGCAACCCACATAAAGATCCAAATTTAATATTAATACAGTTTAAATAAAATTAGGCACATGCTTACTTACAAGGGGCAACAAGTGAATGAGTGCAAGTTACTTGGTAAACACTTGCAGTGAAATGCAAAGACATCTCTTGCTATCAGGAGCCTCTGTGGTAGGTACCGAAAGCTTTCCTCTTCCTTGTTTCTTCACAGAGCAGTGAACACTTTCTACAAAACTAAGGAGTTCAAGGAGCAGGAATTCCTTTTCCTATTACAAGTTATTAGGAATTAGATACGTATATTACTAGTAGAGGTATGTTGAAGGAATTAGTAACTAGAAACTAGAAACCATCACTTCAATTCACAGATGACTCCTTCATTTTAACAAATGCACTGCAAATGGCAAAGAACAAAAAAGTTTTTTACAATTTATTGGATTTCAGTTTCTACCCAAACAGACCCTGAGACAACAAGAAAAATTCGTCACACATTTTATAAAGCATCACCTACCACCTGCAAACCAAAATCAAAATGAAGAATCCAAACAAGACCATGTAATACGTATCCCTATAAACGTTTTTCAGTGGAAAAAAATATCAATCATCATGTACTAACTGCATTTATTTGAAAATAAACAGGAAAAATATCCATGCTGATCAACCTTTCTCTAAAAAAATCTTAAGTAAAATTTGAAAAAAAATGTAAATTTTTAGGAGAGGAAGAGAAGTGACAGTACTGTTGTCTGTCCTATCAATGTTTGGAAGAGAGCTCCAAGTAATCCCTCATTTAATACTTTGCCTTTACCACCCTTCCCCTGCTAGCCTTGCCCCACTGGACTTCACCTTTTGTTTTGTTTTTTTAAGTGCTTCTCATCCCCGTCATTTTATATGTTGGCATCTTATTGCTGTATCCACTGGTGAAGGCTGGTCAGCTATGACTGGCCTTTTTCTATCCATAAGGATCTGTAATTTCTCATGTTCTTGGCTTGTTCATATACCACAGGTCAGGGCTGGCCACTTGCCAACATCATTTAGTTTATTTAAAACATGTTTACTTGACAGCTGATTGAACTCATGGTCACAGCAGATTAGATCAATCCCTTCAATGCTTTATTCTACCTTGCATGTCTACTTTATAATTATTAACTTTTACTGTTTTATTTCATTTTTCATAGAATCAACCAAAAAGATCTATAAATACCTTGTTCTCTGATGCATTCACTACAGTAATTGCAAAAAGACAGAATCACAGGTTTTCATTAGCATATCCGCTCCAAGTTTTTTCTGTTAATTCCATGAAATTATGAAGCATCAAAAGGCTTTCCACCCCACTGCATTTAAAATCCAGTAGAAACATTGATTTCACTGGACTCACTGGAAGTAGATCTGCAAAAGCAACTTCAATGCTATATTCATGTATTAAAGCTGTGAATGACTTTGCATTAAGACACTCACCTGTGATGAACTCAGGTTTCTTTAACTGGAACTGAGTACACATTAGCAGCATTTTCTCTCTTAATAGTCCAGTAATGGAGTCACACCCAGATTAAGTCTATTCATCACAGAAAGAAAGCCTTACTCACACAAAATTTTGTACAGTCAGAAGGTAGTGAGACTGTGCACAGACAGGGTCTGCTCACACAGTCAGGGATGGTACAACCCAGATGGTACAACCCTATATTTACCCTACTGAGAAAGAATTCTTTCCACTGAAACCAATGGGGTCTGCAACATGAGTGAGAGAGCAAGAGCAGGACATAAAGGACTAACCGCCTAAGTGTAGTTTTCATTCTGAAATGCGTGCTTACCACTTTCACCACTTTCAAGATACTGTGATAGAGACCACTTTGTAATGTCTGTAAGATGGATTCTCCCTGCTCTCCTTCCCTTCTTCATTCCTCCCCCTGCACAGAACAGTATTTTACCTTGAATTAATTTAATCACTTCACTCACAAGGAAACAGACAGCTCATTAATGACTCAGTTGCATACTTTACAGCATATAAGAGGCAATTAGACCACCACAGAATTTTAAGAAAGCTTTGTTTGTTCTTCACATTAGTGATTTTTCTGCATTTTTTTTCTTCTAGATGAACTGTAATTATAAGCAAGATTTTTCTCAGCTGTTGCTGTTCAGCCTCTAAAATCCACACAGCTGATTGTGTTTATACAGCCATATTTACAAAAGATGGTTCTATCAGAAGACCCATGCCATCCAATTCACAGAGAATGAAGTACTGCCCGCTGTAGGAGACGATCAGGTTCAAGGCCATCTAAGGAACCTGTGGGTGCACAAGTCCATGGGACCTGATGAGATGCATCCACAGGTCCTGAGGGAACTGACAGAGGAAGTTGCTAAGCCACTATCCATCATATTTGAAAAGTCATGGCAGACTCGTGAAGTTCCCACTGACTTGAAAAGGGGAAGCATAACCCCATTTTTAAAAAGGGAAAAAAGAAAGATGCAGGGAACTACAGGCCAGTCAGTCTCCCTTGGTGTCCAGCAAGATCATGGAGCAAGTCCTCCTGAAAACTATGCTAGGGCACATGGAAAATAAGGAGGTGATTGGCGACAGCCAACATGGCTTCACTAAAGGGAAAATTGTGCCTGACAAATTTGGTGACCTTCTATAACAGGGTTACAGCACTGGAGAATGATTCCATTGGGAAGAGTGACTGATGTCATCTACCTGGATTTGTGCAAAGCATTTGACACTGTCCCACACAACATCCTTTTCTCTAAAATAGAACTGGATTTGACAACTGGACCACTCAGTGGATAAAGAATTCGCTGGATAGTCACATTCAAAGAATTGCGGTCAGTGGCTTGATGTCTGTGTGGAGACCAGTGACAAGCTGGTTGGTATTGGGACTGATATTATTTAACCTCTTTGTCAGGGACTTGGACAGTTGGATTGAGTGCACTATCAGCAAGTTTGCAGATGACACCAAGCTGTGTGGTATAGTTGATACTCTAGCAGGAATGGATGCCATCCAGATAGACCTTGACAGCTTTGAGAGGTGGGCCTGTGTGAAACTTAGGAAGTTCAACATGGCCAAGTGCAAGGTCCTGTGCATTGGGTCAGGGCAATCCCAAACATGGATAACAGGCTGGGCAATGAGTGGATTGACAGCAACCCAGCAGAGGATGTTGGTGGATGAATAACTGAATACGAGCTGGCAATGTGCACCAGCATCCCAGAAAGCCACCTGTATTCTGGGCTGCATCAAAACATGTGTGCCAGCAGGTCGAGGGAGGGGATTGTGCTACTCTATTCCACTCTCTTGAGACCCCACCTGGAGCACTGCATTCAGCTCTGGGGGCCCCAGCATAAGAAATTCGACCTGTTGGAGTGAGTCCAGAGGAGGGCCACAAAGATGATCGGGGGCTGGAGCACCTCCCCTATGAAGACTGGCTCGAAGAGTTGGTGGTGTTCAGCCTGGAGAAGAGAAGGCTCCAAGGAAACCTTACAGCGGCTTTGCAGTACCTAACAGGGGCCTACAGGAAAGATGGGGAGGGACTCTTGATCAGGCAGTATAGTGACAGGATGAGCAGTAATGGTTTTAAGCTGAAAGAGGATAGATTTAGATTAGATATTGGGAAGAAATTCTTTACTCTCACAGTAACTCTCACAGGTGGTGAGGTGCTGGTACAGGTTGTCCAGAGCAGCTGTGGATGCTCCATCCCTGGAAGTGTTTAAGGCCAGGTTGGATGGGGCTTTGAGCAACCTGGTCTAGTAGAGGGTGTCCTGGCCCATGGCAGTGGGGCTGGAATGAGATGATCTTTGAGGTCCTTTCCAACGCAAACAGTTCTATGATGATTTTATAATCTTACAGTGGAAAGCCCAGGAATGGAGCCAATGATGGTTAGGAACCAGTTGTTTTAAAATCTCCTAAATCAAGAGGAATAGTTAGTCATCTATTAAGCTTCACAGCTCCACAAGCTTATTTGACAGCCCTTTTCAGCTTTCAGTGAAAAAAACTGATGATTTTGCTTGCCCCATTCTTCTTATACAACACAAGAAAGAATTTGGCATAAAGAGCTCCTGAAGCTTCTCTGTTGTGAAAAGAAACAAAGCAAAAAAAATAATGTCTCAATTTGGAGTTTGTAAAGGAAAGCTGTTGTATGAATGGATGAAAAAATAGATGTGTAAAAAATTGGTTGAATAGTCAGGCTCAGAGGGTGCTGGTTAGTGGGTCATACTCAACCTGGAGGCAGGTAAAAGTTCCCAAGGATCTATCCTGGGACCTGTCCTTTTCAAGGTCTCTATCACTGATCTAGACAAGGCAAGGGGGTGCAATTTCACCAGCTATGCAGATGACACTAAGTCATGAGGACCAGTCAATACACAAAAGAGCTGGACTGCCATTCAGAGGTGACTGGACAGGCAGGAAGAAGGAGCTAACATCAACCCCATGAACCTCAGCCAAGACAAATGCACAGCCCTGGAAAGGCAGAAGCCCAGCAGTGATCCTGGCTGGGGCCAGTGGGACCAGGGAGCACCTCTGAAGGGACAGCCTTGGGCCCTGGCAGGCAGTGAGCTGAGCAGGGGCTAGCAGCACACTGGGTAGCAACAGCCCATATAGGCTCAAAGAAGAGAGGTTTAGACTGGAGATATGGAAAAGATTTTCACTCACAAAGACAGCCACGCAGTGGAGCTGGGACACAAAGAAGTTATGCCATGCCCACCTTGGAGATTTCCAGACTGCCCATTAACTGGACAAAGCCCTGAGCAATCTCATCTGATCTGATGTCTGACCCTGCTTTGAGCAGGAGGTTGATCTAGAGACCTCCTGATGTCCCTTCTAAACTAAATTATCCTATGAGCCTATATTGCTTTCCTCATCATTAACAAACTCTGTATTAAACAAATACGAATCAGAGCTGCCATTTCCACCTAAAAGAGCTGAGGCATCTTATTCTAGCCCCTAAACAACTACGTGGAAGGCTAAGAAGGCCTCTACAGCCAATAAAATTTATATAAAATACAAAGCAAATAAAAGAGCAATGTATTGTGTTCAACTTCTTACCACTATTCTCATTTCAGTATCTAAGCATCACAGGTCAAGTACAAACATGTGACCCAAGGACATGCTTTGAATGTGTGTTTCAGTTCCCCCTACTTTTCTCTCAGCAGCTGCTGCATCTTTCCCAAAATTTGCCAGCCTTCCACCAATGGCTGAGGCAGAAAAGTATGTCTCTTTCAACATACATTTCCCATATAAATATTATTACATGTTACAACAGAGTAGTGATGCAAAGCAGCAACTTGAATGAAAGGCATCATAGGAAGGTGTACTTCCAAACGAATGTCTGTGGTACATTTATGTAGTTACATTGTGTAGCTAACCTTTTTCTCTGTTTTTCTGGATGCCTTAGTTTATTGTGCCATCTTCAAATTCTACTTTTGTAGAATGAACACTTGTTTTGTTCATTTTAGCTGGTTTATAAAAATTCTTGATGAGTAACACAGAAAGTATACTGTTTACATGTCTGTGGAGGTTTTGAATAACTTGCACTTGAGGAATACACATACTGAAAGAACAAATCAGGCATAACTCTGTTACATTTTATCCAAGTAAATAAAACCTCGGAAATAAAATGATTGATTCCTCTAGAAAAAACAAATCTGCAACTTCACACATTTTCAATCTCTTCTGATCTCAAAGCAATATGAGGCAACATACTTCTTTTCTCCAAATACAAATATTTCTTTACAACTTCATTGCCTTCTTGCTTAGTAGTATTTTACATTCAGTTCTGATTTCTATTACTAAAACAAGATGAAATGAGGAAGAAAGGAAGAGACATAACAAAGGCACAGGACTAAACTCTCAGTTAACAAGAGTTGGTGTCACTTATATACGGTTAAGCTGAATTAGACCAGCTGTGATCCAGCTCAAAATAGACTATTTTCTAGAGAACAAGGAGATGTAGTCAAGATTATGAGTGTACACATAGTTGTCTTTTGCTCATCCCTCCAATATATTCCAAAAAAAGTCTCTCTGGAGCTCACTGATAAATTTTAAGAAAGTTGAGGAAAGAGCACAGGCTAGATTCTGTAGCACTGGTCAGGGCTAAAACCAAACATTTTATCATTGTTTCTGGCAATTCTAAAGAGCAGCCTGACTGTAAAAGATGAGGATGAGAAACACATGCAGCTGCCAGATTTCATCTCATCTCTCCCCACATTCCTTACCCTGATAGACAGCACTAACTGGCATTCATGTTATTCCCATGCATAACATTATCAGCTTCACTCACAAGAAATCCAACCAAGATGCAGCATGTATTCTTACTAAGAAAGTATGTACTTGCCCAATGAGTACCAAAGCTGCCACTTCGATTTCGTGTAGCCCCAGCTGGCATCCTGCACAGAGAAAGGCTTTGCCTGCATTCTGGCAGTGAGCTGGAAAGACTTTTTCCATTTGTGATCTTAATCGTAACAGCAATAACATATCTAGCATGTACCACTTACCACTTTTTATCAGCCACACAAACAATCCCCATGTTACAGGTATATCTGAGGAAAAGAGTCATGGAGGTAACTATGAATTGAATTGCTGCCAATTTTCTTCTGCAGGATGTGTACCCCATAAACTCTTCAATCTGATGAAGAAAAACTGGAGATACCATAACCTTCATAGGATATCTCTATCCCCTAATTACAGTATGTGTTGCTGCATTGCTTCTTGGGGTTGCTGCGTAAAGTACTTGATCTGCTCTAGTAATTGTCATTACTTTTACCTTTTCCAGGTACTTCAAAGGCTTTGCTGCTGGAGGGTAACATCTTTTTCAGTTACGCATAATATACTGCTACTTTTTTTCCTGGTCTGGGGTAAAAGCATACATTTTTCTATATTCCATCTGGGAGAGGACTGCTTCTGAAATACTTTAATTGGAAGATCCTGTGTTCTGTGTATTATCCCTACTTAGCCCACCAATTTGTCTTCTACTTCTTAGAGAGCAGAAAAAAAATAAATTTTTAAAATATAAATACTGAGAGAACAATGAAGTATTGAGATTTGCATTTCTCATAGAACACCTGTCTGAAAAACATTTGCAATATGCCTGTGCTTGGAAAAGCTCTATGCTAATGCTGGGGTAAACCTATCCTCTCTGTTAAAAAAAAAATAATAGTATTTTGTAGTGGTAAAGACAGCATCTTTTCATATGCTTTTTACTTAACTTTTACACTCACTGGGATATACAAAAGCTAGTGGAGCTCTTAAAACCTGAGTGAAAAGTCTTTTTTTATTTTGCCCATGGAAATCTATGTTCATCTGGGATTCAACCTGCAAGGAGCTCTTGGAGGACCCATATTTTCCAGAGTCCCAATACTATCATAAGAACAGGCTGAATCCACCTGCTGCAGCATTACCAAAGATTTCCACTCTTCTGATGCATCCTTTGTGGATATCCACTTCCACAGGTAAAAGGAGGTGAGGTAAGGACATGCAATATAATGGCTTTTGGTGCCAACCACAGTAAAGAAGGTGCCATTCCAGCAAGCAGAACTGAGCCTAGCAGCAGCTAGGATCTGTATTGTTGGGGGAGGGAGAAGGGAGGATGTGCCAGGAAGAGAGAGCATTCTCACAATTAGTCTTGAGATTTCTGACAGTCCAGGGATTAGTCAGAGCCTGGACCATAGCAGAAATTTGATGCTGAACTGCCTGCTGAGAAACACTATTTGCTCCACAGCCTGAGGTGGGAGCAATTTAGATAAGCAGTTAGAAGAAAAAAAGAAGAAAAAAAAAAAAAAAAAGAAGAAAAAAAAAAAGAATAAAATTAAAAACCCAAAGCACCTCTCAAAGTTGACAGCTATTTGTGGAAACTGACATTTCATACACTTGCTGAGCATATGAAGCAGAAACATTGCTGGATATTAAATTCTGGCCTCATTCTATTTCTGCTCCTGAGGTAACAGATAAAGAGTCAGCAGATGTTTTAGACAAAATCACTTTAAAAACTACCTTTATCTCTTCTTTAAGCTTCTCCCATACAAGCTGCTACCAGTGGATGGATGATGAAATTTAGTTACTTAATTGCATTTACTGTGATACCGTAATGTCATTCATGGAGAGAAACCCTCTAAGACTGGATCTGAAGTTTTAGAAGACAGGCAGTCTTTATTACAGCGCTGGGAGCACGGGGGAATGTTTCCCCCAAGCGTGCTCTGCGAGTTACTCGAGGATACACGTTATACGCAGCAGAGTACCTGCACATTGCTAGTACATTACATACGCATTTCCATTCACACACAGGGCTGGTTACGAGTTTCTCGCCTCTAATGCGAACCGGCGTGCACCCTCCGATAGCGCTGCTGGAGTTTGTCACCACCTGCACGTGCTCCCCAGGCCGGGGTTTGCCCTCCCTCGGGGGGGCTCTTTGGGTCGGAGGTCACGATCTCCCACCACCACAGCTGCCTTTGTCCCACTTTCAACCAGCTTCCTGTGGGTTGCAGCCCCTTATCAGTTTGTCTCCTCTTGCAGCCAGAACTTTCTCCCTTGGAGGCTTCTTTCCACATAATTTGTGCAACAGTGTTCTTATCATGATCTATTCTTTGTTTCCCAAGACTCCCTTGATTAGATGTCCTTTCCTTCATCAGTTTTGACAACTTGAGAGGGTGGATACTTGAGAAAGTGAGTCAGCTTGACCCAAACTTTATGCACAGCTTTGTGTAATGCTAACAACCTTCCAGAATACTTTGACATAAATGTATATACAGCAGTATCTATACAGTGGCATCAACTGCATTAGAAACGTGTTCATCTCAGCTTCGAAGATCATGCAAGCTTTCCTATCTGCTCCTCCTGAGAGTTTTTATTTTACATAGCGATTAGGGCCTGTCTACTTGTGACCGCGGGGCGACGCTGCCTGTAAAGGGCAGGCTGCAGCATTCTAAGAATAGCACAGCTCCCCCGGTCAGTCGCCAGAGACTTCTCGCGTACAACTCCGCGGCAGCGCTGAGTCAATAACCCTTTCCTGAGGTAACACGGCTGTCCCGGTCCCCGAGAGGCGACAGGCGCGGCCCACAGCTACACCACGGCCGGCCCCTCGGCCGCCGCCCGCTCGCAGCCCCGCGGCAAAGGGCGGGACGCCCCCGCCGGCCGCGCGGCCGTGGGCGCCGAGGGCGGGAGGGGCGGCAGCCAATCAGAGGTGCGGGTTCCACTTCCCGCGCGGGCGGAGGGCGGGGCGGGGCAGGGGTGCCGGCTCCTGAGGTGAGGGCGGCGGGACCGGGGGGTGCCGGTGTGGCGTGTCGCGCCAGGTTGGTTTATGTCTTTTCTGCTCTCCGTTTCCGTCATACATCGCCACGTAGCCGCAGCCGATGCTTCACCGATTTTGAAAACTGCGGATTTAAAAACATTTGCTGCCGGCAAAAATATGTCCTATGCGTATTTCACTTACTTGGTGTGCCTTGGAGTCCTTGGAGAATGAAACAGGGTCATGGTTTTCTGCGGTTTTCCTTGTATCCTCACATACTACCATTTCTAAGTATTGCTTTTCCTATTTTAAATTGGAAACTTGAAACATACCTGATTGAGATGGTTTTGATGCTTACTGATTAAGTGAAATCCCCTTAAGAAACTAGTAGTACCTTGAGTGGCAACTAAGCAGTTCACTACTATTAGTGGTATTAATGTGCAGCTGCATTGCTGCACATAATAGTTACAATTACATTGTTCAGCATTTTAAGAATGTATGGTTATATTGCCATAAAGAAACCTTAATAAGTGATACACATCATAGAATCATTCAGGTTGGAAAAGACCTTTATGATCATAAAGTCTAACTGTTAGGCCAGGACTGCCAATTCTATTCCCCGTCCTCCTGCACTTAGTGTTAAGGTACAAATCTAGCCCTGCTTACAAACACAACCGTCCTTGCACCACCCTCCCACACCAAGTCTGTTGGTCACAGACCTGATGGAGGATCCAGCAGGTTACCCAAAGGTTTTGCTTAACATCCCCAGCATTTTTGGTCCTCTGATTGGGTTCACCACTGTCCCTAACCATCCACCTTCCTCCTGTCAGAAGGTTCCCCTCTATTTAGTTCTCCATCTCATTTTATACTTTGTTCCCTGTTTCTTTTATTTTTCTGAACCTACCTTTTTACCCCTGCACTTCCTTTTCCCTGCCCAGACTCCTTTTAAGCAAGCAAACAGCCCTAATTCCTTTTTCCTCATTGGTCCTAGTTCTGTTAACATCCATACCCAAGTCTGGTATTTCCAGCATTATTACCTACACAATTTTGGCCTAGTATCATATTACTGATACCTGCTGGTATGTATATGAAGACAGTCTTCTGTCACAGGTTTTCCTTATGGCCTTACAATTCATGTTGGTTATATTTCATTTACATAGTACAGTTGTGGGATAGAATTCTCTTTTTCTAGCCTTGACTCTCCTAGCTAATTTTAATTAAAAACAAGTATTCTCTTACCTTATGCATACTTGAGCAACAACATATCTTGTTTTGCACTCACACCATATCTCTGTCCTATAATTTTCATCTCGCTCCTGGTTCCCATCAGAAACATCAACTAATTTAGAGACCAGGTGTTCCAACAGGACCTCTTGTTCACAGCTAGTCTATACAGTCACCTTTTCCCTGAAGGAAAAACTGAAGGAGAGTGAAAAAGTCCCCTCATAAATACATGAGGCAGTGAAAAGTTAATAGTTTAGACAGTGGAACTACTAACTTTAAAAGCTAATTTAGAATCCATAAAAATTAATTGAAGGAGTTAGTTTCTCAAAAGTATTGCTTAGGGAAGGTAATTTGTATTGCTTATGTTCACTTAATGGTTTGAAAGTTTTTGTATGAAATAAACAGCAGAAGACACAGCTAAAAAAAGCAACGCAAAAGCCCAGTTCCTGTGGATAAAAATCGTGTCCATGGTCTGTAGTTAGTGTGTTACATCCCTCCAAAGGAAGAATACTGAATGCTTTGGGTAGCTGCCTTCTATAGGAAATTCAATCCAAGGTTATGTGCTAGCAGAAATTAGGAAGTTACATCTGTTGAACCTTAATTTCAACCTTCTGTTTCAGTATTTTTGCATGATATAGGAAGTTTTTAACTAATCCATATTCTGTATATCTTCTAGATGAAGCATTGAAAACATCACAAAACAAGATGTTTGCGGCTTTAAAATACCACTCAACAGACTATTTATATGAGGTATAGTTTTAATATTTTTCTTGATATTCTGCAACAAATATGGCAGTAACTGAAGAAAAGATTGAGTGCACATTTAAAAAAACGATATCCATAACTACTTTCTTAGGAGTTCTGTTTCGGTGAGGTTGTTGCATTGCACTTGCTGGGAGAATATACTGAAGTGATTTACAGGGTTTTTTTAATAAAATATTAAAGTAAAATTTTGCCAAAACTGAAGAGCATCAATTTTTTTTTAATGTCTGCTGCACTTGTAGTTGTGTTTTATAGCCAGTTTCCTGTTTAGAGCTTTCTTTGGAGGGTGCACTGTGCCTTCTAATGCAGAAAATTTGATTAATGACTTTTTGGAGAACAAATCCCATTTTCTAGCTACTTTAATATGTATTAGGATAGTGATACACAGTATTGTATTCCCTACTGATGGTAGGAAAGAGTTTTTATAATGTTTTAGATTAAATTCATGGAAAGCAGATGTTTTTTCACACCTTCGGTGAATATTTTGGCTTTATAGACGTTGATCAGTTAAGACACAGAAACCTTATGAAGTCCTGTTCTTCCTGTCTACATCTGTGTGATATTACCAACTGCTTATCATTGAAGCATACTCTCTTATTAATTGAGTATTCACTTTTTTACATTTTCAAAGAAAGACTATGAGCTAAATAAAAAACTACTCTGGCAGTTTGCCAAGAGGGGACATCTCTAGTGTCACCACAACTTCTTGTTCAGCTCTTGTGCCTAACTTCTACCCTCCTTCTAGAAAGTACATGATAGTTACATTTCCTTTTCAGGCGTCTGATTATATCAAGTGCACTTGCCTAATGCTTCCAGTTCTTAGGAAATGCCAGTATTCAACGGGCGTCTCAAACTTTGATTTCTGCACACATCTGGCTCAACTGGATGTGGAATCCTGCTCTTAATGTACTTGTTATGCATTTTTATCAACCCTGGATATGTTTTTTCCAGCTGCCCAGTATAAATACACCTTTGAAGAAGGGAGGCTTTTTAGTCACTTAGAGACGTGAGTTAGATTCCTCATGCTGTGTTGTAGGTGTGGTTAAAAGTCATCTTAGAAGTTCAGTATTCTCTTATATGATAGTGACAAGCTGTATGTATGATATGCAAGCTGTATGGAACTATAAAAATGCACATAATGTCTTGCAGTTAAGAGAGAATTTTGCAAAGACCTTTTCATTTCTTTGAGAAACAGGGGTAAATATGCATTGGTTAAATACCATAGCCATTAATAATGGCCTTGAAAAACACTTCTATATATTTGAGAAAGGAAGGAAAGGCTGTGTATTAGCAGGCTTTGTAAACGGAACTAATTTAGCTTAAACTGTACACTTAGAACAAATTCATTTAAAATGTTCTGTAAAATGCACAATTTTCCTGTTTTAAGGCCATTATCTGTGATGATAGCCCTAGGATGTATTTGTTCCACTTTACAAACATCAGTGATTGGAAACAATTTTAACTATCAAGCTAAAGTTAGCTTCAGTAAAACTACATACTGTTTTAAAAAATTTCTTTCTCATCTCTGATAGTATAGCTTGTATTTATTTGTTCAGTAGTTTCTACCTAGACTCCAGCAGGTCATTCTTACGTAACCTAAGAGTACTTTGGGAGCTGTACGTCACAGTCCTTACAGCTTGTTCAAATGAAGAGAAAGGTTATCTCTACCAGGAACTTCACTAGCTGTGCTTTATATTATGATAAATGCAGTTGTTTTAGCACTAAGTTCAATACAGATTACTTAAACTGATGTACAGCCAGTAATACGTAGAAGACGTAGGTCCAGTTGCTTGTAGTTGTTTCTGCCTTCTTCCGGGGAAAAGTCATACTTTGATTTGGGCAAGAGGGAATGCATTAGATCAGTATGATGGGAACAAATTTTTTAGAAGAAGCTTCTAAAGAAAAGATGCTATGATGACAGTAGTTTTTGCCTTTGATGTTAAATTTAACTGTCATTTACAGACCTGTAACTATCCCACAAAGAATTAAACTGAAATGGGTAAAGGATCTGTAACAGTGACATTTCACAGAATTGACATTGTTTGCTCACATTGCTTCCCCATGTCCTGTTCTTGCCCTGCCTTGTCTTGCTTCCCCTGTTCTTCCCTTGCCCCCCTTCCCCCCTCTTCCCCTTCCCCTTCCTTTCCTTTTCTCTCTACCGATACGTAAATGTTTGAAAAGCGCACCAACAGCATGGTAGTTCTGGTAGCAGTCCAAGTCAGTGAACTATTTCTAGTTTGTCACCTGAGATGCCTAATGGTACAAGCTATAACTGGCTCGACAGCATATGCTGAAATGGGTGGACATTTCTAGAACCTGAAGCAACAAAGCTGAAATCAAGTGATGTACTTACAACTAGAAAGAAGTTTTTAGTCTCATTCATGGTGTTTTCCTCCATTTCTGTAACTAGTTGCCTTTTCCAATATAACTTTTACACCCCAGAAGTTTTGAGGACATCTTTCTAAACTATAAACTTGTTAAATCCAACCCCCTATGTAATAATAATATTTCTCTGCTTCCTAAACTCACTGTTTATTCCATAGTTCTGTGGTATTTATACAGTACTGTACATGGGGTTTTGTGACAAAAGAACTGTTATATAGTTTGTTGAAGGTGGTCTTCAGTGAAGAGTTACTGAAGTCGCTGTGTTGCCTATTTAATTCTAGAATTCAGTTGATTACTACCATGCTCCCTCTTTGTTTTTATTGAGATAAAAGGATTTATAAAGGGCTTTTGTTAGCTTGTAGTGGCACATGAAAGCTGAGAGGCTTTATAATATTATGAGCACTTAAATCAGCTTATATACACGTCAGCTCAGGACATCAATGGAAGCGTTAAGATAAGCACTTGTAATTGCACACACAAAGTTTAGGTAAGTGTAGTTAAGGGTATGTGAGATTTTGCATATGCAGAAGTATAGATTAAACATTAACCATCAAGTCAGGTAAATGTTAATATCTTCTCTTAATTTGGACTCTGTCAGTTTTACCAAAAAATAAAAAATTAACTATAAAATACTATGTTCTAGTAGAAAACACCTGAAAATAGTGGGACTGTTTAAAGAGGTAGTGCACAAAAAGGAAAAGAATGGAACTGTCTCTCTCATAATTTTATCATATGCCTTTTTTTGTGCAGATCATAGCAAGGCAGAAGTTTTCCATCTGGAAGTTATCACTTTGCTTGCCTCCCAGTTTACATCAAGATGAAAAGTATCATCTCACTGGACTCTTTGCTGATGATAAGTATAGGAAGCCATGGACTAGAAGTAGGTTATACAGTCCTTTAAGTTTTAGTTTACATTTACTGTGGATTAAAGGAAAAGCTTGTGTTTGTGTATAACATGATAATTTCATTTAAAAATACATTATTTCTAGAAGTAGCAGTATGCCAGTTCAGATAGCTCTTGAAGGTAGAATGTGTTCATTGTGTAAGTAGAAACAAATGGGTAATGGATATTTATTTGTGTATGGCATCATAAATGAGTGCAATATTTGATTAGTTTGTAGAGATTTCCGGAAAACTTTCTGTCCGGACATGTGGTTATGGAAGAAAAGCAATGATCAGAGATAAGTAAAATACTAAATCTGATTAGTTTTGAGAGAGGTTTGAAAGTTGATGCTGATTTCTTGAGCTGCAGAAAAAACTGGGGCTTTCCAAGCATAGAGGTAAGCATATATATATTTTAAAAGTAAATATGCATTTACTTTTGTTAATGAAAACTAAAACCATTGTTTCTTCTGCACATGTGCATAAAGTTTGGTTAGCCTCTGGAATAGTTTGATCAAATTTTAATATTTTCTGTGTAATTCTTTTTCTCTTTTTTTGTCTCAGTTACTTCAACACAGAACATGATCACTATTTCGGTATTGGATCAGTGGAAGAAAAGTTTATCTGTGGAGGATTTCCTGGAAAAGTCAGTAACCTTAAGTTAAAAAAGTATATGATTCCTTTTATATCATTCAGGTACTTTGTGAATGGTAAGCTAATGACAATAACAGAATATGGAAAGGTTTTCTGATGGTAGGCAGTCTGCAGTGCCCTGGAGCTGTACACTGTAGCAGATAGCTTAAAGATGCCTTTTTAAGTAAAAGTAGTATTGTGTGTTTATGGAGTTCTTTGCTTCTTTATCTCTTTTTTGTAATGGTTGTGTAATCTATTTGTAACATTAGAGGTCTCTGAAATGTGTGCATGAACATGAAAATAAGCCATGAGGACATTCTGTCCCCCACCCTCCAAGACAGTTCTCTCTTGTAACTGTAGATGAACCTATTCAAAGAAGAGTATTTACAAACTTTTGAAAAGGTGTAAAAGGCAGCTATAAATAGACAAACTTGCATTATAGCAATTAAAGAGAGAAGTATTTATTTTAAAATTACATGTATAAAGTCAAAATACATCAAATGAACTCTGAAATAGTTCATTTTAAAACTAGGTTTGCAACACAGCCTTTACAGCCTACATTAAGATGTGAAAGAACATAATTGTTCTACAAAACCAGTAAATTGTGTGTATTTCTTCTGTCAGTCATCAGAGTGAAACTAATAGGGGAATTACTTTTACTTTTACAGGCCAGTGTAAAATCTATGTTATCTTCAAATCTCCATTAAAAAGTGGTTGTGAATAAAACTTGTGGTTGGAGAATAATCATGACAGAAAATGTCAGCACCAGGCCTGCCAGGACCTTACATTGGCACTCTGTGATTTCACTGTGATACAATCTTTAATTGCATTGCTACATACAATTTTTTTGGCTTAACTCTGCTCATGCATGGTATGGAAATACCATGCTTATAGAATGGATCAAGGCTGTGCAGAGAGTGATGTGGCTGTCTGTGAAATATGGCCTCTTTTGTAGCAATAGAGAGGTGCTTTTCCTGTACAAGTGGTATTTCATGAAAAGGAAGTACAGAAGTACATAGTTACATACAAACACATGGTTACTGCAGGAGAAGAAAGCTAGAATAAAAAGCACATAATGGGAGGTTTCTGGGGAAAAAAAAATCTTTGTCCTTAATTTAAAAGGGCAGTTAACTCTCTTGGTGTTCTGTGTAGTTCTTCGATCATTAGTTAATGATCATAATAGACCCAGGATAGGTTGTGTTTTCCTAGTATTACATAATTCCTGGAGCTTGGTTAAGTAAGTTGAATGCTGCCTGCAGAAATTATTCTGGTTTTGGCTTTGTCAAAACTCCTGTGTGATTTTGGGCAAATCATTTGAACCAAAACCTCTGCAGTTACCCACTGAATGTCCTCCTCTTTATTTTCTGGCAGATCCAAAGAAGATGAGTGCTCATAACTGAAGCTGATTGGAAAATACTAGTGCTTTAACATGGCAAAATGCCAAATACTGTGAAAGGCTAGGAGTTTGATGCCTTGGATTGGCATCTAGCATGAGTATCTCAGGTTTTTTCTAGAGAATGTAGATTACAATATTGGCATTTTAATGGAAATCTTGTGAATATTAATGAGTTAATTTTCTGGTTTTCTCACAATGCTATTAGAAATATCCAAGATAGTGTATTTGTATTCAACTTGAGTTTTACTAAATGGCCTACAGCCATATGCTCAATAGTGAAGATCATAGCAATGAGCAATTTTCATCACTCAGTCAACCAGAAGATTGGAAACAAAAATTATTTATGATCACAGCTTTACTAAACACAGTACCCAGTAGGACATAATATAGTACAAATTTTTAAGAAGGGTCTAAGTCTATTTGAAAGTTTTCTAACTTTTCAGCGACCTCCTTTGTAACTTTCAACATTATTTTGACAGGGATTTTTAATACAACTTCCCCTTCTCTTTTTTGAAAAACAAAAAGAAGCACGAAGTAACTGTAAAATGTTTTCAGGTTTGGTCCTTTGGAAGTCTTCACCTTCTGAAAACAATAATGACAGAAAGCCTTTTGTAAGGCTTTGTAGGAGAACTGAGTGGGTTTCCTTGTGATGCTTGCATTTCTGTCTTGGGAAATGCGCTCTTTAGGCTAACAACTGTTCTCTTCTTGTCATTTCATGTCTCTTTAGGATTCAGGTAACTAACAGATGTTGAAGTGGCTAACTTTTAGCTGTATAGGCCCTCTGCATCTTGTCCTCAGGCATGTGGTACTAAATGAAGAAATGTCTGAGTACTTTTAAAAATTTGGACTTGAAGCCCTCTCTCTCCCCTAACAATTGAACTATAAAGAATGCATATTATGTGAAAGTTGGGTGATTTTAACTGCTGAATGTAAAAAAAGGAAAAATTTTAAAAATTAAATATATTTCAAAATGTATCATTAATATATAATATATTACATCTATATTATTTATATATTATATATTAAAAATTAAATAACAAATAAAAGAATGGTTTTGTACAAATGCAGAAATTTTATTGTGCTATAGAAACAGCAAAATCAAAGTAAAAAAATATACTTACTTGTTTAGGTTGCCAAAACCAACCTTGAAATGTTACTTTGGAGACTTGCATTTGAATAGCTTAACTGGGGTTGGGCTAGATAACCTCCAGAGATGCCTTCCAACCTCAACCGTTTTGTGATTTGTGATCCTGTGAAGTGGAAGCATTTGATTATATTTTCAGGTTTTAATTCAGTCCAGCATCTATCAACATAGTGAGTACACCACTGCATTTTAAAAGAAAATTATATAGATTTTGAGATCTTATGATATAAAGGTAATTATGACATTAACTGTATCTGAAATGATTCTGCCTTATAACAGGCTTGAACTATAGGTTTGGATTAATGCTGGAAGCTGCACTGAAGAAAACTGAAATTACAATCTGCATCTTCAGGAAAAAATAAGACTACTCTATGTAATATAATAATCTGTGCACCTTCAGAGAGTGATAAATGTTATGAGGATGCTGCAAAACACATGGGAAGATATCACCCATGACATTGTCTAGACTAATAACAGTAACAGAAAAAGAAATTGCCAAATAAAAGTTGTTATAAAGATACAGTGTCATTTAGATATCTACAGTGAGCAATTCAAGAGTCAATTAGATGCCATCTCAAGGGATACTAAATTCCAAGAATGAAGTTTATTAGACCAGGCAGCATTTACTTTTACCTGTTGTTTTTGCACTTAAGTTAATCATAACATCTAGATAAATCTGAGGAAATCAGTGCATGTATTAGACTTGAGTTACAGAGAATTTGAGATTATTTCATGTAATATATTTTAGAATTAAGTGGGCTTAGTCTGTGTACCAGTGAAATATTAATTGGAATGAGACTAGGGAATAAGGAGCAAGGAGTTAAACTTAGGAGGAGAAGATGTCTTTGTGCTTCACATTCTTTAAGTGCTTTGCGTTCTGTTTAAGGTAAGTAAAGAGAATTTAAATAACTCCAGTATTTTAGGATTTAGGATGCCCTGTGGGTAGGACTAAGGAGTATTAATACACTTATTTAATCACAAATAATTTTAAGTATTCCTGGTGAGGAATGTAATATACTGCCACGTATGTGCAAAGCAAGACACACAGAGAAAAGACAGGAATGAGCAGTAAATAGGGTAGGTGGCTTATTTTGGATATTTAAAGCTTGACCTACAGTAAGTGTTTTTCAATAGGTTTACTGTTAGTAAGGAACAGGGAGTGAACAGCGTGATGAGTAAATTCATAGGTAACACTAATTTCTTTCTAATAGTTAAAACAACAGATGACAGGAAATAAGCAAGATGTTATAATCTTTTCAAAACTGATTAGGAAGAAGCATTAAAATGTTCTGCTGTTGTCATTTAAACAAATGGTAGGCTTTTTCTCTGGAGTACAATATTCTCTGCTGGGTATGGCACACAGGAGGACTGTAGTCCTGGAGTTGTACAAAAAAAGTATTAACTGTCTAGTTAAAAGATTCTAGACTTAATTAAGGTTTGGCATAATAATTATCAAAGTATGTCCCAGATGTGCTGATATGTAATATGGTTATAATTGAGTTCAGTGTCTTTAGATTGCTTGTCATAAGATTCAATACATTCTATGCTAAGACTCTGCTCAGAAGATGCCTTTGTTCTGTTTTAACAGTAGGCACAAGTTTTTTGTGCTAAATAGGCACTTTTTGTAGATTTTTTTTTTAATACTTTTCTGTGTGTATAAAACTTTAGGTAACTAGATTAGAAGAGGTGGTATTTTGACATAAGCTTGTCAACTTGGGGGTTTGTGAGTTTTTTGTTAACAGTTCTTCATGTAAGCCAGTGTGGACTGTGTGATCAAAGAGATCAGTGAAGTGGACTGATACATCAGGGAAAATTAGTTCAGAGTGCCAGGGAGCCTAATATCTCTTTGGAGAGGCTGAGAAACAGAAAGAGGACAAAAAACAGGTAGGAGAAAACCCCAGAGTGGGAGAAAAACACTGAGGAGACAGGCTGCCTAGGCAGTGGTGACGGGACACCTGGCAGGAAAGGAGATAAGCAAGTGAGTCTCTAATTCCTAGGAACTTCCAAATTACTTGATTGGATAAACCCCTTACTAGCTTTAGTGCATGCACTTAATCACCATACTTATTTTGATAATGGGACTCAACTCTCCATATTTCAAATGTAGTGCCTTCTGTGTTCAAAACAGTGTACAAGCATAGCTATATGACTTGGAATATATGTTTCCATATTTAAGAGTAGTCTGTCATTTAAAGTACTTACTGTTCTCCAGAACAGCCTTACCTGGGCTTGAATCTGGAAAAGGCTGGCCCATGTAGTCTCAAAATCTGCAACTCCCTTAGGTACGATCTGTCTATAAAACTATAGGGAAACCCATTGATCTCAGTAAACTTTACCCACATGTAACTTGGCACAGTGTTCCAGGGTTTTGGGATTTTCAAAGGCTTATGTCATATTAAAGTTTGGACATTAATTATTACTCATACTGCATAATTGTTGCTTGTGAACTATACTACTTGTAGTTTCAAAATTAACTTCTGAGCTACACTAAAAAATACTGTAAAATACTTGATTTTTTTAAAGATATGTAGCCTCTTAAAATGCTTCATGTTTATGAAGGTCTATATCGAAATTCAGAGGTGCACTCCTGTACTGATTCCATTTATGAGATTTATCTCCAGATGGCTAGCAAATAACAAAATTATGTAATGCAAAGGATTATTTAAAAACTGAATAAATCAATAGGATGCACAGTTGAGAAATCAGTTGTCTCAAATTAGAATATAAAGTTCAGTAAGTGGAGCTGAGCAGAAAATTTGGGTTCTTCAGAAATGTCAGCACTCATCAGTCGGAGTCAATCTATTGTTCCTGTCGATTTATATGGATAACGTAGCATTAAAACAATCATATTTTAATTAAAAATTACAAATATTTTGTCAAGATATATCATTAGCTCAGGACTATGATTTTTTTTTCTGTAGTCAAATGATTTTGCTATTTGACAAGCAGGTTTTTTTCCTGATGAATAATAGTTATAATGAGATTAGTATGAAGAGTAACAGGAAAGAGAAGTGGGTTTGTTTCTTCATTTATCCTGTCTTTTCCCTATTGCAGTTACTTGCAATTTCATGATTTTTGAAACACAAGTATACATTTAACTCAGCAGAAAATTTTTGTTGTAAATGTTATGACATTAATAGGTTTGATGCTTTTTTCCATCCATAACCCTTTTATTCATTTTAATGCTGGCGGTATTAAACATGTAATTTGACATGGATCTAGTGAATAGTGTTCTCTGTAATTTCCAATATTGTTCAGTGAATGTGGTGATTGTCAAAGTTCTTAGAGTATCTTTCTGAGTGCCATCGATTCACTAAACCATCAGGGAAGTTATAACAGTGCTTTTACAATGGCTTAAGCATCAAGATTTTTTTTCTGCTTTATAGGAAACCTATGTCCTCTGTAGACTTCCATATTAGTAATGAGTTAATAGAAATTATTCCAAGTTCAAACCCCTATTCTCAGACTGACATAGAAGGACCCTTTTTACATATGAAGGATGTTTTTAAGGAAGCATACACCCAAGACAAATATTTGAAGACTGACTATGCCACTGAATTTAAAGGACAATGTCAAGGTAAAGTGTTTAATTCACTGTTTTCTTACTTTTTGTGGACTCAGCTTGTGAACTTCCATAGTTTTTTGTGCATAATCCATAGACATTGAAGAGATAATTTGGGTGATCACAGCCTTTGCAATTACAGAAGACACAACCAGTGAAGAGAGATTGATTCCCTGGAGAAGCAGGGTTTGTTTTAACAGTTGAAGACAGATGCAAACCAAAAGAAGTTTCAGGCTGATCAAAAATATGGCAGGAGGTGTCAAAAAGTATCACAATAAGTAGGTCTTATCAGGCATTAATCAAAATGCCAATGATCCTTTGTACCTCAATAGAATCAGATCCTTGTGTCATGTTCTTTTACCATATCAAGAAGCAAAAGAAGTAAGCAGTTTCTGCTTTGTTGCTGGGATAAAGATAGTTCAGACTGGGTAGTGCTCCAATGTGTTTTCTGAAATTTTATGATTATTAGTTCCCTAACAGTTATAATGAATTCTGATCACAAAAAGCAAAATGCTGAGCAAGTGTTTCATTCAACTGTATTATGATTTATTATGCTAAACTATCAGATTTTCAATAGGTTTTTTGATATATCTGTCAATTATATTACTTTGGAAAAGGAAAGTAATGTAATCATTTACTAAGAGCTTTTCTCCATGGTAACAGCGAGGAGACAGGTGGTTCTTGTACAGTATTGTACAAGTTAACATTTACTAGTAAAAAGTATCAACAATGCAAGTGTATTGCAGTCAGTTGAAAGTCAGTAATCTTAATTCATATGATTAAGTAATTACCTGATTTTTTTTTTTTAAGTTAGATGGCAAATGTCAGAAGGTTTGGATAATTAATAAAGCACTCTATGTTGTGTGCTTACAAAGAGAATAAAAATAATTGAAATGCTTTCCCATGTCTTAATTATGACTTTCTTAGGAACAATCAAGAGAGCTAAATTTCCATGGACAGGAGTCTAAACGAAAAAAAACCATATAAATATCATAAAACTTTTTGTATTTTTCCTAGTTACAGATAACTGTTGCACTTAAACAAACATAAAAAGGCAACTGAAGAGACTGGATTCATAATGTTTTTTATGGGATGACATGAAATTATTTACGATTCTGATGACTGGTTTACTGAATTAGCCAATCAATAATCTTTCAAAGTAACTGATGTGTTACTGCCAACCCTTTTTCTGACTTTCTGTTTGCGTTAAAGAAGGAAATGTTAGCCCAAGTCTGCTGACTTTTGAGGGAATTATTAATTCTAACATTTTTTTAAAGCTGCCACTCTGAAAGATTTCCAAGCTATTTTGTATGATTGAGAACCTGCTAATGCCAGGTAGTCTGTTAACAGCACAAAACTGACTAGGTTTCATTAAAAGTTTGACTATACATACAGAGAGTGCAAAAACGTGAAAGTTAACTGATAGATAAAAATTGTCAGAAGTGGAATATTGTGGGTGATATGGCATAATTGTCTAACTTGTTTGGAAAAAAAGAAAGAACGTGATATAGGATTTCAAATGATCATTTTAAGTCTTGTTTTTCCAATACAGAAAGGCTATATTTGAATTCTAAATAGCTTGGTTTATTACTGCAGGAGGTTTTTTCCACTAGCTTGTGCATATTAAAATGTTTCATTATTATTTCTGTTAATGTAATCCTATTCTTCCTTTCAGAGAAGAAAACCAATTTCTTCAGTCGTTTCACTTTTTGAGCTGTAATATAAGAAATACTGCATATAATACTTACTAAGAGCTGTAGTATTTAAAGGTTCTTGTTTAAAGCGAAGAAGTTTCCAATAAGGTTGTCAAATTTAGCGTAGTAGGTTATGCACACATTTAAAATGTGTCTAGTAAGTTGTTACTGGACTATAGCAGTGGAAAACAGTAAGAAAGTTGAAAGCACATTGAACGCAGAAGTTGAAAACTCAAATTTGATTCAGTCTAGTAACTGTAGAGTTCTAAACGTCTAATTAATTACATTATATTTATATCAGATTACAAACATTTCAATATTTAGCATGCTGTTAATAGCCTCTCTTTTCATAGGCTGTCTGTTATGAGAAAGAGGTCACAGTGGAATGACAACCATCTTTGTATCATTAAGTGGAAGAGCACTAGCTTTACACTAGCACATGATAGCACTGGCAGTGAAACTGCCATTCAAACATGCACTGAATATTTGCTTCCTGATTGATAAAGTACTTGAGCACATGATTAAGCCTATTGAAATTCTTTTCTTGAGTGCTTTGATCATCAGAAATTACTAAATTGAAGAAAGTGATGATGCTGCATTCAAGTTACAATTCTGGAAAATAAAAGTATTTAAAAATGTGCACTTCCTAGAAATCACAAAGTGGCAATTCACTTCAGTTTTGTATGGATTTCAAACACTGGCATTGGTGCATTTCAAACTCTACCTATTGCTCCAGTTGTAAAAGTATGTATTAGGAAAGCAGTTAGGTATGTGATTCCTTCTGTCTGCTTCAGGAGGGTACTTCAGAGCATGCATTCTTGCATAGGCATGCTTTCCTGAGGTGGGGAGTAACAGGTTAAAACACATTAAAATTAACAAAGAAATGCACTAATGAAAATATTCGAAACATATCAGATTAATGATATTAATTGGAAAAAAAACCCTCATTTTTTCATATTCTTTAAGTACTGGAGCCCCTTACAATAAAAAGATACAATACAAATGAATATAATAATAAAATAATAAAAAGTATGGCTAAATTGTGATAATAAATTCAAATTAAGGGTGAAATTGTGCCTTATTCGATCTGATTTAGCATTAGGATTTATCCTACTTTCTTTGAACTAACAAAAATTAAACGAGATATTATTTGAGTACAGCATGATCAAGTCTATGCCATTGAAGCGATCTTTATTTTCTGATTGATCTTAGCACCTAATTTTGCAACTACTGTTTTCCTGACTATTGAGGTGCTTCCTACTTTTCCCGGATGCCTGAAGAAAAGGAAGAACAGATCAGGAATTTTGTAAATTGTATCAGAAAAGAAGTCATTTTTTTCAGTTGGAGGTACTTTAAGCTTTGTAGGCTACTAGAAGCTTTAGTAACCTCTCCTGAACTCATTAAACAGGCATTTTATAACAAGGCCTTTATTTTTTAATTGAAAGGTTTCTTTATGGGTATCTGTTTGTGTTAGCAGCGTAAAACAGTTTGGGGGGAACATAATCATTATCTATCATTTGCAGCCACTAGGAAGGAAAGGAAGGTGATTACAGATAGCGAGTCATACAGGGAATGAAAGGGGGATGTGGGAATGAGGAGACTTCTGCACTGGTAAAAAATAAGGAAGAACCCTTCTGTATATAATTCTGTGTATAATGTGTGTGTATATATGTGTATATTATATTGCCAATATAAGGGATTACATCAAATAGTTATGATTACTGCATCTGTTCTGTCTCATTGAGAGTAGTAGCCTAGATGCGAAAGAAATTAAGGTCCATAATTTCACCTTTCTGGAAATCACAGTAATTTGTAACCTATATTTTTGTCTGCTCGTTTTGTGAATAACTTTTTTGTTGCTTCAAAATTAGAGAATCTGCATTTAGATTTAGATATGTATAGAGAGATTGCTTCTTTTCTACTTTAAAAATTGCACCAAGCCACATTTTTCAGCTAAAACTTACTTCAGAAGTTCCTTTATGATACTTTACAATGCAAACAGTTTCTTTTGAACAGGTGTTACATGAGACAAAGGAAAAAGCAAAAGAAAATCAAACTTAGCACGTGAACCATTGGAAGTCTAGACTTTGTTGCATTTAAAGATTAGAAATCCTAAAATATTTAAAGTAAAAAGTAGTTATTGTTTTGCTGACATTTACAGCATTCCAACAGTTGCTCAATAATTCTCTTTATTCTGATAACTCCTTTTATGTTTATGTTGTTTTTTAATGCATTTTTTATTTTTCTTCAGATTTATATATGGAAGAGGAACTTGTTTTTATTGATAATCTTGAAAATTTTCATAAAAAACTGCCTACTTCATCTAAACTTCTGAGCAGACTACAGTTTATTTTAGTGAAAGATCCCCTTTTAGGTTCTGAAGGACAGAATTTAACAGAAGAGAGTATTTTCCGGTATCGACAAATTGTTGTATAATATTAAACATAAATAATAGTCTGCATATAATGTTATTAACATTTTAACATCTGTTGCATGTTAACTTTTTAACTAATTTATATTGGCAGTAGGTAAAGAATTCAGCTTTTCTTCTTTCCTACAATAAAACGAGTAGGGTAAAATTTATATGCATTATTTAAGAAAACTGGATAAATGAAGCTGAATCATTTTTACATTCTGTAAGTGTGTAATGTGCTTAGGAGTTTAGTTTTGACACACTGAAAAAATGTTCATCTTTAAGGAACCTGGTCCTTCCTCAGACTGACTGATACCCTGTCAGTAAAATGCCACTAAATTTACTTAGGCCAGGATTTTACACATGCTTCCATGTTCCTTCTTTCTCGCCTCTCAGTCGCGCTGTTAGCAAATACATGATCTTATCCTACTGAATTGTATTTCTTTAAGTTCAAATATTAATTATTCTTACGGTTTTCTTCACTTTCATACCACTGGGTTAATTTAATTTAATTTAATGTTATGTCAGGAATTTGAACAAACCGGTGTATTAGAACAGGTATAAGTTATATTCAGAATGTGCCTACTATTTTGTGAATGTAGTAATCTGTATGCATACATTCATAAAGTCTGGCTAAATTTTGCGCTGATTTACTCCATTTCTGGATGACTTGTATGGCTTCCTTTGCACTTGATAGGTTGCATGAATCACAAGCAAGGCAAAGCCAATTTTACCTGATTTAACTGTACCTATACAGTAACAGAGCAGAGACGAGTGGGGTTTTTGCAGGTTTTTTGAAACATGAGCCCTGATCTCACAGTGAGCCTTGGACATAAGACTATGTGCATGTGTAAATACTGTAAATATCCAGCAAAGAGAACATGATCCAAGTTCTGTAGTGACTTTCAGAAATTCCAGTCACAAAAGAAAAAAATGCTAGTGTGAACCGTGACAGAAATAACTCTGACCTGCTGATCTGCAGTTTACTAGCAAAGCCACCAGCCTTGTAAACGTGGGAGTCCAAATCTCCTAGTAGAGCACACAGGGAAACTCATTTAGACAAAGATATACAATTAGGCAGACTTCTACTTCAGATAAAATTCAGTGAGCAGCCCAAGGCTAGGTGTGGAACAATTTATACTCTTCAGTCTAAAGTATTCCTATCCCCCTGAAAAAGTCATTATAGATTTAGTGCCTGTAATGGCCTTGAGGGTCAAGCCTAATGAAATGGTCTCTTTCTACTTGAAAAATCTTCATCCCTTTTCTGCTTGTATCCTTACTTTACAAGACAAGTAGTAGGCTCACTCCTGAGTTTTACTTGGCATTTTAGAAGTGTGTTGGTTAAACCAGGCAACATACTTTTAGTTTTCATTTTAATTAGTAGAGAGCATACTTTGCCACCTTTGGAGCTGAATCATTCCTGAAAACAGAAGTTAAAGGTGACAAAAGGTAAATAATCTGAATGTTATAGATTGCAGAAATTTTGTATATGGCATAAAAACTTGACATTAGAAGAAAATTAAGTCAGCAGCTTTTGGAGAAAGTATTTTTACATGACAGGACATATGTGTTGAGATGATGAACAGTTTTAATATGCTTGTGGTTTTTCTGTAACTTTTTTAAGGCAGGTCCCACTATTAAGTGGTTCTACTCTGCATATAGTGTATTATTTCTTGAAAAGTAACTTCAGTTAATTACACAGATTGTTACTGCATCCTTTGGAATTGCTTTCTTAGAAAAACATAGATTTAGGAAAAAACTTTTGCCACGCATTTGGCTATCAAAGCTACTACTAAGACTTTCAGTCTTAGGTGTAAAGTAATACAAAGAAGTCACTTGCATTATTTTATGGTCTTTTAAAGGGAATGTTTGACTTTCCAAAAGGAAATGGAAATAGAAGAGCATAAAAAAGAATTGCAGTGGATTAAAGAGAGCTTCTGTGCCATACCTGTAAAAGATGAAGAGGTATCACCATGTTGTTCCTTGCTAAATATTATATTAGCGATTGATTTACGTTATGCATGAGTGTTTGTTCATCTGCAAGTCATTTTACTGAATTCTTTTCACACTTGCCAAATATTTGTAGCCTTCATATTACCAAGGTTAGAAAACACTGGTATTATTTGTGGGTTTTTACTTTTTTGGATGCTGCTGTTGGGAATCTCCACTCTGATCAGCTGTTTCTCCTGGGACCTGATGTGTTGGCAGTTTTATGTAGGTACTTGCTACACTAAGAATAAAAATGAACCAGAACAGGAAGCCATGACATGTCCATGGAAATGGGAAAGTACCAAGACATGTTCTGGGATTTGGGGGGCTAGCTTGGATTCTTTTTTTAATTGAAATAAAATCTTTTTTTTGCTCGCATTTTCCAAAATTCTAAAACCGAAATTACTTACAATTCTGGTGTGATTAATATTTTTCAGTATTTCATGCTGCCTGTTGAGTTAGAATTCTGCAAACACAATAATGGCAGATCAGATTCTGTTAAGATTCCATCATACTTGGAACTGAAAGAGTTGTTAAATTTAGCTCCAGAAACCACGGCTGATGAAGACGTGTGCAAACAAGTGATCAAAGAAGGTGAGAGTTGGTTTGCTTCAATCCACCCGATTTTTCTTTCATTTGCACACATCTAACACAATCTAGGTCCTTTATACTCAGTTCACTTACGAATTACATCACAGCCTATCAAATAAGAATTTCTCTGTATGAGATTATGAAGTGTGCTGAAGACAGATTTCTTAGTGTTAGAAATGTCTTCTTAAATAGACAAGGGGAAATAAATTATTTCCCATTTGGTTCAATACGTGGTTGGGTTGTAATCTTGGAAACAAATGTAACATGAGCCATGATTCATGATACCCAGTCTACCATTAATATAATAATTCAGTGTTATGTTTTCTTATCAGTAATTAGATTTACTTTCAGATGCATCCTTAAGAGGATTATATGCAGTGGAGTCATACAATAAAAATTGCTTATATTGCATTGTAATTGCAAACATGAAAGCAGATTTCTAGAAAAAAGGGTTAAATATTTCCATGGATAATAGGAATATTCTAAATTACAGTAGTAATTTCTTTAAAGGAATTAAAGTTACTTAAATGCTGTTATACTACAGATAAGTACAACTTCAATGACAGTAACTGGCTATTGAATTGATATCTATGACAGTATTTTGTGTAGTTAAATACAGTGCCTGAGATTTTTAAATTTTGATTTAAATAAACCGGTTTACATTGGTTTGGGCAAACAAGTGAGGAAAACCACTTATTTGGTGGACAGAAAGCAGCTCAAAGAAGCAAGATTCCTGCTCCTGAGTATGAAGCAGGTGTGCTGAATTCTGTTCCTGATAGGGCAGCAGCAATCCAGTCTCTTATTGAAGAAAGGAACAAAAATTTTAAGTGTATACTTGACTAAGGCAGTTTAATGTTCATTCCTCTGATACATTTAGTACACCACAACCTACATGCCATGTTCTAAGCTGAGTGAACCAACGTCCACTCAGAGATTTGAGGATTTTGCACATAGATGTCAACCTATTATTCTTTTTTGTTCTGTTTTAGTCCTTTCTAGTAGCAAGAAAATCTTTGTACACAAACTCCTGATAAACTAAACTTAGGCTACCTTCTAGTTCCAGAAATCACATCACTGTGATTATGTGATCACATAAGAACCTTGAATAGTTCAGATAGTGACTATACTATATTTTATTTTTTTTCTGGCACCTTTAAGGGACAAGACTGAATACTGCTTAGATCAGCTATGGGATTTGGGGTTACTAAGTGTAACTGTAATTTTTCATAATATATATTATGGAGATTCCATTAAAAAATTGAAAGAAAAAAATTGCTCTCACAAGAAAAAGCAATAAATGGTTCATTTATGACACCTTTTTGAATCTGTTTTCAGATCTGAAAGCAGAAATTACAGACAAAATAGAAATTTTCAAGTACTGTCCCATGCCACAAGAGGTTTGTGCCAGTAACAGCAAAGGAATGTTGGAATTCTGTGAGTCAGGTAGGAAGATGTATGTAAATCAAGGGGTGATACTTAAAATAAAGCCTTCAAGTGATTGTCCCCATATTTTGTTCTTGGGAGTACATGCCCCTTATAGATAAAAGATAAGAACATTTGCTTTGTGTAATCTGCTATTTTGTACCTGCACCATCAGCAGGCAGAAATGCCATACACCTTTTAACAGTTTTAAAAGCTGAACACAACCAACTTTACAGTTCCTTCATTTTGCTTTTGGCTGCAAGTGGTGTCTATATCTTTGGCACTTGATTAGATATTTAAGGGTTTTATCTAACAATTTATCTATGCAGAGAGGGCAGAGGAAAGCTGAGACAGATTGATTAAAATTGTGGAGTCAGAGAGCACAGTTTAAAGTTTGTTAGTGTCTTATGTAAATGCTTTCAAAAGAGGGTGGTGGAGGACAAACCAGGGAGAAGTACTGAGTTTATAACTTCTACAGATTCAGAACTCCTATGCAGACATTTTTGGTTTGCAAACGGTTCAGTACAGCTTTGTGATTGTGACATTAACTCACATAGTCACCACAGCTTTTTTCCCGCAGAAATAAACTGAAAGTGTTGAATATTTGCTAATGTGTGCATTGAATCCTGGCTTCTCCTACATTAGCATAAAGAAATCCTTCATACATACCCACCTTCAATAGCTTGAAAACTCAGTGAGACATGCTGGTTACAATGCATACCAATGCCAGACAGGTTTGGTGTCTGACTGTTCAAACTAACTATCCAACCTCAGTTAAAATTTCTTCAGGTTTCAGGTGTAACCTCTCAAAATAATGGATGTTCTTGCCAGCCCTACTGTTTTCACAGCTTAATGTTGACTGGCTAAGGGAGGCAGAAAAACGGCTGTGCTGGTGACATTTTTCACCTTTAATTCCATGCAGAAAAGCCTGCACAAAGAATGCCATTTACAAATGGATGTGATCTGGGCAGAGTGGTAACACTTGAATAAACACGTACCTCTCATCCTAGTGTGTATCCTATCTTGGAAAAAATCTGTCCATTATTGCATTGGACAATAGAAGTATAATCCTCCAGTGCATGTTCACTTGATAGTTTTCCACCCAGCAATTACTAAAATCCTTGAGAAATTTTGAGTTTTCTCCAGACCAAAACTCCTCTTCTTGTCTTAGTTTCAGTATGATGTAAACTTAACTAATGGTTGTCTCCTTCAAGCTAATAGCATCACAGTCCTGATACTGCATTGTAGTGGGCTTTTGGTAGGAGCACTCATGTCAGCTCAGTGTCTGATACGAAAGCTCAAGGCACACCCACCATATCTTGTCCCACCAAAACAATGTGGAGATTACTGCGTAGCATGATTAACTGTATCTAGTGAGGTATCTGACTGCTTTTTACTTCTAAAGCGTATGATAAGCAGGAGGAGCCTAAGTGCAGCAAATCTGAACAGATTTGAGACCTTCCTCGATATACAGTAATAACAAGCTGACTGTGATGTGATGGTCTTGGCGGTCCTGGATTAATGATTGGATTTGATGATCTTAAAGGTCTTTTCCAACCCAAGTGATTCTATGTATCTGTGATCTTATCTAGGATATTGTCCATTCTTCTGGAGTAGATGAGTTGTCAAACCAACTTGGATTGTTTTAAAAAGAAAATGATAGCATTGAACTTTATTGCCAGTTTTCTGGCTCAGCTCTGCCATTAAGTCAGGCAAGATTCAGTCATTGGGGCACAGACAACTTCCATACTTCCATGCTTTTTTTTCTTTCTTTTTTTTTTTTTTTTTGTAGGATATACTCAGATCTATATGATAGAGACCTGCAAACCTGTACATGCACTGCTAAGACACTGTTTGCTAATGGAAGTTCCTGTATTAGGGTTCAAATTTCAGCATTTGGCAAAAAATTCAGCCCTGCAGTCTTCTCCTTCTAATTAGTTTTGCTATTTATGACTTACCAGAAGTGAAATATGTTTGCTTGAACTCTGAGAAGAAACAGTCATAAAATAATGGCTTTTTCTGTAAACATTTCATCATTTGCATTCCTCTCCTGCCAGCTGTGGGGGTTGTTTATTGATGAAAGTGTTGACAGATAAGAGGATTCACTCAGTCATTAGTGCTCTGAGAAGGGGAATGGCACCCTGAGCGTAGGCAGTTTATGACTGAATATGAACAGACTGAATATGAACAGAATTGCTCAAAGAGAAATAATTGCTCTTTTTAGATGTGTCAGGGATTTTTGCTGTCCTGCAATCAGCTCCTGTCCTGTTCAAAGAAAAGTGATAAATTTGTTTCTCATCACCAAAAATTGTCTGTGAGCAGAAGTTCACTGGGCTTTTTTTAGTTCTAAGTAAATGGGAAAGAAATTATACTGATTGGAAGTCTGCTTCTTTCTTTTGCAACCACCTTTATTTCTTAAGTTTGGTTTCTTTGGGGTTTTTTTCTCTCTCTTTTTTTTTCTCCAATGTGTGCTGCATATTCTTTGACTTTCTAACACTGTCCTTTATCCTTCCTGCCCTTCCTGCCGTACAATCTGCTTGTTAGGTTAGACAAGGAGCAGCTGTAAGCAGCTGGGCAGGTGGCTGATTCATAGCCTGCTGTGTGCCACTTGACCAAACAATGTGTGTATGATGTCTGCAGCTGCTTACTGCCTGTTGGAATGAATAGGGAAATTGTTCCAAGTGGTTTTCCTTATGGAGGCACTTACGTACTTACAATTCTTCTGGCTGTTAGTTTTCACAGACCATGGAGGAACTGTGTTTTTTGTGACCTCTACTTTCTGGTCAAGCTTAGTGAGAAATATTATGGAATAATGCCAGAGATTAATAACAAGGTGATCATGTAAACCGCCAATTTTTGTGGAATGAAACCAAAGTCAATGAAGTTGCAAACTGCGTATTAGATTTGAATAAAAAGCAATAATCCTTTAAAATGTCTGCATTTAATATGATTGGCAAAAAAAAAAAAGGATTTGAAAAGTGACTTGCAGAGGGCTTTTAACATGCCAAGTTTCTTTGTGTACTGCTTTTAAAAAAAACCAAAAAACACTAGTGTAGTAATTAATTTCAGTGGTCATCCCTAATAATTACTGTATTAATTCTGCTTGAAAGAGTAATTTTGTCTGTAAAATCCTGACTGTTTCTGAAGTTCTTGAGTCCTTTCATCTGAATGTTACCACCACCATAGTATTGTTCAAAGTCTCTCTCCCATCTAATTAACTTCATTTATGTGGAAACTATCTAAGAAGCCCAACAGGGGTGAACACAATATCAAAACCTCAGTCATCGTGCCAGGTAATTTAATAATAAATTAATCTTACATAGGAAGAGTAGCCATAACTACATTACAGAATGAATAAAGGAATGTCATCTACACATTATTGTCCCCAAACTGTCTGGAAATTAAATGTGAAGTATTTGGGGTTTATTGATTACATAGTGAATTGTCCCATGAAAGTATTTTGTACTTTAGTCCAAAATTTCACTAGTATAAAATTCCTAAACCATGTGTGTTTCATTCACAAGTTGCTTTGTAATTTAAATTTGGGTTTTTGTTTACTTTGCATGGGGCTTTGTGCAATTTCTAGCTAAATATGTTCCATATTGGAAAGATGAAATGGAAGTACCTTTAACTCCTCCATGCAGACAACAAAGATCATGGGTTAATTTTCTGTGCACAGGACTTCAAGAAGAACCTATTCCTCTTTCTGGTAGCAGGTAATAAAAACTTTGTAGTAATAAATCTTGTCAAAAATCGTCTAAATCATAAATGCTCAAAATTAGTGCAAAAATAACTTTAGTCTATTTGTGAATTGGTAGTTATGTTCTTTGAGAAAGCTGTATATATTTTGTATTTTGCATGAAAGAGTGAACAGTGCCTAATCCATATATGTGGCTTTTCAGGGGAAATTGCAAAAGGAAATGACAGTTGATACTGTAAACCTCTTTCTTCTAGGGGACTTAATAGCCTGAAATTCCAATCTTCTTTTTAGAGTAGGCAACAGTAAACATTTACGTATATAGCAAGTATGTATGTGTGTATATGCATATATTTATACATATGGCAGACACAGATGTTGAACAATTATTACCTACTTAAATCTCCAGAAGAGATACAAGAAAGTATTGCCTGTGTTTTGGGGATATCCCCCAACAATGGAATTTAAGCCTTTTCATGCTGACATGGGGTCAGGATTGCTTCATCTTTTACTTCTAATCTTGTATTGAGACTAATATTTTTTGCCTTGCTGTCTTTCTTGCTTGTGGATGAAGTATTTAAATATCTTTTTGGGGAGGGAACCATAGTCTAAAGAGTATTCCCATTCAGTGCTTCTTTACTTCATGAACCAGCCTTGGTGGCTCTTCTCAGTCTTCCCTGTTCACTGTGGTGCTGCATGATGTGACCCTCTATATGGACAAGAAAAAACTTTAATAAGTAAATGAATGAATGAATGGAAAATTTAGAGAGAAATTAGATCTGTAAAAGGTAGTTTTATATAAATCAAAATTCAACAGATAATGCTGTTAAACTTCATACCTCCAAGTCTTATTTTATGTTCTTTGTAGTATTTTGATTACAGAACCCTCTAGGGAATACTTGGAATCTTTGGTATGGCAATCAGAGAAGTATCAGGATAATATGAACTCTTTTTTACTTGTGGGTAAGGATTTCTAATTGATGATCAATTTCTAATTGGTGTTGAAGAGTTCCATGTACATGGAGAAATGTATATAGCAAAATATAGCAAAAAAAGATGACATTATATTGCAGAGCACATCTTTTGAACCATGAAGTTTATCAAATTAATGTAATCCTTTGAAGTTTGGATTATCTGATTCATATTGTACATATAAAAATTCACAGTATGGCAACATGGGAGTTGATACGTCATGTATCTTTCTATGGAGGTAAATTAAATGAAGCAAGAGTTTTGTTTCATTATGAAAATGTTCAGCTCACAACTACTGGTTACATTCAGTAACTGTGGTAACTGAAATTTGGTAATCTGTTGAACTCTTTTCTGTCTGCTATTTTTCCTTAATGTTTCAAAATATGTGTCAATCGATAGAAAAGTACTGTTAATGGAAAATAATGTTATAACTTGACAAGAGCAGAGTTCATATAAGGAAGCAAAATACACAAAACCAAAATAAGCTGCAGGTTATTTCTGACAGCACCAGAATACACATTACCACTGTTCTTTCATTTCATTTTATTTGCCTTCACTGACTTAGGTATATTGACTTGTTATGTTGTCTGATTCATTTGTACATTCATTTATAGTTGAAAATAATGTATGGTAGGCTCATTACTATTTACGTTCTTTACTTTTTTCAGGTAAGGACTATGTTGAGTCTTTGTAAGCATGACAAGTAAGCTCACAGATGATAAGATAATTTGTAACTTTTGTAATGCAGCTACCAGCTACACATTATTAGATCTGGAAAAAAATTACCCCTCCCCTACTCATACACTCAATAAAAAGCACACTTGTTCTGGTAACAGCAACTGCTTTGCTCCGAAGTTTATTAAAGGATACTGTTTTACAAATGGAGGTATAAACAATGGATATGTGTAGTAGGTCATCAATACTTAGGAGCTTTTATTTCCAAAATGTCATTCTGGTTTTATGTTTCTATATTATTAATATTATATGTTGATTTCTGGTTTTTGTAGAGCATCAGACTGTTAAACTTGCATATCAGCATCATTCACTTACAGAACTGAAGGAAATGCTACTAGCTGAGGTAGAAGCACCAATGTCTAGCTCACTAGAGGAGGGCTGGTGGCTTCATTTGGGTTTAAATCCAGTCTCCATAGAAACTTTGGAGCAATTAAATACGGATGCCAGTAATGCAAACATTGAGCTTCCTACAGAAGTAGAAACATTCACACAATTTACATCATATGAGTTAGAAAGTAAGTATCTTCTTTTTTAAGGAAAGTAATAAGAAGTCAAAGATAAGTAACAGAGAATCACACAGTGACAGTTACATACGTCCAAGAAGGAAGGAAGTGGAAGATTTCTTATTCTCAAGAACAAAATGTTTTGTAGCAACTACTACAATTAAAGTGTATTTTCACAAACTTAGAACAAATTGTAGGAACAAAAGTGTTTAACTACACCAAGTTATCATTTTTGCTAATGTGCAGATGAAAAGTAACCTCCACCAGTCATGCTATTTTAGTGAAACAGTTTCATACAGGAGAATTTCTTAACAAATAGTAATTTTGTACTGGAATATTTTAATAAAGCAGACATTAATATAGTCCTATCTGCAGAAGGTCAGTGGAGAGAGTATGTTACAGTGAAAATTCTTTATTTTATAATGCTATTCGGAGGGGGGGGGGGAGTTATGCTGGCTATGGTTTAAATTATGAGCCACTCAGAAGCTGCAGAATTTCTCATGGACCATTATGAATACTTACAACCAAGCTTCAATAGAAAATGCAAAAAGTTATTTAGATTTCATTATATAACTATGGCCTGGCTGCAAGGCATCAGTTGTAGTTGTAGAACTCTTAAGAATTTACAGTAATATGATATATTGTGAAATGAATAGGCACCACTCATAAAAGAATGTTGCCACTTAACTGCTTTTTGCGTATTGTGAAGTGTTTAGGTGCTGTGTTTAACATGGATGTGCAGAAGCAATGCAAAAAATTGCAGTTCTAGTGAAGCACATCTTTAGAGGGAACTAATTCATACTTTGCTTCTTTTTTTTTCTTTAAAAAAAATCTGTTAATCTTTCAGTCTTTCTTCCTGATTAAATGTGTTGCATCCATCCCACTTCATAGAAATCTTGACACCAGTAGGCACCATGCAGATGGTGAAAACTTCTCCAAACAGTATCATGGCCTTCTGTTTCTCAACATTGTACAGTTTTACTTAGGTCTAATCAGTAAAAGTTTTCTAAAAGTGGATTATAATGATCTGGGAAGGCAGAAAGAATAAAGAAATGCTTTTTCTATAATTATCCGAAGTATTCCAACCAGGAGAAAGAAAACAAAAAAAAATCTATGTGCACTGAAGAAATTAAATATTATTTTGTAGGATGGCTTAAAGAGAAGAATTCCCTAATAAACCAGGAGGATCTTTCTACTGAAAGACGTCAATTGGACAAAGTAATTAATCTTCACACATCACCACAGACTCAAAAGCAGTACATTGCCCTGCATGTAAGTCCTGCATCATCTGCCAAAATTGACAGTACAAATACATCTGTGGAAGAAGGGCTTCCTGGAGGTAGCATAAAAAAGAATAAGGTAGAAAAGGCAGTTGATTTCTTAAACCAAGAAAAGAAGAACCCCAAATCATCTGAGTCAGTCAGCTGTAAAGATGTGTCTTCTAAACAAAACAACTCATCCAACAGTCAAAATTCTGCATCATTTGCACTTGCTACAAAATGGAACAATGATGATTCTGATCTGAGCAACTTTATGATGCTGAGATTTAAACATATACTCACCCAAAGAATGGAAGAAAGTGATGTAGGTAGTCCTGGAAAAGGTATGTGAACCAAGTCATTCTGTCATTTTTCCAGGTTTAAATCTGTTCTCTTATACCAGTTAAAATAGATGCTGGTTCGTGCTAGTAGATTGGGGGGGGGGGGGGAAGTCCTTTGAAGGCAACGTTAATATTTTTACGATCTTTAATGTAGCTGCATTTTCAATTAAGGTACTTGCCTTTTGTTTTTTCCATTAAATCCATTAGGGGATTTTGTGTGTTTGGTTTGGTTGCGGGGTGTGTGTGTGTGCTTTGGTTTTGGGTTTAGGGTCTTTTTGGTGGTGGAAGTGGTTTTTAATAGAATAAATATGTCTCTATTCCTATTCTGACAAAGTAACTCTAAATGGTACTTATTCCAGAAGTTCTCTTCCATCTGTATGTTCTGAGTCAGATCTCCTGGCCTGTTTGGAGAAATAGTAGTTATCAATTGTAGTTATCAAATAGTAATTATCAATACAGTTATTTTTGTAGAACTACCATAGCCTAGACAATGAACAATCGTTAAAAGTTCTTCTCCAGAAAAAAACATTTGAGTCAGTTACCTTGGTGTAAACCCCATCAGACAATGAGGCAGAACAGGTCTTAAGGAAAACAGAAAGTTGTTGATAGCCCTGTTTTTGTTGTTGACAACACTTATGAAAGAATCTCAGGCTATGCACTGAACATTGCAGAAATGCCAAATAGCAGAGAGGTTAAAGAAGTAGAAGAAATTCCTTGTTTGTTTTAAAAAAGAAATATTTATGACGCAAAATATTGGGAGACAGTGACATATTTCCAGATTCATTTTCAGGGTAAAGTTGTATAAACAAAAGAATGTTTTTCAATTTTTGACTTGTATGGCAGAATTTTGACAATAACTTTTATCTGTATTTCAGTTACATGTCCCATAAAAAAAAAAAAGTTAAAATTTTTACATAAAAGCTTTCATCAGTAATTCCTTATAGAATAGAATTGGAATACTTGTTAAATAGCAAGCATATGTAATCTTGTGGAGGAAGTTATTTCTTGATAAAGTTCGTATCTGTTACTGACAGTGCTACACATGCCTAAAACACTTCCATGGCTTTAGAAAGCAACAATTCCAATTTAAAATTAGATCAAGGAACCTGAGATGAAGATTTATGCTACCACCTAGAACTGCATTGCCTAACAAGAATCCAAATGTATTGACTGAAACAAGCTGTAACATTTACAAATAGGCTTGTGGTTTAAGTTACAGCAGTTTACAGGTAGACCGTAGTGTTGCACATCAGTTACGTCTGATATATAGAGAACCCATTAAAATGTATAGGTCTTACCACAGTGATGCAGAAATTGTGTGAACTATTGCATACTTTTATAGTAATGAAAAATATTTATTAAGGGTCATTCTAAATCTAACTGAAAGTAAGAAATGCCAGCACTGCTTGTAGGGCTTTTTCTTTATTGTCTTCGTCGTTTGGCTTACATTTTAAAGACATCATTGTGTATAATATTTAGTTCAGAAAATACACAGGAGGGAAGTAGTAGAAACAGTTCATTGATCCAGTTTTGAAGCTTGTATAGGTTTTCAGAAAAGCGTTTTTTGTAACTTAACTAGAATAAAAATTGTTTTTTTCTTTTTTTTATGTGTCTGTATGACCAAATTTTTTTCTGAGGGGACTGACATTCTTAACTAGAAAAAATCAGCAATATTTAGGAGACACCTATTTGGCCAGAACTGCTCTCAGAAATTAAGAGGTAGAGCTGCCAAAAGAAACTTCGCAGGCAGAAGCTGTAGCTCATGCATTAGTATTCATAAGGAATAAGGGAAGGAGACTTAGAATTACTAACAGGTTGCAAAAATAGCTGTAAGGCAGGAGAAAAAGTTATTTTCAATAAGCATTTTTTATTTTCTCTTTGCTTTTTTTCTGCCATTTGCCACTTCCATATTCTTTCTGTGTCACTTAGACTATCTAACCTTTTCTACTCACACTTACTATTTTTCATAGTTCGAGCTCCTTATAGTCAGCAACATCTTTCCTGTCATATATGGTTTTTCCTCCACATAAAGACATATGAGCTTTCCTATAGAGCTGTAGTACCAGCTCCTTAATTTTCCCAGCTTTGTATTTCTGCCCTAAGGAAGAGGAACTAATGCCTGACTTCTTGGGCTGTGAAGGCTGACAGGGCCTCATCTCTCTCTGTGTCTTGATGGTTTTCCCATACTATATAAGCGCATGAAAACAGTAAAGAAATTAATGAAAAGAAAATGTATGTGTCATAGAAACTACTTAATCTGAAAATATTTTTGCATGTAGAATGATTTATAGAACTATTTTCTTATTCATTGAGCTGGTTTTGTGATTTTTGTATCTAAATATTCACTTGTGGTTTAATGATGTAGTGCTAGAACCTGAAGAACAGCATATGCATGTTCACAAAGAGGACAGTTCTGTTTCTGAGACTGTAAGAACAGAGGAAAAAGAACGAGAGAATGAGGACAGTGTCACAATTGATATTCAAGCATCAGGTATACTGTTTTTGGATATGCTTTGTTTTATATATTTTTGCAATATAGTTTTATGTTAAATAGTACTACTCAGAAAAATATGGAAATTATTAGGCTTAGTCTCTGCTTCTTGTGACTGAAAACATTCGAAATAGAAGGATATTTATTTTGATGCAGGTGTAACAGCAGGCTGTGGAATTCTGTCTTAAAACTAAAGCAAATAGCATGCAAACTAAAAAGTACGGACTTTGAGTCATGTCTGATCTAAATCAGTGGATACGAAACCTCTTAATGCCAGTCAGTACCCTCAAATTATTATTCTGTATTTTTTCCTCTGACAGATTAAATAAGAGAATTAGAGATGGAAGGGATTGACAGTCATTTTGGTAGGAAATATCTTTAACACTGTAGTAATCCACTATGGATTTCTCATACATGACTGAGCCTTAACCTGTGAACTATTGCTGTTGTACTTTTCAAGGCATTGTATGAGAGAACATGTGCTGACAACAATTTTGTCATGCAGTAGAAGTGGTGAGAAAGAACCTAGAAGATATTTATCCAGGATAGTTTACAGCTTCAAATTAAGCATGCCCAGTGCTAGGAAGTTGTAGGCCTAGCACAGGTTAGTTTGTTTTTTCATGGAAATACATTCACTCCAACCATGTGCTTAATGCAAGCCTCTCATGAAACCAGTGAAAGAGTGTAACAGTATTTTCATGTTCCCATCTGAGATGGGACTCCTATAACAGCTATAAGCATATTTTTTTATTTATTCTTTTAAATAATTTTGAAGCAAGACTCCTTTAATGCAACTGGAAAAAAATATAAAGCTTTTCTGCAGTCAAAACAAAAAACAGCATTTGGCAAAGGTAATATTTGTTGGGACTGAATGTGCCATTAGAGTCTTTGAAGTAAAGTGTTTTTCACCATGGTTACCTTGCACATGAAAGAAAGGAATCATTATCAAAAACAAGCTCTATCTAAAACAAAGATTAGAAAGATTCACACAAGCATATTACTTAACAGTGGAACATTGAAGATGCATGATGAAACATACACCTTAAAAAAATTAATACAGTAATACAGGAATAGCTGAATGAAATTATACAATGGGCATCCAAAATACTATAGTAGCATCTGGCTTATTTCCTTAAAGGCTGAAAAACTGGATATAATAGTATGCCTTTTTTGAGAATGCTTAAAAAGTTGAAGTTATTAATTGCTGTTATGAAATAATGCATTGACCAAGTGAGTTGTCAGCTGCTAATCAAATGATTTGTATAGATCAGTTGGAAATACTTTTCAAAAGCAAAAGTAGATCTTTGAAAATGAAGAATCATAGAGTTTTGATCTTGTTGATGTGATCAACTCAACTGTAATTTTATAAAATGGGTACAGAAGAGTTTCACCTTCTTACCTGAGGAAAAAGACATCTCTTTCAACTCATTCAGCAATTGACAGCTCTGTCATGGATGCTAATAGCAAGAAACTCAGTTGTAATTTGGAAAGAACTGTAGGACAGCCACTCCGAAGCTATTAAGAACTGTTAGTATTAAAGTACGAAGAGACTGACTTATTAGTCTAGCTAGACAAAGATACTAGAAGTTAAATACCAGAGAAGGAGAAGGGCCATTTAAGTTGAAATTTTGGTAACAAGTGGATATAAAGGAACTAAGTCTACGTTTAGACTACAAAGTAGAAGGCAGCTGTCAAGCAACGGAATAATAGTATAATCTTAGCAGGTGTCACAAGAGTAGAAAATCCTAACTTTTCAACATGGAGTCTGATCACTTTATGAAATGCATGGAATAACATTGTTGCCTGCTGTGAAGATCAGCTTAATCCTACCTCCCAGGAGGCTGCCAGGGGGAGCAACTGTTTTCCTGTTAATGTTACAGCTTTCTTGAAGAAGTCAGTGTTGTTTGTGTTTTGATAGGTCTTTTCAATATTCTTGTCCAGTAGTAATATATGAAACCAAACATTATTATTATGAAGTTTTTTTATTGTGCTATCCAGAAAGCCAATGGCAGGCATACTGCCTCTTGGAAGAAGCAGCCGCTCCTGTTCTAAAAGATTTGACACACCTGGGTGAACCTGCTGCTGTAAAATGGCGCTTTGACAGCCTTAAATTTGATCATACAAGGTTTTTCTTAAAACAGCAAGAGAAAGTGATATGCGATTGTTTTAAAGAAGGTATGTTTTTCAAAAAAATCTTTGTTTTCTTCAATACTGATACAGGTTCAATTGGTGATACAAGGTTCAAGATGTTTGATAAATTGATGATAAAACTTTCATCAGTTTATTTTGTAATTACAGTAATGAATTTCTTCTTTTATTTCTAAAATAGTGTTTCCTAGTTCTTCAACGTTACATTTATTAACTTCAATATTGTAATACAAAAATTGTTCTAGCTGAATTGCATTTAAAAATATTCTAGATATGCTTCAGAAATGTTGGGTTTATACCAAACAATATTTTCGTGCTCAATTATAAAATTAAAAACTGTCTATATATTTTTGTTGGTTTGTTCCTTTTAGTAGCTAGTGTTTGTCACACCTGCATGATGCAAAACGTTATGCCCATGTTAGAAATTAGAAGAAAAATCCCTATTAATTTTGTTTCTTTCTGGCTTCATTTCTCTCCTCCATGGCATGTAAAAACCCTATAAAAGCAGAAAAATCAAAACAAAAGCCAGCAGAATCAGTGACCCATTATGAAGATTTTTGGCTATAGATAAAAAAAAGGTCAGGAAAACCTCACAGCAAAATACAGACTGTTTGAGGAAGTCTCAGAAGGTTGTTGGGTATTTTGGGTTATTTTTTTAGTTGTATGGCTCATAGTTGAGAGCTAGTTGTAAGCATAATGTAGCAGGCTGTCTACTACCTGCCACATTTTTATATTATGTCACAAGGCTGAGGGAACTGGGCTTGTTTAGCTTGGAGAAAAGGAGGGTCGGGAGATGTTATTGCTCCCTATCACTGCCTGAAGGGAGGTTGTAGTGAGGTGGGTGATGGTCTCTTCTCCCAAATAACAAGTGGCAAGAGGGCAAGAGGAAATGGCCTCAAGTTGCACCAGGGGAGGCCTAGACTGGGTATTAGGAAAAATTTCTTCACTGAAAGGGTGGTGAAGCATTGGAACAGGCTGCCCAGGGAGGTGGTGGAATCACCATCTCTGGAGGGTATTTAAAAGACTTGTAGATGTTGCACTTAAGGACACGGTTTAGTGGTGGACTTGGGCAGCGCTAGTTTAATGTTGGACTTGGTGATTGTAAAGGTCTTTTCCAACATAAATGATTCTATGATTCTACAGTTCTATAAGTTACATGATAAACTTCAGCTATCTCAACTTTATTGCTTTCTGTGCTGAATGTATTTTTCTCAAAACAAAACTAACGATAATGAAATTACAAATAAGAGGGAAGGCAAGCAACACAAATTTAGTGGTCTCCACAGAATGACAGCCTGTGGTCTATAGAATTACTATATGAAAACTCAGCAGCAGAGTTCTTTTAGTTTGAGGGAGCTTACATATAAGGAAACATAATCTTCACAAACATGAGGGAGAAACTCCCTATCTGTATCAGTGGATCACAGAAAGGAAAACGTTGCTCAGAAAAGTAAACAGAGAACTACTACTACTACTTTGACTCAGGATCAAGGAAAAATATATGAGTTTGCATTTTAATGCAAGATTAATTTAAGAAAACTTACATCCTTTCAAATGCAGTTTATGTGCTGGGCTGAGTTGTGTGCTTATTCAAACTTCAGTGCCCTCTTTGCTTGTAGATTAACTGTGCAGTATACTATCAATTACTAAAATTAGAGCAGTGAAATCAATGAAAATGTTTAATGGCTGAAATACTGATGAGGCAAATAGTCATCTACTGGACCTTCCTTTTAAGGGCAAGTGTTTTCTGAGAAATGGATAATATTTACCTGTCCCTTGTTATACAAAAACAGCTGTTGTGGAACGCAGAACTGACCTATGAAGCAGGTGGATCTTTGACTACAGTTCAAGGAAAGCAGTAAAATCTTGCTCTTGGTTAGAAATACAAAAAAAAGTCAGGTTGATTTAGCTACTATTGTCTGCAGTGAAGAGACAGAAAAGTGCAAGGGAGGTCTTGCATTTTGTCCTCAATTAAAGAAGCAGAAGGAGATAGGAATTTTATTGCTGAAAGGTCCATAGAAACTTAGAAATGAGAAAGATTCTAACATATCCAATCCATTCCTAATGAATATTTCTCTAACTGTGTAGGAGATTCCAAAACCTCCCAGGTAACTAACTTTACTCTTTTAATGCTTTCCTAGTTTTAAATAGTTTCACAATACCCAACCTCATTCTGCTTTACTCCAGAGTATGCTGATGCATTTTCTCATTAATCCCCCAGCGAACACAGAGAACAGTCACCTACTGTGATGGTATTGATCTATTAGAAGGTTATTATTCCCCTGTTGGTCTTTTCTTTCTTCATCAAATGTCCAGTCTTTCATCATAAAATGTGGTTTCTTACTGTCTTGCTATACTCTAAATAATCTGTATTCGTCACTGAGTTTTTACGGTGAGTAGTGTCAAGAACTGGACATAGTTCTTCAGTTTCAGTACCTTCACTGACAGAGATAGTCACTTTCTGTCCTCTGATACAGAAGAGTGGCAAGATCTTTGTTTTCTATGCTGTATCCAGTTAATTCTTCTGTATGCTGTGTTCATAAGTTTGATTTTTCCTTCCTGAGGGCTTTACTTTCCTTTTTGAATTAAAAGCTATGTTGATACCAGTACACAGAACTAGCTAATATTTTTCTTGTATAATGCATCTCATTCACTAATTTCTTCATCAGCTGTAGTCACTTATTCTTTATTTTTGCTCAACCATTTTTTAGCATCTTGAAGTATGCTTTTTGTTATTAATTCTCCTTACTCTGCAGCAGTGACATATTTCCTTTCTTGAGATAACAAACTGCACCACTCCCTCTGTGCAATTCTCAAAAATGACTTCTTCAGACTAGTAAGTCCTTCCTGTTCAGTCAAATCATCAAGATTTATTGATAACAGGTACATAATACAGAATAACAACAATAAATTGTTTGATTTACTCTGTGGGTCCAAGAAGAAGCAGATGTCTTCCAAATTTATCTTCTCAAAGAAGGTTAGGATTCTCATCCAGAGAGGTTAATTAGGTGGGGGGAAGGTAATATCAGAAGTTAAGACTCTAAGTGGATCAGTATTGGAAGACAATAGGAATTTTTTCTCATTTTATGTGTGATGACTATCTGGGTCCAAATCATTTGCCATAAAGAATGTGGCTTTTATAGTCTAAAATTTATTGGAAAGATTCTGTGAAAAGCTCAATTTGAGGTTGTCACTGCTTTAAAATTGCTTATTGATTAGTAGATAATCTGCCATTTTGATTTCTTGGAAAGAGTTCTGAAATGTTTGGAAAATGTGTTAGATGGAGTTACAGCGCTGCTGAAAAATTTAGTGATTTGACTAGTCAGATGAGGAAATAGTATTATGAACAGCTGGGCTTGTATGATGGACCAAAATATGGAAAATTTATCAGTTTCCATGTATATTTAAAGTTTGCCTTACTAAAATCAGTAAGGCAGTGTGGGTTTAATGACACACCTAGGGGAATTGTTACCCTTCTTCCAGCAAGGACTATCTATCCCTACACTTTGAAAAACACTTCCCTGTGTGCCACTTGTTCTGGGTCAGATGACATGGCAAAAGTTATGCTATATCATAAGCTATTTGCCAAGACCACCAGATCCAACCTTTGGAGGTTATGTCTGTGTGTGTTTAATGAAAATTCTGATACCAGGATCTTTTAAATGGGTTACATATATATAGCGTGATTTCTGAAATTTTATTCAGACCACACCTGTGTCTTCTGTTTGTAAAGGTAAAATAAATGAGAAGGAGATCATGCTGTTCAGACATGCTGCTCTGGTGCATCTGCTGGTGACAGTTCGAGATCTTCTGTTAGCATGTGGCTTGGACACAGGACTAGGTTAGTTTTTCATAGTGAATAATGATACCCAGAAACCCAATGCTTTGTGTGTATTCTGCAGTCCGTCTTTCATGTTTGTAGGCTGTGGTTCTTTGCCATTAGTGTATCTCCAGTGTAGTAGCCTCAATACAATATCCAGCCCCCTTTGCTTCCTTATTTCTGTTCCATCATTAGAAATTAGTTAACTGCAGATTGTACTTTGGTAGCATATATGCTCACTTCATGAGTAATATACCACTGTTTATTTTATTACTTGGATTTACCCAAGAAGCATTCGTATGAGCTTCCACATATATAATGTATTGCCTTGTATCCCAGAATGACAAATTCTTTTTGGATTCTCTGTGTGGAAACTGAGCAACATGGCAGGTCCTTTGTTGTTTACAGTCTGCCTTCCGCAAGTGTGGAATGGGTGTGGAACACCTATATTCTTAGACTCCTTGTACTTAAAACAGAGAGCATTTTAAGAAAAATCTGAAATATTATCTAACCCATCACAAGGCAGGGAGTTTGAAGTTACAGTCCAAATCCTAGCACTGGACTCACACAGAAGCTTTTCTTGTCTTGTACTATTCAGATTTGGAGTATGAAAATTCATTGTAACCCAGTTTTATGCCTGAAATGATAATGCCCTGCTTGTCAAGTTCTAATTGTTGTGTAATGTCAATTTTCAGATAGATCTATTGGAATACATTCATAAGGAGCTGAAGTCAACTTTTATGAGTGTTCTGGGAAAGTCAGGCTCCCTCTGTCTTTATAGGAGATAAGTCAGTTCAGAGCATCTAACTTCAGTCGCTCTAAATTATACTTATTGGAGGGTGTTTCCTTAAAATCGATGTAAAATGGAAGACATCTGTCATAAACCAAACTGTTGGGAAATTATTTTTTGTCTGCTTAAATATTCCTAGCAATTAAAAGAGTAGAAAGAAAAATACAGATTGCATATATAAGTAGAATACTAAGTAGAATTCTTTTCTGTAATTACTATAAACAATGTGGGAAGATGGGAGGGAGACAAATGTGCAGTTCTTCCTCCTCTGTTCTATTGTAGCAAAAGCACTCCTAGGTGATATTTCAGAATTACACAGCTCTTGTCCTTCCAGGTCCCAGCAACACCTCACACAGGAAACTGCACAAGTAAAAAAGATCTTCAAAAAGTAGGCCCTGTAGTCCTCACTATTGTTCTGATTTTGTGCTCTGCTATGTGATTCATCACATAGTTATCTTGGATGTATTTTTTTCTTCATGCATTTTCAAAAAACCCCAGCATTGTTCACCATTTATATACAAAAGGCATCATTCTGAGGTGATAGTTATAATAACATGAAGAGTAGAGAAAACACAGGACAAATAAAGCTTTGGACTTTGGGAATAAAAAGAAAGTTGTTATTTAGTATAAACTATATAGATTAGTTAAATATAACAGTGCTGATGGTGGTATTTGCAGCTATAGAAAGCAAGGTTCAACAATTCTAGCTGGAGTCACATAGCAGATACTACTGGAGGTATAGCAGTTTTATACAGGCCACTTATGTACCTGATTAGTAGTAACAGTGTCCTTCCAGATTGGTAAGCCAGTAAATTTTAATCTTTTTTGCACAATATACTGTCACATAAATTTTAAACTTACGTGTAGATTAAACACAAACCTTGGCAATTATCTTTCGTCACTGCGATTACTTCTTTTATTGCTTTATTAACAGGTTATTTGTCCAAGGCAAAGGACATCTATAAAACCGTCTTAGAATCCTGTTTGAATAATGTCTGGAGGCAGTTGAAGATTGTACAGTACAGCAGCCAGAAAAAGCATGAAACAAATCCCAAAATAACAGAGCTTCAGCATCAAATCTTAAATTGGATGCAAATTTATGGGGAGGAACACAGTGTTAAGGTTAAAAATATAAACAATTTCTCTAAGCAAACAAAACTGCTCCAAACTATGTGAATAATTATAAAACCATCTTTCAACAAGTGTTGGTTTATGGAAGAAAGGCTTATAATTACCTTTCCAACTCACAGTATCTGTTAAATAAGGGTAGCAAAGTTTTAAGACTTCCACCAGCAAACAGGTTTTGTAAACCAGCAAATAGGTTTGATCAAACAGGTTTCTGTTTGATCAAATCTCCCCTTGGTTCGTGCCTGAAATAACATGCATATGAGTTTTAACACTGCCAGGCCTTCATCTTGTGCAAGTGGCTTTGTCTCCCTGGTAAGTATATTGTATCACATCACTTTCTGAGAAGTGTATAATAACCTTTTAGTTGAAGGCCTCAATCTTCTGGTGCAAAGAGAATCACAGCACAAGTCAGTATTTTGTACTTGTACAGTGTGGCTCAAAGCTCACACATCATGGACTGTGTGGGTATTGTTATCTATAGACGACCTCTGCTTAACCCATGTATCAGGCCAATCTCCTGCCATTATAATTATGTAGGAAGCAAATACCCATGAGTGATAGTTATGGCATGGAGGATAGAGTTGTAGGGGAGATTCAAGTATCCAAAGATAATTTTTTTTCGGGTTATGTGAATATTTTGGGTGATACCATGCAGTGAAAAACATTATTTTCCTTTGCAGACTATTTATTATTTATTTACAGAATAAATTAATAGTACAATGAAACAGAAGGGATAAAATATGTAATATTTTGTGTCCTGACTGGAATAGAATTTATGCTACTGAACACACAGCCAAAAAAGATGAATCTTCAAGCTTACTTTCATCTGTTTTAATTTCTTTCCATATTTCACTTCCTGGAGCTTTCTTATAGAATCATAGAATGGTTTGGGTTGGAAGGGACCTTAAAGATAATCTGCTTCCAACCCCCCTGCCATGGGCAGGGACACTTCCACTCCACCAGGTTGCTCAAAGCTCCATCCAGCCTGGCCTTGAACACTGCCAGGGGTAAGGAATCCACAGCTTCTCCAGGCAACCTGTTCCAGTGCCTCACCACTCTCCTTTTGTTTCTGTTAAGAGTTGCACAAAGAGCTCTGAACATCTTTTGATTAAATTTTCCTGAGAAGAAAAATATAATATCTTATTGTACACCCTTTTAGAATTTAAAATGGAAATGAAGCAACCAAAACAAAGTGGTGTTGATGGTCTTGGTGTTTGTCCTTCATAGACGCTCTAAACTGATTTCAGCATGATCTTCTTAAATAGTTACATATTTTGCTTTGTGATACTAGGAATATGCTGCACTAGGAGACATATGACAACTTTGTCATCTTACTGTCAGCTCAGTGACAATTCTGCTTTTCTTCTGAACTCAGCTAGATATGATTTGTAAAATTTTTAACTATAACTCTCCTGAGTTTTGACTTGTTTGCTTGACTTAAACTTAAGGTCGTGCACACATACACATACAATGTACAAATATATATATGATTTTATTCACAATTATGAAATTGTTTACTTTTCCCTAGCATTCAGAGACAGGTTTTAATGAGCCAGGATAGGCAGAAGTACTGTGGTTTTAATAAGAAGTAAAATTTGTACTGAATAAGCCATTTCCTGTTCTATCACATCACATCAGCATCAGTTAATATGATGTCAGATATAATAATCTGATTATAATTTTATTAGCCAAAATTTTTATTGATGCAGGATTATAATCTGATGTTTTCTTTGTAAGCAAGAAGTTGCTAACAGAATAGAATAACCTGAACTTTACTCATTGTTTCATTATCTTTTGTACTCATGATTAGATAGAAAATGTCACCTAGCTCACAACAACATGTAATAAATACACTGTTGTATTATGTGTGAAAAAGCAGTTCTGCATTTTAAAATGCAGTTGTCCAAAACTGCTTTGAAAGGAGCCAGTGGGTTTTCAGATGGTTGTTCTGTGCACCAACATATGGAAACAGAAATTTGTCTTGAGCTGGTCAGGCTGACTGATATCCAGAAGTTCTTTTCTGACAAGCTTTAACACACTATTCATTTTTACTTATACAATTATCTTGCATCTGTAAGATTTAAGAGTTAGACAGTGCCATGTGCTTCCTTAAAATCTTATCTTGTGTGCACCATGTAAAGTGTCTATACATAAAGGTTCAGAGATCATCCTGTCTGAAAGTATGGTGTAAATCCTATATGTGTGTGCCTATTCTTCTTTACATACTTTGATTATGTAGCACAAGTTCAGTCTTGAAATGTTGGACAAGGTAAACACCTTCTCTGATAGTGTGGTTTTTTTTAAACTGTGTCAATTTGGTAGATTCTAATCCTTCTCAATGTTTTCATCTTAAGCAGTATTTAATGAGTCTCATAGATAAGCGATCTCTGGCAGGAACACTTCAGTGTACTCCATCTATGGTCTGGAAAATCTTTCTAATTAGTTCAGCAGTACATCTTGGACCTCCCTCCAGTACATCACCATCTTGCAGGCGGAATTTAGATATCTTCAGTTTAAGTTTTGCCTCCATAGGGATAATGCCTCTAATGTGACCATAATAATCTGTCTAGTGCAACAGTAATAATGTGGTATAATGTCTTTAGATAATATCTCTAATTAGCGTTTTTACTTTGACTCAAATATTCCAGTTTAAGATTTCTTCTAGAACAGCTTTGTTCCTAAAACTGAATTCCAATACTGATGTTTCCTATAATATTGTTTCTTCAACTCATGCAATAATGCACACATACACCTGAGTTTAATCATTGCTGGTAGGAGAAAAACCAGAGCAAAACTTCTACCCTGGATGTGGGGAGAGCAGACCTGGGGCTGCTGAAGGAGCTAGTTAGGCAGATCCCTTGGGAATCTGCTTTTGAAAGTATTGGGGTGCAGGAACACTGGTTGTTTTTTAAGGGCCATATTTTACAAGCGCTGCAGCAGGCAATTCCAAAGTGTCAGAAGTGAAACAACTGGAGCACAAGGCTGGCTTGGCTGAGTAGGGATCTTGTTCTAAGAGTTAGGTGGAAAAGGAAAGTGTATGGACATTGGAAACAAGGACAGGTGATGGGAGGACTACAGAGACACTGCCACTGTAGGGAGACAATTCATATGGCCGAAGCTCAATTAGAGCTCAAGCTGGCCAGCACTGTGAAGGACAACAAAAGGGGCTTTTTTAAATATGCTAACAGCAGAAGGAGAATCAGAGATAACATTGGTCTGTTGCACAGACCAATCCCTCACAAACAGGGATGTAGACAAAGCAGAGACTTTTAATGTTGTCTTTTACCTCTATCTTTCACACCGATGATGGGCCCTGGGACCCCCAGAGCCCTGGCCTGGAAGGCTGTGACTGGAGCAATGATAAACTCTCAGCCAGCCCTGAACTTGTTCAAGACTTGCTGCTCCAGCTGGATGGGCATAAATCTATGGAGCCCCATGGGATTCATCCCAGGGTAGTGAAAGAGCTAGTCAATATCATCACGGGACCTTTCTTCATGATTTTTTGACAACCTTGGGAGTCTGGAGACATCCCAGTGAACTGGAAGCTGGCGAATGTTGTCCCATTTTTCAAGAAGGGCTAGAAGGAAGACCCTGGCAATTGCAGGCCTGTCAGTCTCACTTCAGTGCATGATAAAATTATGGAGAAGGTTATTTTGGGAGTTATTGAAAAACACTTGAGACACAACACAGTCATTGGTAATAGTCAGCATGGGTTCACAAGAGGAACATCCTGCTTAACCAACTTACTCTCCTTTTATGACAAGGTCACCCATCTAGTTGACCAAGGGAAGCCAGTAGATGTAGTGGTTTTGAATTTTAATAAAGCTTTTGATACTGTCTCTCACAGTATCCTTCTGGGTAAAACAGCCAGCACACAGGCAAGTTCATCATATGCTGGGTAAGCAACTGGCTCATGGGTCAGCTCAAAGGTTTATAGTAAATGTGGTTACATCAGGCTGGCAGCCAATCACCAGTGGGGTTGCCCAGGACTCAGTTATAGGGCCAGTGCTCTTTAATGTTTTTATAAATGATTGGAACACAGGAATTAAGTGTACATTGTGTTTGCCAACAATACTAAACTGCAAGGAGCTGTGGACTCCCTTGAGGGTAGAGAGGCCTCACAGAGAGGTGTGGATAAGGTAGAGAGCTGGGCAGTCACCAACCATATGAAAGTTAACAAGACCAAGTGCCAGATTTTCCACCTAGGACCAGGTAATCATGGTTATACATACCAATGTGGGGAGGAGAGGATGGAGAAGAGCCTGGCGGAAAGATATCTGGGGATCTGGGTTGATGGCAAGTTGAATATGAGTCAACAGTGTGCCTTGGCAGCCAAAAGGGCCAACCATGTCCTGGGATGTGTCAAGCACAGCACAGCTAGCTCGCCGAGGGAGGTGATTGTCCCACCCTACAGTGCACGGGTGCAGCCTCACTTCAAGCAGTGTCTGCAGTTCTGGGCACCCAATATAAGAAGGCCATCAGACTATTAGAGTGTGTGCAGAGGAAGATGGCCAAGGTGGTGAAAGGCCTCGAGGCCAAGACTTAGGAGGAGCAACTGAGCTCACTTGATCTGTTCAGCTTGGAAAAGAGAAGGCTGACAGGTGACCTCATTCCAGCCTACAGGTTCTGCAAGGGTAGCAGCAGAGGGGAGGTGCTGATCTCCCTCTGGTGACCAGTGATAGGGCACGAGGAAAGGAGATGAAGCTGCACCAGAGGAAGTTCAGATTGGACATCAGGAAAAGGTTCTCCACTGAGGTGGTGGCTGGTCACTGGAACAGGGTCCCCAGGGAAATGGTCATGGCACCAAGCCTGTCAGAGTTCGCAGAGCATCTGGATGATGCTTTTGGATGGTTTGGTTTTAGGTAGTCCTGTGAAGAGCAGGGAGTTGAACTCAATGATCCTTGCAGGTCCCTTCCAACCTGAGATATTCTATGATTCCGTGATTCTATGATTGCTCTTCTGGAAGACCCCAAGGTTTCCATTCTTGCCACCTGCTTAGTCAATCTTGTGCTTTCTGTGCCAAAGGAGAAAGAAAGATGTATGCAGGTTGAAAGAACAAATTCTTTACAATACTAGAGTTTCTTTTACTTGCCTTCTTCCAGATACTAATCATAACAAGGATGGACTCTGAGATGGAAAAAGCTGCTCTCATTCAGACTTTATTTAGAGTAGAAGGTAAATAAATAATTTTTATGTGCATCTTTGAAAGAAAAAGTGGCTGTTATTCTGTGCTTTGTTGCATTGCTGTTGTATGCTTTCTGCAGGTTTTTCTCCCTTTTCTCCTCATCAGGAACCTTTCTACATACTTTTCTCACTGATTTGTTTCCTAGATCTTCCATCAGCCTTCTTTCTTTCTTGTAATTTTATTTTCCTCTGATTAAGATTTCTGGTGTGGTGTCTGTTGCAAGAGAATGATAGTTCATCTGTCAGGTGAAAGATTTATTTAACAGAGCACAAAGGAGATGTGGGTAGCCCATTGCCTAATTATAATTGCACCTATTGTCTTGGTCAGACTGTCTCATTGTTTTTAGCTGATGGGTGGTCGAAAGTTTTCTTCCTTGAAAACTTACTAAGAACAGTTAGCATTTAGAAGTCTTAACTAAGTTCCCTGGCATAAGACCTTAAATGAGTAGTTTGGTACAGATCATGATTTCCCTTAGCTATCTGTTGATGACTTTGTTTGCTAATTTACTAAATATGTAAGCATAAGCTGTAGCAATCTATTAAACTCAAGGAAAAAAAAAATAGTTTCCAGTATCGCAGCCCCCACTTATATAAGCAACACTTTCATCAGTTCATGATTTTACCTGTGAGTAATTTTTGTACAAAAAATTGTACTTTTTGTACAAAAGCTTGGTCAACATTACAGATTCAGCTGTAAAACAAACATGTTTCAGGAAGACTGTTATTTGAGCCTGTACTTATGTTTAGAGGAAGACACAGATTCCTTTCATAGTGCTTTTTAAAACCCATTTTTGTAACTCCTTCTTGCTTGAACCTTATCAACAGTGTCATGTACTGTATCGTTCTTTTGCCTTTAAAAGTAAAGTTAAATTTCCTGTGCTCTCAAAAGAAGAAAGCCTGTCTTTTAGAATGTTTTGAAAGGGAAGAGGCATGTTCACAATGCTTTTAATAACAATAATATTTAATGAAAAGTATTTTATTTGTTTTAAGATCTTAAGACTTGGTTGTAAACACAGGTCAATCCAACTAACTAAACTTTTGAAAAGAGTCATTTGTGTTCCGCAAATATCGCTTTTTAACCATATCTTCCATTCATACTTGTGAAACTTGAGCTGTACAGAAAGTGTAAAGGAATTTAAATTGTAAAGGGGAAAAGATGCTTCCTCTTGCACTAGCCTTTTAATTTTCATGTTAAGGTAATCAGGTTGTGAGTTTGTAAGACATGAAACTTGTTCACTTCTTCCTTGGGTTCAAAACAGAAGTTTCTAAATCAGTATACCCACCAGTGCAATACAAACTGAAATTATGTAGAATTTCATCAAGACAGACAACAAAATACATGAAATTTTAATATTCTGTGTTATTCCACATTTGCTGTTTACTGCTGTGCGTAGATTCATACCTGCAGAGACTCATTTGTTTGATTAATATTTCGACTCTTTTTATGCAGGTTTAAAAGCTAGGGATTTGAATTCTGAGAAAAAAAGAACTGTTTTAAGTTGCAAAGATATCATAAGCAAGTAAGTTAAATTGTTGATTTTTGAGAACAAAGTCTTTACTCAGGACTAACACAGGAAATTTTCATTACTTTTGTTCATTTCCATGGGATTTTAGTCTGGTGGAAAAATTTGAGAATATGGCTGTACATCTTCACTCTGGGAGGGGAGAATTTTGTTCACACTCCGCTAAAATGCTTAGTTGTGAAGCTCAGAGGAACTTTTAGAAAACATGCAATTGCATATTTTTAACTTTTTGTTTTGTTTTGCATGTTTTAGGAAAAGGTGGGGAGGAAAGAGCATAAAAGAGATAATGGCAAATTATGACATTGCAGGAAAACACGAATACTTCAAGTAGATAACTGGAGGAGGGGAAGTACAGCTTTTAATTTAAAAACTAATTTTTAGAGATATTATAGTTTTAAATTTGGGAAGGGTAAATACTTTTCTATAAACAGACTTTAAACAGTGATAATTCTTCAGAGTGAAAACGTGTTTATTTTCTTCTCAGAGTAGTTCTACCTGAACTTAATTTTATTAATACTTTGTTGTTTTTTTAAGCCTTAGTAGATATTCCTGTGTGGTTGTACATAATCAGCAAATTGGAGCTGACTTCCCTTGGACACACTTCTCATTAGTAATGGAATATGATTATTCTGAAAACTCTTGCTGGAAGGATCTGTGCAAAAATCTCAATGTTACTTACATGACTTTTAAAACCACCCTCCCTGAAACAATACAAATGGGTAAGTGCCCTCCAGAACTGTAACAAACAATATGAAAGGAAAGCATTCTGTGGTTCCTAAAATGCTACGTTCATGTGTCTGTGGAAGAGAATGAGTAACAAATTATGAAGGCTAAAGCTAAGCAAACAGAGCTGGTTTATCTATACAGAAAGACAGGAAGGCGTTTTTCTTAGGGTGTGAGGTTAGTTTTGGCCAGGATGTAGTACTAAATGTTGGTTGATAGAAGACTTGTGCCAAGATCACAGGTTGTTTACAGTTACTACGAGCCGTATCCACCCTTCGCCATCCTAAGTGTATGTTGCTGTAGATCTAAAGGAATATAAATTAAAGCTTAATTTCAAAGAGATACAGAAGAGTTTGGGGTGGGGGGAGCAGGAAGGCATGGAATGGAAACATTTAGGGATTAATAAAAGCTGCATTTTTAAAACACATCTAGCTAAATACTTAAATGTTTAGATTTTTGCTTATGAAACTATTATCTTACATACACAAAATGTTTCAGGGCATCACTGTGGTTCCTTTCTTCTGGAAGTACAGATTCCATACGTATTTCTGACAACTGAAGGTCTTCTTAATATGCCAGATATTCTTCAGGTTTTGGAATCCAAGTGAGTGAAAATAATATATTTAATCTTATTGACTATTTATTTTCAGTTTTCCAGGACATGTATCTTGTCCTAATATACCATGTAGTAGCCATCTACTTGACTATAAGGTACATTACTGCAATTACACTATTAGCATTTTAAGAGACATGAAGATAATTTTTCTGCTGAAGCTGATAGCTTAATTCTATAGATTCACACAGTTGTCAACCAGAATGGAATTGGCCAGTTTCTTTATTTTAATAATGAGTTGGCACTTTTAATCAAAACAACTTTTTAAATTGTTTACTTTTACCTGAAAATCATGATGTTACCCCAGAACATTTTTTGCTTTAGTGCTTCTTGGCGCTTGGAAGACTTTGTATTCAATTCTTCATAAAAATTGCTTTTGGAGTTTTTGTTTTTAACTACTGGAGCTATGCAAAAAAACCCAAACCAAACAACAATAAAACAGACACATTTTCTGATGCATCACAGCTTTTGGGAAAGGCTAAGTTAAAAACAAAAACGACTTTCTTTCTAAAATTCAGATCTAATATACACTGGATTTGAATACTCTTTAACTTGTGCAAAAATTTTCATGTTTGTAAATAATTGCATATGTGCATTATTTTCTTTGACATAATTTTCTTGCATTTTGCTTTCACTGTAATAAATACCTGATGAAAGTGGCTGTTATCATGGGGAGAAAAAAAATATAAATAGGGGACAGAGCAGCAGCATCTTTTAAACCTAGTGCCAGAACACAGATGGTTGATTTCACCATGTTGCTGAAGAGACATGCCAGTTTTGATCCTTGCTGTATCCTCAAGTGAGCTCTGAAGCCAATTTTGAACTGTGTCTAATGACAGTTCAATATGGAAAAAAAAAAACCCATATATATTTGACATTTAAAATTTGAACATTTATTTGACATGCACTTTTAAATTCTGACCTGTCCGTATTCTCTCTTGAGCCTGACCATAAGCTAAATAGCCAAGAATGCTTTTTGCTACTTTCTCACTAGCTCCTTTTAGCGCTGGTGAAGTAATTGAATAGATGAGCAACGCACTATATAGTTTCAGAAAAGCTTACCGTTCACTCTTTTGTTAACGTCTGAATACCCTGTCCATGCAAGTTTCTAGAGGACTTACTGCTGACAGATTCAGATTTAGGTCTCTTGTGTTCCTAGGGATGAGGCCAAGTAGTGTGATCATTGTCTCTTCTCAGCTTCCCTCCTTAGTCAGCCAAGACTCCCTGAAAGCCCTAAGCATGTGATGTTCATTCAGTGAGTCTTTGCTAACGCCGCTGTTAACAGGAGGCTGTTCTGTTGGCATTTCTCATCCACTCAGAAAAATTTAGGATCATACCAATGTCCATCAGGGAGTTTTCATTCCATTTTCTTTCCCTGTGCTGCACAGTCATGAAAGGAAGAAATGCAGTATACATTTGATTATTCAAAAGGAGTATCTGTTGTTTGATCTACCTTAGTTTCTGTATTACATCTTTTTTTTTTTTGGTGAACTCAGAGGCTGTATATCAAGGTCATATTTGGTGCAATTAGCAACATAATTAAATTATCCACTAATATTTCATTAAGTCACTGCTACACTGATGTGCATTCTTCAAATGTGTCTTAAAGTGAACTTGAGAATTTGAGAAAGAACAAATACAAACAGGCTGTGTATTAAATTGTGTTGAGATGTGTGTTATTCATTTCCTTTAAGAAAATATTATTTTGCTTAACTGAGATTTAACAAAATGATTTGACTTCTTCAGGTACAGCATTACCTTTGTTGAAAGAAGCAGTAGTTACTCCTTAAGTCTCTTTGGAAGTACAGCTCCATATGTTGTGTTGACAATAGATGAATGTACTGCTGTCTTTTTGCAGGTACAAAATGAAACTACTACACCCAAATTCTGTTATGCATTGGGTCACTTCTAGGCCATATTTACAGCCTTCTAACATACCTTTTCTTCCTTATAACCATGTTTAATTCATGCATTGTTTCACATCACAAAATATTTCCAAATTCATTAACACCAAAATTCTGTTTGTGCCAGTTTGACTGACTTAAAACCTACATTTCTTCACAGAAGTGTAACATTTGACCTGTAACTGGATTGTATCAAATATAGTTAAAGGATGCATACTTGAAAATAGGGTTGTATGAAGGAATATTACAATAAGCAATTAAATGTATCTGTGACTATATTCTCTTACCATGTGCGTGTTAACTGCTCCCATTTCAAAGAGTTATATGAATTAGTCTAGAGAATAATTTGTCCTACTTTTAATTAAAAGTAATTGTTTAGACAATACCATAATACTCAAATTCTGGTATGCAGCAAGACAGATGACAGGTAGAACTGCTACTGAAAGATAGATAATTAATCAAATAATATTGCAAGCACAACACCGAGAAACGTTCCTACATGTTGCTGCAAATGCTGTTGCAATTAGGGATGTATTTTATATATTCATTGTAGGTATAATATGATTTCTATAGGTTAACTAAAATTTCAGAGTTTAACAATAATATTTTCCATTATTAAATTCTCAAAAATCTTTAAGAACATCCTAAAAAGTTAGTAGTTGTGTTTCCTTTTTACAGGAGGGGAAAAGAGTCCCAAAGCTGTGAATCAGCTTTTTAAAGGTCAAATAAAATAAAAGTTGGGAATACCACCTAGTTTTCCTGACTCTCAGATGTGTCTTTAATACCTGTATTATTTAGCTGTATTTATGTTTGTTCTAACTTCTACATAATACAGCATTGCAAATTAAAAGCTTGTGACAGACCAGAGCTTTTTTTTTTATTTATTTTTTACTTTTAATATTAATTTTATGGTAGAGTATAGAAGACCTAAATTATGAAAAATCCTGTGACAATGTGATACTGAAGCTGCTGGCATTATCACTTCAATATACATGCTGTTGGATCATTTTCTATTCCAGAGGACTGAGTTTAGAGTAAGTTATGAAATTCTTTTATCTTGGTATTTTGAAACAAACTTATCACTAAAGGAAGCTACTTATTAGAACAAGCTAATGCTCTTTGTTCTTTTTACTTTATTTACTTTACTTTACAGAATTACTCTGTAGGAACACATTTATCTTAGAACAATGTAAATATTGTAAGCTCATATTTCTCTTGTACTTTGAACTTTTCAGTTAGTTACAGTATTATCATGCTCCTACTAAAAAACTCCATGGAATGACAGAAGTAACAGTGATCACCGGAGACCCCCAAAAAAGTTAGAAAAGATGGTTTTTTATGTCTTAGGAGCTTTTTAGTCTTACACAAGAGATAAAGAAATGGTTGTTATAAAATAGCAAGATTTGAGGCAGGTAATACTAATGTGAGATGTATTTCAAATCAGCAGGTCCAGAAGTTTCACAAGACTAAGGTTATTTAGCCACTGGAATTATTCTTTGTAACTGTTTTAAGTAAATTAACCCCTACAACTACATGGTTATGAACTACTGTGTTAGCATCACTGTATATCATTTGCAACAGGGAGACATTCTTCAAGTGTTCTTCCAATCCATCAGCATCTCTCCTTTCTATGGAAGCACAGCTTTTGTTGATATAGTTCATAAGCATTTCTTTATTACCTACTGTGAGATTTTTTTTTCTACGATCAAGTGGTAAGTTTTCCATGCATCACCTTTCCTCGCCGTATGATTTTTCTCTAGTGACTGATCCTGATCCAGTCCTTTTGCTTCAGGCCAGGCTTGCTTTGCTGTGGGCTGACTGCATTTTCTTCTTCACAGTGCATCCTGCAGCACGCAGTCATTTAATGTGTCCTAGTTCTAACTTCACAGATATTAATGCTGAAACTGTACTGGTATTCTGAATTCCAGGAAATGAAACAGACATCTATTAACATATCGAACAAATGTTTTTGAATTATTATATATGCATATTAAATATTAACAGTCCAATGAAACTGTTTTATAGGTACAGTCTCAGGGGAGACACTCTGCTTAACCTTGTCTTAATTTATGCCACTCTAATTGAACTTACACAAAAGTCAGAAGATTTTGAAGTGAAGGTAATTTTTTGATAACAACCTTTCTGGTTTAGTCTTCACTGTATGTTATTTCTGAAGTGCTTAGTAAGTATGCATTCTACAACAAAAAAATGAAATAGCTCAAAATCACTAAAATAAGAGGGAAACTTCACTGCTGCTGAGGTCAGTGAAAGGACTATTGACTCCAGCACAAGTTCAATCCGAATCGAATAGCAGCTGAAGTGTTTCTATGAAAGACTAGGAGTCAAGAAATGAGATTGTACCTTTAATTTTATAAATTATTAGAATGTGTATTAATCCTGCTTATGCCTTAATTTGAAATTTAAAATTAATATTATGTTACTAATGTAGTAGAACAAAAAATAGTGTAGTTTGCTGTCAGCTAGTTTGCTTTTCTTTTTTAATATGGCAAGATACCTTAACTTTTTTTATTATAAATCAGAAAATGCAGTATCTAGAATAATCAGCATTAAAAACTGGGCAGAAGTTTCACTTGTCTTACCAAGCTGATGTCTGTAACTTACTTCTTTTGGATGAATTGACATCTTTTTAGGCCATTTTTTACTTATTTGTGTATTAAAATTTGTTTCAGATTTATCTGGTTAAATGAAGGTTAAAGAGAGGACAGAACTTTTTTCATTGCATGTACTAAGCAGTGTAATTCATGTGGAAATCACACCTTCGAAGTGTTACACATCTTCTTAAACTACATTAGGCATCTCAGAATTACCTGGCTTTTTATGAACGCGTATTGTACCCATAAACTTGATACAGATAAAAGACTACAGGAGAAACTCATTTCACCTGTAGAGGATTTGCATAAATAAGGAGTGTAATTTGTGGCCAGGCTAGTGGTCAGAGGTTGGAGTTCCTCTGCATAATAATCATGGTTCAGGTTTAATTACTCCACATTACCAGCTGTTGTGTTTGGGGTCACCTTTAAGCTTTCTCATTTAATTTCTGTAGCAAATTAAGACATTCTTTAGTATAAGTTTTAACCAAAATATTATGTTTCACTTCTAGGTAGTTCTTACGCCAGGAATTAAAGAGACAGCACTGATAATTCGTCAGATTGCTGACAACATTTTGATAGCATCTAATATCAGTCCTCATGAGTGGTTGGACAAATCCTGGCTTTCTGTCTTGCCGTCTGAGGTTTGCTTATCTTTCCATTAAACTGCATTTTTTCTCTAATTTCTCAGACTCCTAAAGTTCTAGAGGGGGGTTGTTACTCTCTGAAAATATGTTGTTAAAATAAGCATTAATTTTATATACATACATATATACACACACACACATCCATATTTATATATATACACATATGAAAATATATACACACATATATAATGTTTCCATCATCCTTGCCAGCACAATTAGATGCAATTTGGACTTTATCTGTGCTTTCACAGTTAACCAATAGAGAGGTTTATCCTCCACAACCGCTGGCCAATGTGTATAGTTCTACAGTTCTAGGCACTAAGTTAAAAAAAATACCCAAATTGTAAAATAAAAATATACAATGTCTTGCTTGGGCAGGAAGACAAATACATCAGTGCTGATCTATTCCTGAAGTAAATGGCATTGCTAACAGACTCGCTTTAATACAAGATAATAGAAAGTAGTTTAACCCCTCATACGGTAGTTGATACTGAATATTTACAATAAATGCTGGAACAGGTCCATCAATCACACAGTCAAATATATGATGTTCTTTAACTTGTGTAGTAAGGTTTTCAAATTAAACATATAGATCTGTTACTTGTATGTGGAAGCTTTGAACTCTTGTAAAGCCAAGATACTTTTTGCCTTCAGCAAAATTCAGAAGCATTTTAAAGCACGTACTGGGATGGCCTTTCAAGTGTGGGATACTGGATTGTAGCTTTTCCAATTTAGAGATTAAAGATACTGGTAAAAAACTTAGAGGAGTCATTGATTTTGTCTCTGTCAAAGGTATTACATCCTGGCATCAGTTGAGCGCCAGCCCTTATAAATGTCAGGAACTGGAAGCTGACATTCTTACAATGCTACAGCTCTCAAATTGCTGCTCTCTGTGTGACATTCTGCCTCCTCCTAGCAACTCCTACTTTTACCACCTGTCTTATTGCTGTTTACAAATGTAACTTCTCCAAAACAAAACCAGCTTTGTCAGTTTATCTTGACTTAGGTAATTCTCTTCAAAATGGCAAGTAAATTGTAAATCTGGTGATGTGTTCTCAAATCAAGGTTACATGATTCACAGGTTTCATCCTTTAGAATAGAAACATCTTTAGACTGTGCTTCCCTGTTACCGAACTATTATGCAGAACTTACTCTTTTGCAAAAATGATACACCATTACATCTGTAGTAAAAAGCAGAAAGTCTTCTTCAGCCTATATAAGTGCACTGTTTGAAAGGCATAATGTATGACCTATTCATAGGGAGTCATTCTGTAGAACCAGAAAAAAAGAAAAAGTTGTTTGTCAGATATCAATCTAACAAAATAACTTCTATTTCCAGACAGAGGAACGCCTACTTACTTTTCCTTGTATCAACCCTCTGGTTGCTCAGTTAATGTTAAAGAAGGGATCTTCACTGAGCAGGTTGTTTCTTGCAAGTTTTGATCAACTTCACGAATTTCTGCCAGAGGTTCCAAAAAAAGCTTTAAAGGTTGGCCAAAATTAACTTCTGTATTAGATCAATCTTTTTGCACTGTTGTAATAGGGGGGTGGGGGGTGGGGGGGTGGGGGGTGCGTGTATCTGATGCTACATGCACATTTGCTGGTATCATTGAAAATTATTTGCTAAAGCGTAATCATTTAAGTTATATGCTAAAGCACATAATTCATATACAAAATGTTGATCCTGCTGATTCTCAGCAGATTTTGTCAAGTTACTGTTATGTTCATGTGAAGATGATCAGAACATTTCCTTGACTGGAAAAATACTCATTTGATCAGCTTCCTTTTCAAGCTTTATCCTCTCAAGTATTGTATCAGCATACAAGCAAGTAAGAAGGCTGCCTTCTTACACAGTAATAAGCCCACCACTTATAAAGAAGAACCCTAGAGGTTAGGGTGAAGAATTCCATTCGCTAAAGTATCCCCCCTACAGTTAGAATTATGTGCTCCTACTGTTTCAGTTGGGCCAAGTCTGGGAAAGTTGTAGACTGATTATAGCCAGCTAATTAGATAAAAAATGCACAGCTTTCGTGAGTCAAGAAAGCGGGAGGACAAACTTCAACATCAGAAACATTCAGTTAAGGTGAAGGAGCAAGCAAACACATATTTGGGCACTGAGTATCACGTTGTACATATTGCTGTAATAACTGCATGTGTATAAAGCCATGTTTAGTGACTGAAAAACAGAAAAAGATCTTGTTGGCTTAATTCCTCTATGATGTATGATATGTGCCAATCCATTGCAGACACTACTTCCTCCAGTCCTGGACTAATGAAAGAGAATAAAGTGTTAAGATATTGATTTTTCTGGGTTTCAAGAGAAAGGCTATTACTGTGTTTATAGATCTAGGACAGGTGTCAGGCACATTGTCTACTGTACTACTGTACATGTCTCTTTTTCTCTACTGGTAAGTCTTCTTTTTTCCTTTCCAGGAAACAAAAAAAATATACACCTTAGAGTCCCAACAGCTGGTTTAACTTTTCCTATTTGACAGTGTAGACGTACTATAAACACTTCTCAAGTATCTTTTTGTGTTTGTTTGTTTCAGCATTTTAGTGAGATGATGTCTTCATACAACCTAAATGCTGCTGCTCCACTGGAAACAGCAGGGAAATCTGCATCACACCCAGAAAACCAGAATGACTTCAACATACTCTATCTGGATTATAAACAAAATGATCAGTCTCTTTTGCTGCTTGATAAGGCACAAAACAGCACAGGTAATACCTTGAATTACTAGGAAAATGTGTCTCCTTTGAAAGCTAGCAAAAATCTGAGTGTATTAGAATCTTTATCTTCTAATTATGGAAAGTTCAGTTATTTTGAGGAGACCAACTGCAATCAAAATGCTCAATGGCATCTTGTTTTTCTGTAAAATGTAAAGAAATAAACTAATTTTTCATTCTCCAAACAGAATTGTTCAAATTTTTCTCTATCAGGAACATCTCATATGAGTTCTGAAGCCTTAACTCCTCCATTGAATCGTCATCAGGGGTTTTTTGACTCTCATCTTCCAAGCTATATGCAAAAAAAGTCATGTTCTTCAGAAGTAATTACAAGGAGGAAGCAGAATTCCTTTGCTGTGCCGCAGGACTGTGAAGATTTTGCTCATCTGGACATTATGAATTCTGTTCATGTTCAAAGGCAGCCTTTCAGGACACGCTATAGCTCTGATCATTCTTCCAAAATCTTTGAAAAAGAGGATTTCTCTGCAACATCTAGTGACTGTGCAGCTCAGGAGAGCTCTATGAGTTTTCTAGAAGAATTTAGAGACACAACATTTAAGAGCCCGGAAATTCTGATTGACCAGACCCAATGGAATGACTCTTCATCCACAGGCCCATGTGATTCATTTGCACCTGATGGTTTTCTTCCTGATTTCTTTGTTGACCTAGATGAGCTTCAAAGTCTGAATTTTCATCAAATCAGTAAAGAATCTAAAGGAAAGAAAAAACAAATTCCACCATTCTTATGGACAAAGGAAAAAAATAGAACAGGTATGTCCAAAGAAAGCAGAATTTGCTGAAATTCTATTTGTAACTTGACTGGAAACAGGAGTATCTGTAAGACTAGATTTTATATTTTCTTCGAATAGTTGTTAAATCCAATCCAACTTGATAGTTGCATGTTTCCTTTACTAAAAAACTTCCTTGCATATATATTTCTTCTGTGATAAAGATTTCCTAAACATTTATTTTCTATTTTGAACATAAAGAATATTTATTTTAAAAAATAGAATTGTGTTATTGCCATTATTTTTCCTTGGTAAAATATTGAAAAGTGTAGTTCTCCAATATTGTATGCATCAACCTCTTCTCTCTTTGACTGCCTGAAATGTGCATAATAAAAATGCCAGAATTATTTTAAAAGTTATGGGAAAGATTATTTTGTAAACATAGATTTGGACAAAAGGGGGAAGAAAAGACTAGAAAGCGTTTTCTCTAAAGGACAAAAAGTAGATTTAGAAAATTCATAGAGTGAAATTTAAATGCTACTAACAGTTTTGTATTCCTGTTGGTATTAATGGAGTAAGAATTTCACTCTGACAACTGTTCATACAGTTAACCTATTCTTGGAATATATGAATATACTTTTTTTTTTTTTTAGCTAATGTCTCCAGGGCTAAACTTTCCACTTGAAATCATTCCAAAGCATATTTCTTCAAACAGATGGTATAGTCTGTACTTCAAAAATTTGTTTACCCTGACACTGTGTCCAGTCCTTATATAAAATCTTCAGGCTTTTCTTTTTTCTCTTTCTTACCCCTGGTTTTCTTTCTGAAATACAGTTAGTTTGAGACCTTTTTTTGATAAGTCATAACATGTACCCATGGAGTCTTAAAAGTAAGAAAGTATCTCTAGTCCCTGTCACACTAAGTATTGCTGTATCATATATTGTAGTGTTTTTTTAATTCTGCTGCTTCCTTATAGATAAGGTACCACATTCTTTAAAAATCCAAGGTTAAGCTTCCCAGATAAAGTGCCTAATTCCTAGTACAGATGATTTAATTTATGTTTTCTCTGTTGCTGCCTGTTAAATCTCTTGGTGGTACAGCAAGGTCAATGCAGCATTAAAATGCTTTCACTACTTAGATCAGACTCATTCAAGAAAACACAAGTAACTTTATTGATATCATGTTTCATGGGCTGCTTAAGACAATTATGGAAGTAAAGAGAGGAAAAATTATTTGGATATGGTGAACTGCTTTTACTTTTCAGCCTATGTAAATTAAAGTCTTCATACAAAAACTATAAACAGACCTGTTGCCTCTCCATTGAGATTAAAATTGAGACCTGGAATGTTGGTGGGTAGTTAATAGTATTTCAGTAACCTGTAACTGGCACTGATTGTATAAAGTTCTATATAAAATAGTTTCAGCAGAGATCAAGGCAGATTCTTCTAGTACCATATTCTACAGTATTCTGAAAAGACTGTAATCTCTGACTGATAAGCTTTCTGTAATATTCTTGCCCAGTAGAGCAAAGGTATACTTAAATCTGAATCAAATCAAAAAAGGAAAAGTGATTTTTGTTTTAGATTTTGGAAGAATAGACTTACTTTACTTTATTATTCACTAGCCAGGGGAAAAATAAATATACTAAATAGTTGTGCATGATAATGCAAAAACATACCTTAATACAGTGAAAGCCTTCTGAAGTCCCAAATTTAAGAAATATGAAATCTCAAGTTTAAGAAATGTGTACAGACTCAAGTTAAAAAGACACATGGGGATCCCCAGGGATTTCTTCAGACTTCAGATCAAACTTTAGTTAAACCACAAACAATTAATCTAAATATGCCAAGGCAGTATTTCCACTGGAAGATATTAAATCTTTAGGTCAGTGTTAAAGTTTTCTTACAATAGCTTTTGTAAAGACTAAACAGAATTTTCTTACAGTCACTTATTTTGAATAAGCAGCTGTTATTGTAAAAATAATTGAATCTTAAGAATGTAAGTAGCTTTTCTTAAACAACTTAGAAACAGGAATGTGTCTTTCATTAAAAAGAATTAACTTTCACAATTACTGAATAATATGTGTATAATATTAATGAAATATAAATAAGCATTAAAATATTTACTGAAATATTGTAGTTAAGTATAGTGCATATGGGTATATTTATTTTGTATTATTTTTACAGGACAGTATGCATAAAACTGATCAGTAGTAGCTAATATTAATCTGTACACTTTTAATCGTATGACAGTTTGTGCTTTTCATACAGAGCATACTGGTTAAAACTAAAATATGTTACTGCTTCTGAGAAACACATAGTTAAGTCTGCATACATGTTGTATTTGTTGTTTATCATGCATATATTTTCTTTCCACTTTTTTTCCAGATTCAGGATTTGCAGAAGCACCAGAGTTCAAAAAAAGGAAATTGACCTATGAAAGAGTCCCTGGAAGAAGTGATGGACAAACACGTCTTAAATTCTTTTGAATGGAATGGGCTTCTGCATACTACACATAATTTTTTAAATTCTTAAACTTTTTGAAGGGAAATAGATTGGATTAAATTTTTTTTGTTCATTTTTAGAGAGAAATTAGGGTTTGGGAATCCTTACTAATTCAGGATTCTTTTGTATGTTTTTAAAATTTTACTAAGCAAACTAGTTGCTTGAACCTGGAGAATTACTGCTTCTGTGTTTGTTCTCATGGATGATATTAAAGTTCTTGATCCCTCTTTACACAAAAAAATAAATTGTGAATGAAAAAAAGCCAGACACTGAAGCTCATAGTTTTAAAGGCACCTATTTTTGCTCCTTGAGCATGCAGCTTTCCAGACTTGAAGATGGGCTAGATCTGCCAGAATCTCAAGGCTGCTCATTGCCTTAGAGCTTTCTTGCGCTTACAGCTATTACCCTTTGTATTTGTCCTCTGGGTTCAGTTCCATTTTATTCTTTCTGACAGCTCCTTTAGAAACTGTGTGATAAGTTCCTGAACTGCCTTTAATCATAACCAAGCTACAGAAACAACCTATTTATTTTGCAGACAAGACGTGAAAGATATGTTGAAATTTAGGATTCTAATAGATTTGATTCAGAGAACTAAGCTGTGACCCTAGCTCTCTGCATAATCTGGAGGAGGCAGTTTGTTGGCAACCACATTTTTCAGCCTACTACAGTGCACTGACAAGTAGAGAGATGAGAGTCATCTGGGAGGCGCTGCCAGGTATTGTAGATTACAGCTTGAATGGGTAAGAGGTGGAGGAGGGAAAAAAAAAACCCGCCATCTCAATTACAAGCTACAGAAGAGTGAGGATAGAATAGTACCCAAACCATCACTTTGCATCAAAAGATTTGGCAATGAAACTGGAAACGTGTGGGAGCAATGACAGACAGTAACTCCATTCTGCTGCAGGAATGCATACACAGTTAGCACAGGCATGTGTGCCAGCTCCAGAATGTCAGTGTCTGTTCAGCAGCCTTCAGCTGAGATGATTCAGTTTTCAGACTCACAAATCCTTTTTAAGTTTGATGCAATAATGGGAGCAGGGGGGAGGAAAAAGAAAAAAAGAAAATCCCCACCAAGTTTATGGTTTATGTTTGCAGTAAAATACTTTCTTGATATTGAGCCTTCATTAAGCACATAGTCACTTTGGATAAATAAAACCAGCACTCAGGGGAGAAAGCTTTGGTCTCTCAGAGAAAACGGAATGCTGGTTTTTAGCTGAGAATTCTTAAGAGCTATGATGACAGCACTAATAGCAAGTTTAGTTCGCAGTAATATCCCCAAATTATTTGTACCCAAATTGTTTGCAAGACTTTAGAAAACACCTTCTAAGTGTAACATAAAAAGACTTCTGGTTGAATTGTGAACAAGCCAGCATTTCCCTATTTTGCCCAGAATGAAAGGAAGACTTACATAAAAATTGCAGTTTGCTAACTATTTCTAGCCCATTTTTGTGGTCACTTGACCTAACCATTTTCCATCTCTTGCATCATGGGTTTGGCTCTGTTTTTCAGAACTGTCTCCCAAATTGCCAGGCCCAGGAATCTGTTCTTTTAAGAGTGCAGCTCTGGGTACAGTCTCAGTCACAGATGACCACAGTAGAGAAGATTACAGCTGCCACTGCCAAGCTATTATTTATGTCCTCCCTTCCCGCAGGGAGAAGCAGACACCAGAACTTCCACATGAACACTCATGGAAGACTAGCGCAGATAATCTATAGATCACTTTGAAAACAAAGGCATGTTGCCTACATTAAATAAGTAAAGAGAATTCAAGTGCTGTCTGCAGTAAGTTTCCATTAGTTAGAAAAAATCTCAGTAAACAGTTATTTGCAATGTAGTGGAAAATAAGGAAAAGGGCTTGCAATCACCGTTGTTTTGCACTGTATTTGTGTATGACTCAATCTCTCACAGATGAGTACATATTGGACAAATTTATCATGTTACATTCCCCCCCATGTCCTTCTATGTTTAATGTGGAGGAAAATTACCTTGCTCTACAAAGATGCACTTCCCCCCCCAAAGAAAAAATCATCTATTACTAAGATGAATTAGGAAGTGGCTAATTCTCAGGCAAAACAATGCACAAATACATAAACTAATCACCAGTCCTCCATCAGCAGGCAGGGACACTCAGTTCTTGGATCAAATCTGTAAACTGCTTAGTGACCCGGCAGGTGGCAGCCATAGATGGATGAGAGCCTTGCCGACAGACTGTGAGAGACGACAGTGAGAAAACGGGGCCTTGCGGGTCACATGAGGCACTTAGTGTACAGATGTGTGCACTCAATTTGCTTTATTGTGGGTGTCCTGTGGGACCTGCTGCCATGACACTGGTATGAAGGCCTCTGTGCGGTGTGTGGAGAGTTGAGACCTCAGCAGACAGCCCTCTGGGATGGTCTTTGGTAAAGGAAGCTAAGATGATGTAGTCCAATCAACTGCAGGGGGCAGCAAAATGGGATGCTTGCCCCCCTGTCTAAGCCATCCCAGAGTTCAGTTCAGCAAGGCATTGCAAACCCAGGTACACCTGCAGCTGGAGACAAGATGTCTTGCTGACTGGGCAGGTAAGAGACACCCTGTTCCGCCACCTACAGGAAGCAAAGAGCTGCCCAGGCTTGTTTGTCAGGTTCCTTGGTTACATCAAAAAAGGGGACCTGCAAAAGCTGAGCTGCTAAAATGCGGGCTGCTTCATTTAGCCAACACAAAACAATGGGCAGTGGCAAGCTTCATAAAACTGATTCCCTGCAGGAACCCAAGAGCCTTAACGCCAACCAACCCTGTTCCGGAGCTCGTTCTGACACCCGACTTTTGTCACAGAACATGCCTCGGGAGGGCAGGCTGTCATCCCTCCCCCTGCTTCTACGCAGCAGCTCTGCCCTCAGAGCAAAGGGGTGCAGCAAGCATGCTCCTCTAAAGAGACTGGAATTTGTGTCTTCCTCCCATGAGACTGCAAAATAACCACCACCCTCACAGGTACACCAATCCATCCTTCAAACTGCTGCACGGGTCTCTCTGTCCGCTGCTGGTGCAAGATGTGGATGCAGTCAGGACCTGGAGTGTGTTCACAGTGCTGTTCCTCTGACATGTGCTGACCATGGTCCTCCAGACCAAAGATACCACCACATGGAGCTGGGCAGGGCAGCCAAGAGACAACAGCAGCTGACTGGCTAGCACTGGCTGCTCTCTCCTGCACACTAATTGGGCAGCTCCTTGTGCCAGCTCAGCAGCCGCTCCACAACCCAAGCTCCAAGTGAGGACACTAAGCAGGAAAGCGTATGCAGTAGGTGGGCCTAGGGAGAGGAACAGATGTGGGGACATGGGGAGGTTTTATTGTGGAAGGTAAAAGAAATATTGAAGGGCTTGCCTGGGAGGCAGTGGCCAGCAGCTACACGCTGCGTTTGATGCATACTCTCATCCCTCTCCCTCCCTCCCTGACTCAAGCACTCTCACCTCAATCTGAGCCTCAGATCACCCCTCTGCAAGGAAGAATAACCACGCTTCCTCTAGATTTCCACAGTGACTGCATGTGTCGAGTACTAAAACAAAAACTGCCCTATTCAAATGGCCTACAATGAAAGGAAGCCACATGCAAAAAAGAGCCCTTAAGGACAGACATTCTCTTCTGTATTTAGAGGCACAATACATATTGGCAGGGTTATGATTCTCATTCTGGTGTTTTCCTGCAGGACAGCAGCATGAAAATCTTTTTACAAAGACTGAACTGCCTGGATGACACTCATTACACCATTGCAGTTAACGTTAATGAAAATTAAATACTTAGATTGGAAAGTTCTTCCTTCTATTTTCAAAACATTTAAGTGAGCCTGGCAACATTGTTACTCATTACCAAAAAAAAAATGGTAAATAGCTATCAATAGGTTTGTTCTATTAATAAAACTCACCTCCTAAAAATCCAACAATCTTCCCAAAAAGCCAATGGCTTGAGGCCTCTCCTCCCACTGCAGAATCAAAGCATCCTCTTCCTTAAAATATCTGCTCTTTATTACAATTTAAAAATTAGTTCAAAGCCAGCAGGGAAAGGAATTTTTATTTCCAAATTTCTAAAAGATTAATACAAACAATAGAAAGTAGACAAAATTAAAAACCTATTAAAAAAGTTAAGTCATCCTTGTAAAAGTGCTCTATAAAAAACTGAAAGCAAATGACCAAGCACATTTTAGTAAGTTTTGTGTAATGCAAACCTTAACAATTATGCATGCAACTATCTTTGGGTGTTCATGAATTTTTAGTGTCTGGTCAGATTTTAAGCACGTCAAGGAAATTCCACCGTGGCAGTACCTTTACAAATACAAATTAGGAGAAGTATTATGGATTAGAAGTCTTGTAAGAAACTTGTCTTAGGAATCAAGCCTGTGCCACACACTATGTCCAGCACTTTCTAGTACGTGTGATCTATGGAGTTAGATACACTAGGGGTGGGTGGGGGGCGGGGGGGGGAAGTAGTTGCTTCCAGGTCTTGCTTACAGAAGCAAAATGTCCCCTAAGAACACTACTTCAGTACTAACAACACTTAGTTTTATGCTTTTAATGATTCACTTTCTGGGTGTTTTATTTTGGAAAAAACAAATAGTTTTTACTATCGTTCCAGTGTAACAGTTTACCAAGATAGGAGTAAATAATTTGATAAAAATTCATGTGTTTTTCTTTTCTAAAATGTAAACTTCCCAACTAATACTTGTATAGTTAGCATAGTGTAGTAACAATGGTGACGATTATTAAAAGAGTTATATTAAAAAACTTCAAGAATATTAGCAAAAGATAGTGAAGTACAGATATGGAACAAACACATAAATATCTAGGAGACAGCCACATAAAAGTCAGGACACAGAGAGTGTGAAGGAAAGGCAGTTGTTATTCATGTCATGCTTGAAGGCCGCTCTCTGATGATCTTCCCTGTAAGAGGAGAAAAAGGCTTATTAAATGCTGTCTTCCTAAGGTGATAGATTTCTCTTATACATTATAATACAAATCTCCTTTGCACTGAGAAAAAATGAACAGCCACTTTTCTTTGTTGGATGTTGGCAACCTTGAATACTATATAATTTTTAATTGGCTTTTTGAGTTTGCTGTCTTTTTTTTGATCCTAAGATGACTAAGTAATAATAAACTAGATAATTGATTTATCAGCAAAAGATGACTAAATGGCATTTCAGGCTGACCTATGCAGTTCTAAAAGAACCATAAATTAACCATCAAACTAATTTCAGAAAATATTTTGTGTCTTGTCTGGATGACGCAATCAAACTTGAATCCTAGAAATACATACATACACAAACAGATACTAAAAAAAAAGAAAAAGTAGAGAGGCTGCTTCAATAACAGAACACCACATGCAACAGTCACTATCAATTTTATCTTATTTGCAGGAAGAATTAAGGGTTGCAACTAAATTAAGAAAATATTCTGCTTGTGCTTCCCCTTCCTGCCTCAAAGTTTTTCCAGAAGAGGACTCATGCTCAGTTGTTCTCTCTCATCAAGTTCAACCCTGTTTTGTCAAAACCTATGTAGCCACAATCAAAACCACGCTTTTTGATGAGGCACAAGCACAACTGCAAGCTCAGGAACCCTGGTGGCAAGAAGGGGAAGATTTTACAAGTACTTTACATTCTTGTTTAAATTCTGCCCTTAGAGATAACATCATTTTCACTTTGATAACACTCTCAAAGAAAGAACAGAATTTAGTGGTTCTTCCTCTCTCTCCAGTTTTTTCAGCTCTTTAGCAGGAACCATTTTTTTTTGTCTTCCAAAGAAAAGTAACCCCTTCTGAACATCCTACTTTCACATTTGTTTGTCATGCTGAAGAACTAAGATTTTACAGCAAAAGTTATGGTGTGATCCTGCCTAGGACTACTACTACACATGGCCTTTCTTCCTCCTGCTGCAACCACTGGTATCTGTGTGACAAGACGGGAGAGCTAAGAATGGGAATCATGGAATTGAATCCCAAAGATCTGCAAGGGCTGGACAGTCACCCTGCCAGCCTGCAGGTGTTACTCAGTTACAACCAATGCAGAGCACTATGGCAGACAAGCATTTAGGGAGTATCTCATCCTTTAGACCTGTGATGAAAAAGGTACTGAAGGATGTGATTACAGATTGCCTCAGCTCCTCTCTTGCTTCCACCGCTTTTGGTGCTGTACCAACAGTAAAACCAGAAAAAGCCTAAGCACAAACAAAGCCAAATCAACTGCAATCTGACATTGAAGACAAAATGTATTTTAACGATGTTCATGTTTAGGCTGTGAGTTAGTTATCAGAACCCATGCAACTCACACAGTTTTGTCTTACTTCAAGCTGGCTATATAACTGGGTTTTATGTCTATGTCAAACACAGTTGTGTGTTACAATTTTTATTATTTTGGATGCTGCTAATGACCCTAGAGCTGCTTGAACAGAAAAACCAACCAAACAAAAACCTCTAACCCATAAACAAAACACCTCTACAAAGAGCTGTAGGAAAGAGACATGCTTCAATTGCCACACCTAAAAGAAACAGGCAAAGTCTTCTGCCAAGAGCTAGGTATTCAAATGGCTGTCACCATGTGCCCTTGTGCCTCCTAGGGCTTGAGTTTAAAATCAGAGTCATTACTGTGGTATCTGTGACTTTATTACCTGATTTCAGAGTAGAGCACAGGATCGGGGTTCTCGAAAGGGATTGCTCCCTGCAGGAACCCCGACAAGCAAGGCATCTTTGCAGGCATTTTGCATACAGTACTGCTGGAGTTCGGCAGCTGCCTGAGAGACCTGCAAAAAGAAAAAATAAATCCAGAGAGGAAACTAATTAATTCACAAGCATTTATTAGGCATTTCCTCTTCAAGAACCATTATCAAACAGCTGGAGAGCAGCCAAGTCAGCTCGCATTCTGAAACACCAAGACACACATTTACAAAGCTCCAACAAAACATGCACAAAATGCCATGTCAGCGACGAGCCAGAGAAGTGCAGAGGACTGAGACGCAAGTGCAATGGAATCTGTCCCCATCAAAATGCACAGGACCATGACTACAACATTTTCCAGTCTGCTGTACTGCTTTCAGGTTTCTATTTGAACTCCAATATCCTCAAATCATTTATAAAAAGGAGTTTAATTTCCAAACTGCTAAGCAACACAGAGCATAGTAAGGAATGAAAGCAAAAAGATGACTATGAAAAGCTTTTAAAGGCCAAATCGCCACCTTTGCCTGGCAGTGAAGTGAGAGCTTCACATCCACACTCTGGTCCCCAAAAAGGACAGCCCAGGGCTGCAGAACAAGCCCAGGAACCCAAAGGCAAGATGCCTCCAGCACTGAACTCCTCCGCTCTCCCTGTGGATGGCAAGTCAGTCATGTGCTTGTATTTTTGAAGGAAAACATAGTGGAATTCCCAATTTCTCAGACACACATTGGTAACAGCTACAGGAACTGTGAAAATCCATGCTGTCTGCTACACTTCTTTTTATAAAAGGAAACACCAGGCATATTGGTGGGAATTCAAGTTCCCCCGTGACCTCACCTCTGACTTCGTTACAGGGCTCCTGAAATACTGATTTTTCTTCCTACACAACTTTGCAATGCTGCCAGTGGAGGAACAAGACAAAAGCCGGAAGGACCATGCATGCTTCCCAGCCTCCTGATTAAAGGGGCTACCTAGAACCCCGATGGGATTTTGGTTCTGGGCCATCCCATCTAGCAGCATCTGGAAGTGCATGGGAAATCTCGCATGCTTTCATTTGCTATTTTACTGCTGTCCTGTTCACTGCCTCCCAGCTCTCCTCCAGGACACTCATCCTAGTAACTGCCTGAATTTATCAGCAGCTGTCAGCATTTCAGGGAGTTAAGAGTTTTTCTGTGTTTTCCCACAGCCTCCCAGGTTCTCCTGAGTGGACTACATGGAGAAACATCTGCACCAAGGACCCCTGCTAGTCAAAGAGCTGCATCACCCCTCCCTTCCTTGAGAAGAACATGTTTCTGGAAGCTTGCAAAGGTCTCCTGCCCTGCCTAGCCTCTTGGACCCACTGCAGCTGTAGCACCCTTTGCCTCAACCACAGTGCCAACCCCTTGCTGGTACCCAGCTACGCACCACACAGCTTTCAGGCAGACATAATGCTACCAGGCCAAGGCTGCATGGAAAATGAGCAGAGAGCAATCAGGGCACAGACTGGTCTATATGCACAGCAGAGTAAGTAGTTCCTCACTGCATCTCCCTTGTACTTTGCTGCTGAACTTTCCAACATGTACTCAGTTACGCATATCCTGGTGCTCCTGGAAAGCTACAGATCTGTTTTTTGGCATCTGTATTAGAATTATCTGTATAGCAGCAGACTGCTGTTTCAGGACAGATCTGCCTATTCTTAGCCCTACCTGTGCCCCTCTAACACTCTTTGTTCCTAAAGTTCACACAGAAAGTACAAGGGTTCCTGCTGTATTTCATCACAGGACAAACACACTCGCTGTGACAGCCTCCTGTGTGCAAGATGTCTGTGGGTACTTCTTTCCTACTTGGTTTCCTCTTTCTGAAAATATTGTTCCTGTCTGCTTTTTCAGCTGGCAGTGTAAACAAAACCACCATCGGAACTCTGTAGTATGGGATGTATGTATTTTTAAAAATCCTTTCATATCCAGTTCCGTCTGAAAACACACTGTCTATTCAAAGCCAAAACAATGTTTTCTCCTACCTCAGTGCCTGCTAAAACTGATACAAAAGGGTTTTCTTCAGCTGAATACATTCCTTACTGGTTTTACACTGCATGTCAAGAAACCCAGATTACACCTTTTACAGGACACGTTTTTAATCATTCATTATTTCTCCTGTGAAAAAGACCTGAACAGGTTCCTAGAACAGCAGACCTGGAAAGAGACTGTGACACACAATGCTGCAAGAAAGACGAGACTTGAGGTCTCATCAGGTCCAAGTCCAGCTCCAGGATATGTTACTGCTACAAAGCAACCCCCAATAAACTACGAACCATATTTTTTAGACCTCCTCCCCACCCACAAAAAAGAGCAGGGAGAAGGTATAAGCCCCGAAATGAGCAGGAACAGAGATCCAGGCTACCATTGGTGGTATAAACAGAAATATTTGGTCAATCGTTTCTGCGTTAAAATTATATCCCCCTTTCCAGAACAGCCTACATTTCTACTCTGCATGGTGCCGTTTCTCACAGATTCCCACACATCACTGCAGTGATACACTGCAGCCACTCCCCGTGGATCAAACATCTGCTGATTCAGTATTTGCTAAAAAAACCTTAGTAACATTAATGAATCAATCGGGATGACATCCAAAAGCCACAGTGGTTTCACCCTGCAATGGGGCACTTCAAAATTTCACCAACCCCGGGCAGGAACAATGAGAAAAGGTATTCTAAATTATTTTTGTAACAATTAGCTAAGTTCCTGCAGCTCAATATACTGGCACTGTCGTCAGGCTGAGGAAGCTCGTGTTTTGTGACTGGCCAGAGAAAGATGGTGGATGTGTGGAAGTGATGAGAGAAGAGGAAAATGTAGGCCACAAATTAATTTGACCTTCGTCACTTGACAGCCTATGCTGGATTTAGTGCGTGGCTGGAAAGTGCTGTTTGCGCAGAGCAGCTGCGGAGACACGCGCACAGGCGCCTGCTGGGAACCAAGAGCTGCCCCGCGCAGGTCTGCAGGGTGAGCGGGGCCTGCCAGAAGGGGACAAAACCCCACCCCGAAGCTCAGGAGCTGGCAGATGCCAGGGCCGCCCCTTGTCTGCAGGCCGGCAAGCAGGAGGCTCATGCAGGCGGAGAAGCCGCCTGCCCGCCCCCGCCCGCACACGCAGACCCGGCCGGTGCTCCGCGGCGGGGCCGCGTGCTGGCGCAGCTGAGGGACCGTCCCCACTGCCGCGCCTGCCTCCGTAGGATCAGCGAGGCGCCGCTGCATTATTTATCACGGCTCCTGCCACCAGGGAACGGCACTGGCTCCCGCGCGCCGGCAGCCGCGGCTCGGAGCCCCCAGCGCACACGCACCCCCCGCCCCTCCCGCAGGGCGGGCGCCGCGGACGCGCAAGGAGGACACGGCAGGGCCAGCTCGGCCCCCCGCGCCGGGCTCACCTTGATCCGCTCCACGGCCGCCTCCAGCTTCAGCTGCTCCACCAGCCGCTGCATGGTGCTCAGGCTGCCGCCCGACGACATCCCGAGGCCGCGGAGGGAGGGAGGCAGGGAGACAGGCCGGGCCGGGCCGGGCTGGGCTGGGCTGGGCTCGGCGCGGCTCCCTCCGCCGCCGCGGAGCCGCCCCGGAGAGAGGCCGGGGCCGGGGCTGGGACCGCGCCGCCCTGAGCAGCACCGGCACCGCCCCGCACGCGGCACAGCCCCGGCTCCGCCCAGCACTGCCCCGCACCGCCCTGGCTCCGCCCAGCACTGCCCCGCCCCGCCCCGGCTCCGCCCAGCACTGCCCCGCCCCGGCTCCGCCCCGCGCCACACCCGGCACCCCCCCCAACACCGCCCCGCCCCACCGGCCACGCCCTGGCGCAGGGCCCCGGCAGCCGCCCTGGCTGGGGGTTCCGGCTGCTCCGGGGCCAGAAAATCTCGTTGGCTGAAATAGGGCAGGAAAGGAAAAAAAAAAAAAAAAAAAAAAAAAGAGGAAGAAGAGGAAAAAAGGAAGGGGGGGGGGGGGGAGAGAAGGGAGGAGGGTTAAAAATAAAAAAAAGGGAGGAAGAGGGAGAAAAAAATAAAAAAAATGTGGGCGATAGCAAGTGAGGGGATAAAAAAATTGAAAAGGGAGTTCTAAATGGCCTGCAGAGGTTTGACAGAAAGTGCGCTCTGGCCCAGGCAGCTGTCAGGCTCAAACTGCCCCGCTGCCAGCATTGCTGCGTCCCCCCGCACTGTCCGTGGCTGTCTCGCTAGGGACTGTAAGCCCCTTTGGGGTCCCTTCGCCTTCTGGCAGGGCTCTGCCAGCCATCGGTTTGCCAGGCTGTTAAAAAGTGGGATGAAGCTCATCGCCTCAAACGATTGCTCTGAACACAGAGGCAGCCGCCACGGATGCTCCAGCCTCAGCCAAAGCTCGGCAAGGTCATGGAAGAGACCCGCGCTGAGCGTGAAAGGCCCTGGCTCCAAATACGTTTTGCATATTGACTGAAACATATAGTTTCACCTTAGATACACTATATATTTGAAAGTACATACATGTTAACAAATACAGTTCTTTGAAAAGAGTTGATGGGCCCGTAACGCGGTTCCTCTCCAAGACCCTGTTACCTTGCCACGCTTTTCCACACGAAGATCTCACCGCTACCCAGTACCAGCAACACTTGTTCATGCAAACACTTCTCTCTCGTCACTTCAATGTAGACTTTACTAGGTACAGCATTGTAACTGTCAGCAGTCTCATTCCTGGTTTTTTTTTCCTATGTAATTGCTTTGTCAACTTTATTTCCAAGACAAAATAGGACCTGAAAACTTATTTCCAGCAGACAGACATGACGTAGAAGTACAATGAGATGTTAGGCTAGGAATGGTCAGTAGGCTCAGCTAATGAGGTGTCACTGCAACGCTGCTAGCTTTGTAAAGACACGAGTTTTTTCCATCCTTTGTCAGAGAGATGCGACTGCAGTGTCACTGCCCAGCACATTTTTGCTGCAGCCCACGAATTTATGCCTGTGCCTAATTATTTTCAGAGGACTCATATGTTAAGAATAGCTCGTTTTGAGCAGGTTGTACAATACCTGCTGACTCTCCCTTTTCCACTGACTCGGTACCAGGCCACAGTTTAAAAGACAAAGACACCATTGCTGCTGAAAGACACTGTTCTGTCCTCCCCAGGGACCGCCCCTCCATTGCACCAATTTCCTGCCACAGTGTCAGGTCAAGAAGTTAAACTTAATTAGAACTAACCCAGGCAAAAAGGGAAAACAGGTCTGTGTTTTGACTTCTTATTTGCGTAACCCAAACACTTGGCTTGGAAGGGAAAGGATGGAGCAAAATGAGGCACAAGGGCAAACGCAGCAGAGCCGTTAGCCTGTGAGACTGTGACTGCAGGTTTGGATCCTCCTGCATGCACTTGACTGGTTCCTTTCCAGACATAACTGTCTCGCCTAATAACCAGTACCATTTCACTTGTGCTTACCTTTATTCCCTTTGTTTCTATTACAGCAACTTCAATCTTCCCCCCTCCACTTTTACAGGAGGCTGGCTGTCTTGGGGGATGAAGCAGCAATATACCCAAGCTGTGAGTCTTGCAATACGTGAACATTTTGCACTGTCCCTGCCACACCACTAGTGTCCCCAAACCTACTTCAGGAAAGTAAGTACAGCTTATGCAAGATATATTCTTTAACAAGTCTTAGATTTGAATTGACCGTTAAATATGAGGTGAATTAAGTTTATTAATTCATCTCACACAGCAGAGATGAAGGACAGATCTAGCAGTTACTCTTCAACTTTACTAATGCACACAGATGTAAGTAATTTAGCATAATACTTCTAACAGACTTTTGCATGTGTATTATTTTAAACAGAAAAATGAGACATTCCAAGAACTAGTAAAAGCTAACCAGAAGGGGCTTAGGAATAGAAACTCCTCCTTCAAAGAATGAGGACAGGTCACCTTTGCAGCATCAGAAACATCCTGCTTCAAATATTAATCAAAAAGTATTTTAAAACTTTTAAAACATCTCCTCTTCCCCTTAAGCAGGCCAAGTTCATACTGTCGGTTTCTCTTGTAGAAACCTCCCACCCAGATGGGCCACAGATGAGCTTCTATGGAACAATCAAAGTGTTTTGTCCATCTGCCACCCCTCAGCATCCCCAGTCATTGTGGACTCCAAATTCTGTGCTGTGGCTGATGTTCTTTCACTGCTCTCACAGAAGCTTAAAAAAACCCACTCATTGACTATTTAGCAAGGGGCTGTCCATGGCAAGAGTTCGCAGCTGTGCCCAGTGGTATTTCATATGCCATCTTTACTTGAATGGGCTCACGGCACAGCAACAACAGTCCCTGGCTCACTGAAGGCCAAAGAACTGTCAAGGGACAGTTTAAAAACCACAACCTAGGAATTCATGGTTTAGAAGACTGATGAAATAGGAGTTTTAGATTATTTTCGTTATTACCGGCTTTGGCAGGAATATTAAGTTCAAGAGCTTTTCTCCCAGAATGATCTCAACAGGAGCCAAGCTAACCTGGTACCATTTTCAGTAGAAACACTTTTGAGGAACTTGTTTTTACAGATGTGATAAATGACAAAGCAGCCCAAACTGGCTACACTCCCCACCTGTCACCTCCCCAGTAGAATTCCTGAATAGAAATACGGTAACAGAATCCCTTTTACCAGAAAATCATGGAAACTCTGACCTGGGCTGAGTTACAGAGGAAACCACATCATGGTGTTGTGCATTATTTATTCCAAGTACTCTGAGGTCTGATCAGAAGAGATAAACACAAAGAATACTTTAGATTTAGAAGTTAAAATAAATTCAGTGTGTGTATTATATAAACTTTTTATTTACATAAGGCATCAAAATTGCCCTTTTTAACAAAAGGGTCATTTTCCCTTTTACCAATACTTTGGTGAAAGAAATGTCACATTTAGTAGATTAATACTCACTGGTATACTTGTTCTGAACAAGCAGGTACAATCCAACACACAAGATGAAAACCCAAACGCAAAAGATCTACACATACTACTTCATTAATTACTCTGTAAAACAAAGAATTAAGGCTTATTTGCATCACAATGATGATCAACCATGCATCATTTATTCCCACAAAAAATAAAATTAATTTCCAACCGCAGCAGAAATAGCAAAAGAAGTCTGGTATAATCCCCATATTGTCTACATCAAAAAACATTTTGGCATCTTAGACATTAGATTGAAAAGTAGGGAGGAAGAGAGAGGGGAAAACAGAAAATGGCCCTTGCTCAAGTGTCCATGTGCAGGAACGCTTCAGTTTAGAAGGGAGAACCGGGACATTCAAGGACTGATCTAGAAATATTTTCAGAAAGACTAAAGTTACAGTTCCACTGATCATGAATATGAAATATGTAGAGAAAATAATTGTTTGGAATAATGAATTCCACACCGAGATCCCCAAGTAAGTGGCATATGTACATTTAGCTGAGCCTGTTTAATAGGTCTGATTTATAAAAATGGTAAACCTGTATTATTTTTTGGCCTGATTTAATAATTCCTGAGTTTTAGATCACTGCTGAGCCACAGCAGACAAAACTCTGAATGATGTAGTGAAAAGTTTTGCAAATCACTTTCAATATCAGCACACACTTTGTTCAGCAACTTTCAATCATCAATAAAAGTCAGTCTTCCAGGTCCTTCATTCTTCATCCACCGCCGATACCTCTTCCATCGGGGATCCATGGCCATCTTCTTCTTTAACTCCTCCTCTTGTTCTCGTTTATAGATCTGACAGACAGATGAAAGTTTTTAATAAGGCTGAAGAAACAGTTAAGTGAACCTCAAGGGGGACATGAAGCATTCATAGTTCAACCATTCACCAGCTTATTGTTTTTACACAAGACTGAACTGCAACATAGAAGCAGACCTTGGCCAACAAAGCGTAGGAGTATCTTCAACGGAGGAGCCTACTGGCTGTGGTCGAGATGCTCTGCATTCTGCTGAAAGCAGAATTATCTCTTTGTAAGATGTTGCTGCAAGCTCCACAACTTTTTCTGCTAAAAGAACTAGACGCTCATGCATTCAACAAAGTAAGATTTACAGTAAAGAACCGCTAATGCTCAGAATACCTTCCCCGCACACATACTGTTCAATGCAGTTGTTCAGCTCCTCACTTAAGTTGTTTTCCTCTTTCAAAGTCATCACCTAGACAAAATACTGCTACAGAACTTTTTATTCCTAATTAAGTTTCTCAACTAAGTATCTCTACATTAGTTATTCAGGGCACCAAATGACAAGTAACTACATTCTGTCAAGAAATGGTGTTGTCTTAATGAAATCTACAATTATCAGCAGAGTTAAATATCTAAAAAAAGCAACTGTATCTGCAGTTTTAGTCTGGAAGGCAGTTTACATAATACAGCCAGTGTAAATCTCAACACCGTACAGGTTTAAGTCATCTCAGCATCATCTGACTTCTTCCAAGAAGGGAATTAAATCTAAGGTTCTGCTAAGCATGAACAAGATTTTAAAAATACTATAGATGGCTTTATAAATACACCGCTCAATGTTCAGTGATCATACAGGTTTTAGGAGTCATTAGGAAGGTAACAGGGTAGGGTGGGGGGTGGCAGAATATTGTGGAGCTTCATGATGTACATGTGTATTGAATTCTTGGTCCTTCCCATGCTAAAAGGACATTAGAAAACTAATTAACATGCAAATAGGCACCTCTAATGATCAAAGAACAAAGAAGCTTTTGGGGAGAAACACCTAAACATATTTTTCAGCTTAGAAAACACATAGTTAAGTTTCAAGTAAGGATATGGAAGTGGTACACAGGAGCACAGGCAGCACAAGGAAAGAGAATAAAGTATAATTATTCCCCACCTCCAATAATGCAAGAACACACAGGTGTCTGGGTGGCTTCAAAAACCCCCAACCTATCTTCTACATGTATTGTTGAACTCATGACCAGATGGCACAGCAGACAATGGAAGTTTTAATGCATTCAAGGAGTGACTAGGTAAGTTTATTAAAGGAAAACTCACTAAAGCAATTACCTACAAAGATACCACTTCCTTTTCAGGATGTCCCAAAGCCGCGAATTATACTGGATAAATATTGCTATATAGGTGCAAATTTCATGTATTCTTCACTAAAAATCAACTGCTGACCACCCCAGGAGATGCGTTTGGGCTAAACAGACTTCACTTCTGGCAAACACAGCTCCTTCATATTCAGTGACCAAAACATCAGTAGTTAGAAACAGTAAGGAATCCAAATCATGTCATTTTTTCTCTACAAAAAAAAGAAATTCACTCTATCCTACTTTTTCCATATAACACCTGCTTTGACTAGTAACATTACTCCATCTTTGGACTTCCAGACTCTTTTCTAGCAAACCCATCATAATTTAACATGTGTATGTACCTGTTGGCTACCCCTTTCCTCACATTAGCATGAATTTTACTATATTCCTTTACAAGCTTCTAGATTAATCCACCCCTGCCTACTTTTAAAGCAGCATTCTCCTATCTTCAGTGGTCTGCCAGCAGCAAAGGCAGTCCTGCCACCATTCCATTTCTTTTTACAGCATATGCAGAGCAGCAGCAATGTCTCCTCTTCCCCTTAAGCAGGCCAAGTTCGTACTGTCAGTTTCTCTTGTAGAAACCTCCCACCCAGATGGGCCACAGATGAGCTTCTATGGAACAATCAAAGTGTTTTGTCCATCTGCCACCCCTCAGCATCCCCAGTCTTTGTGGACTCCAAATTCTGTGCTGTGGCTGATGTTCTTTCACTGCTCTCACAGAAGCTTAAAAAAACCCACTCATTGACTATTTAGCAAGGGGCTGTCCGTGGCAAGAGTTCGCAGCTGTGCCCAGTGGTATTTCATATGCCATCTTTACTTGAATGGGCTCACGGCACAGCAACAACAGTCCCTGGCTCACTGAAGGCCAAAGAACTGTCAAGGGACAGTTTAAAAACCACAACCTAGGAATTCATGGTTTAGAAGACTGATGAAATAGGAGTTTCAGATGATCCAGGTAATTCTCATTACAAATTCTTACTGTTTGGAGAACAGTCTTCAACCTACTGTAATAACTTTGCCATGTACCACACTGTTATAAGAAAGCCTTTCATCAGATTCAGCTAAATCATGTATGCATAGATGGACGTCCCCTGACCAAGCAAATCTCTTCCTACATCCATGGGCATGGTCAGGAGCTGTTGTCTACCAGACCATGAGAATAAGTCAAAGAAAACACATCAAGTGGTTGTTTAACAGTTTCCAATTTAGAAAGCAACAGCTAAAACTGGAGCATTGCTTCACATAGCCCTGTATCACAAAACAGCTATTTTTACTCTGGAAGTGCTGGATAACAAACATTAGCTTGTTCCACCAGAGCTACCCACCTCATACTTTTCTCGTATCCACAGTCGCCGTTCAAGAAAGGTCTCTTTTTGATGATCTTCTAGGCTGTCAAACTGAGAAGGAGACATTTTCATGTACTTTCGTATGATATACAGCTTCTCTTCCACACCATATTCTTGCCCTTTAATAGAGAAACAATAAATCCACCAACAGTTCCAAACTAAGTATTTGCCCAAGTAAAAAGGAGCAAGAAGGATCTGAAATAGAAGGATATCATGTATCTTGGGCTTCTGATAACCGCCTTTTATATCTATTTTATTTTTAATAATGTCTTTGATGATTTCTTCCTCCTCTTCGCGAATTTCTTCTTTAGAGCGCCTGTTCTTGCCTTTTTCTTTAGTCTTGTTGAGTAAACCTTGTTGCCTGGCAATCTCAGTAGCTTGTATACGGTATTTTGGCACTGTAGCTAGGTAGTTGATAGCTTCGTTGTAACTACTCCACCAGCTGAAGAACTGTAATTAAAGAGTAAAAGTAGAAAACATGTTTTTATACAGACACAATCCTACTTGGAGATTTGCCAGGAAAAAAGAAAATGCTGCTATACAACTCTAACCAAAATCACATTACAGCAAGAGTAAAACCTGAAGGTAAGAGTACTTCCGCAGTATTGCAGAAGCTATAATTATTCCTCCACAGTTCGTAAGGCACCTGGAAAACAGATATATAGATATATATCTCACAGCCATATACAGTGACAAAGAAGGACAAGCAGACACTGTTCAGACCAGTTTTGCTCACAAGAAGATGGTAATCTCCTGAAGGTTAATGCTAGGCTGGTGCTGCCCATTCTCAGAAGCCCCCTTGGATTTATAAATAAAGTAGCTGGTGTGTGAACATTTCAGTATAAAATTTTTACTTGTTTAAAACATTAATTAAACATGACTTAAGAATATGACATCTCATTAGTCTGACAGGATTCACTTTACAAGATTCTCAGCATCCCTCTCTAATCTCCAGCTACCCTCTCAATTTCAAGGGGGAAAAAACCCCCAAACCAACCAGAAATACAGTGCCTGGGATGAATGTGTCTTAATGGGACAACTTCTTTAAAAAAGCAGTATTTCACACTGTTCACCAAGACAAAGGGCAGGCATATACACATAATACAACCTTAACAAAGGCCAAAAAGCAGAAAAAACAGAAAGCAAGAGAGGCAGATCAGTTTATACAGGCATCTACACTGAATTTGCAAACATCTGGCAACTGGACTGCAGAAAAGCGATCACCTCCACTTACAGCCAAAACAAGAAATAAGAGGTGAAATGAAACTCTGCCACTGGATGCAAGTCAGAAGAGAAATCAAGTATTTGGCTGCATATGCCACTGGAATTTAATCTTCCAAGCTCTGACATTCTGATCAACACATTTTTGTTTTAACTTCAGATATCCCACTAAAAAGTGAGCTACCTGTACTACAGAATAAGTTGTATCTACATGTCTTAAATTTTTGGAGTACTTTTGATGACATTTTGAACAAGTAAGCTAATGAATCCTAAAGAAAAGAGTTACGCATCTTCTTTCACTTAAGTATTTGTCAGCAATAGCACAAGTTTTCTCATCCAAAACGCAGGCTGTTTTCTTGACCTTGGATCTACCACCTTCAGAGCAAACTTCGCTAAACCCAATTCGCTTCTCTCCTGACTTCACTGTGGTGTTCAAAATACACTGCAATGTAAGATTCACACATTAGTAAACTCCTGATATTCAGTCCTATCATCTGAATTGAGTCTTGAATGTAGTATGTAATTGATCTCTTTTTAAAAAAGTACTTATCCAGCTTGACAAACGGACACATGCTTATTGGGAGCGCTAGTCCTGCTAGCGCTCAGGAACAGGCTATTCTGAGCCTGCCATGAAGAACTTCTTCAGAAAAGCTGCACTGGTCTCCATGAAATATCCTACCGTTAAAAGAAACTAATCTCTACTTTTGTCCAAGGTACCAAGGACAGTCAAAAATCTTGCCCAGTCTATCCTGACTTCAGATTTGTTATGGAGACCACACAGAAGTTTACCAAAGCAGATGGGAAGGGGCCTCCTCATGGCCACTGTTTAATACCTGGCACATCATGAGAGCTGCAGATACTTCCCCTTCCATGCAGAAACTCATTAAGCAGTGTCACGTAAACATGAAATTTTACCTGAAACACGGAGATGGCACACACCATAACAAGAATCACTATTCTGACATCCACTTTAGGTGCCAATCTCCTGCTGTAGTAGTGGTAATAATGCCTGTAATACTCTTCTGGATGATCCAACATGTAGTCATAATCTTTACGTGTTTCTTCATCCTGCAGGATGAGATGAAAAATATGCACAGGTTCAGATTCCTGCTTTCACTTACTCTTGTTATAGCTGTGTTTTACATCTTATTAATGGCCATTCTGCTATAAAATTGGCAATAGCCCAAACGAGTATGAAGTACAGAGAAAAATCTTTGGTCCTTTTCTCATATTCTCAATTAGTTTGTTCTCACATGTATCTGCCATATGGGGTCATATGCATGCACACACTGCACAAAGATCTTTAATACTGAAATAAAGACAGGCAGCTAAAATCTACGTATTTTTAACTTCAGAATGTGAATCCACATGGACCAGAGAATAAATAAGGTTTTCTGATGAAGAACCTATTAAGAGATTGTTTTACAAATGTTTTAGAATTAGCTTACAGGGCTGTGGAATCTATCCAATGGAAGGCTGTTTCAAAATCTCATTGTCCTCAGCTCCTTGGAGTTTTTCTCATTTTCACCCATGTAATTAAGAGATGAGAAATCGAATTTTGTCAGCCTCAACTGCATTCCTTTCCTACCCGCAAAAAAGTTCCCTTTTCTCTCCCTTGTAGCCTTAACGCACTTACAGGTTTCTTTCTGCCGAGTTCCCGAGTTCCACCTTTGCCAAGCCACACATCTGGCCCGATAAGCCTCCTTTATAGATCCCATGCGCTACTGTCACTTTTTTGTTTAATGGTACGCCTCAAAGATAAAGCCAAACTGGCTCGTTTTAAATGCAAAGGCACTTTCAGAAAAACAAATTCTAGCTACAATGGGATTTTCAGGAAAACTGCATCCTTCCTCCCTGCGGTCTTGGACTGGCTCTTGAAGAAGGTTGGTTTTTCCCCCTCCCTGACTGCTGGAGGGAGGCAAGCCGGCGAAGTGCTGACAAAGGAACGCCAAACCGAAGCTGCAGAGACACGGAGGTGTCAACCCGAGGGGCTCCGACGGTCCTACCGGGGGCAGCCACCGCCGGCCGGGCGCCGGCCGGGCAGGGTCCCCGCGCTGGACCTCCCTCGCCGCGCTCCGGACGCAGCAGACGAGCCGCAGCCGTCGAGCAGAACTCGGAGGGCACCACGGGCCTTCCGGCGCACGTCCCCAGCCGCGGCTCTTCTCCTCGCGGCACACGGCCGCTTCGCTCTCGCCGCCTGTCGCCCCGCAGCCCGCACGCCGAGACGGGCGGTGCCAGCACCGGCAGAGGGGCGGGCAGCACCCGGGCCGGCGCTGGCCCCCGCCCCGCACCTACCCGCCTGGGCGCCGCCTCCGTCCCCGAAACGGGACCGCCGAGGGAAACGGCGGCGCGGGCAGACGCGCGGCCGGGGTCAGGCGCCCCGCCCGCCCGCCCGCCGCGCCCCCCGGCCCGCCGCCGCCCCCCGCCACGGCGCTGTCTCTTACCGGAGCGGCTCCGGCCGCGGCGGCGGTCCCGCTCTCACCTTGAGGGTCTCGTAGGCGGTGGCGATGAGGAGGAACTTCTCGTGCGCCGCCTGCGGGCCGCCGCCGCCCGGCGCCGCCGCTTCTCCGCGGTAGCGGTCGGGGTGGTACTTGCGGGCCAGCTGCCGGTAGGCGCGGGCGATCTCCACCTTGCTGGCCTGCCGGCTGACGCCCAGCACCTCGTAGCAGACGCGCCGCCCGCAGTACAGCCCCTCCGTCAGGCCCCGCGCCGCCCGCGGCAGCACGGCCGCGCACAGCCACAGGCTCAGCAGCCAGCGCCGCCCCGGCCCCGCGCCGCCGCCGGCCGCCATCGCGCTGACGATCGCAGCCGCCCTCCCCCCTCCGCCCCGCCCCGCGGCCCGCCCCGTGCGAAGGCGCCTGCGCGCGGCGGGAGGGGGCGAGGCCGGCGGGCGGGGGGCGGCCTCAGCGCGCGCCGCTGGGGCCCTCTAGCGGCCGCGCGGCACAAAGCGGTCGCGATAGAGCGCGGCCCGCAGCGCGAGAGAAGGCTGCGGTGGCGGTAGAGCCCGGGCTTGACACACCGATCTTGTGCCTGGTTTCTTCCAGCCTGCCCGGCTTGTTCTTCCTTCCAAGGAAGGACCTTCGGAAGCGCCCCCGGGGCTCGCCCTTCCGCTCAGCTCCGCCTGGCAGGGCTCGGCGGGCTTCGCTCTGCTTTGTGCGGTGCTGGATCGGCGGGCTCCACCGGCAGCCCCAGAGGGCATACACGCATCACCCGCGCCGCAACAGCCACGCTAGCAAGCGCCCCTGCTGCTGCTGCCGGGGGGTGTACAAGGGCGCCGGATGCTGTACAGCTGCCCAGGGGGTGTACAGGGGCCCGGGGGATGCACAGCTGGCCAAGGGATGCACAGCTGCTCAGGGGATGCACAGCTGGCCAAGGGCTGTACGGCTAGCCAAGGGATGTACAGCTGCCTATAGGGATGCACAGCTGGCCCAGGGCATGCAGAGCTGCCCAGGGGATGCACAGCTGGCCAAGGGATGCACGATTGGCCAAAGGGATGCACAGCTGCCCAGGGCATGCACAGCTGCCCAGGGGATGCACAGCTGGCCAAAAGATGCACAGCTGCCCAGGGGATGCACGGCTGCCCAGGGCATGCACAGCTGCCCAGGGGATGCACAGCTGGCCAAGGGATGCACGACTGGCCAAAGGGATGCACAGCCGCCCAGGGCATGCACAGCTGCCCAGGGGATGCACAGCTGCCCAGGGGATGCACAGCTGCCCAGGGCATGCACAGCTGTCCAAGGGATGCACAGCTGCCCAGGGGATGCACAGCTGGCCAGGGCATGCACGACTTCCCGGGGGATGCACATCTGCCCAGGGCATGCACGACTGGCCAAGGGATGTACAGTTGCCCAGGGCATGCACACCTGCCCAGGAGATGCACAACTGGCCAAGGGATGCACAACTGGCCAAGGGATGCACAACTGGCCAAGGGGATGCACAACTGGCCAAGGGATGCACAACTAGCCAAGGGATGCACAGCTGCCCAGGAGATGCACAACTGGCCAAGGGATGCACAACTAGCCAAGGGATGCAGAACTGCCGAGGGGATGCAGAGCTGCCATTGGAATGCACAGGTGGCCAAGGGATGCACAGGTGGCCAAGGGATGCACAGCTGCCCAGGGGATGCACACCTGCCCAGGAGACGCACAACTGGCCAAGGGATGCACAGCTGCTTGCACAGCTGCTCAGAAGATGCACAGCTGCCCAGGAGATGCACAGCTGCTGAGGGGATGCACGAATGGCCAAGGGATGCACAGCTGAACAGGGGATGCACAGCTGGCCAAGGGCTGTACGGCTGGCCAAGGGATGCACAGCATTCCAGGGGATGTACAACTGCCTATAGGGATGCACAGCTGGCACAGGGGATGCACAGCTGGCCAGGGGATGCACAGCTGGCCAAGGGATGCATGACTGGCCAAAGGGATGCATAGCCGCCCAGGGCATGCACAGCTGCCCAGCGGATGCACAGCTGGCCAGGGGATGCACGGCTGCCCAGGGGATGCACAGCTGCCCAGGGCATGCACAGCTGTCCAAGGGATGCACAGCCGCCCAGGGCATGCACAGCTGGCCAGGGCATACACAGCTTCCCGGGGGATGCACATCTGCCCAGGGCATGCACGACTGGCCAAGGGATGTACAGTTGCCCAGGGGATGCACACCTGCCCAGGAGATGCACAACTGGCCAAGGGATGCACAACTGGCCAAGGGGATGCACAGCTACCCAGGAGATGCACAGCTGGCCCAGGGATGCACAACTGGCCAAGGGATGCACAGCTGCCCAGGAGATGCACAACTGGTCAAGGGATGCACAACTAGCCAAGGGATGCAGAGCTGCCGTTGGAATGCACAGGTGGCCAAGGGATGCACAGGTGGCCAAGGGATGCACAGCTGCCCAGGGGATGCACACCTGCCCAGGAGACGCACAACTGGCCAAGGGATGCACAGCTGCTTGCACAGCTGCTCAGAAGATGCACAGCTGCCCAGGAGATGCACAGCTGCTGTGGAGATGCACGAATGGACAAGGGATGCACAGCTGAACAGGGGATGCACAGCTGGCCAAGGGCTGTACGGCTGGCCAAGGGATGCACAGCCTTCCAGGGGATGTACAGCTGCCTATAGGGATGCACAGCTGGCACAGGGGATGCACAGCTGGCCAGGGGATGCACAGCTGGCCAAGGGATGCATGACTGGCCAAAGGGATGCATAGCCGCCCAGGGCATGCACAGCTGCCCAGCGGATGCACAGCTGGCCAGGGGATGCACGGCTGCCCAGGGGATGCACAGCTGCCCAGGGCATGCACAGCTGTCCAAGGGATGCACAGCCGCCCAGGGCATGCACAGCTGGCCAGGGCATACACAGCTTCCCGGGGGATGCACATCTGCCCAGGGCATGCACGACTGGCCAAGGGATGTACAGTTGCCCAGGGGATGCACACCTGCCCAGGAGATGCACAACTGGCCAAGGGATGCACAACTGGCCAAGGGGATGCACAGCTACCCAGGAGATGCACAGCTGGCCCAGGGATGCACAACTGGCCAAGGGATGCACAGCTGCCCAGGAGATGCACAACTGGTCAAGGGATGCACAACTAGCCAAGGGATGCAGAGCTGCCGTTGGAATGCACAGGTGGCCAAGGGATGCACAGGTGGCCAAGGGATGCACAGCTGCCCAGGGGATGCACACCTGCCCAGGAGACGCACAACTGGCCAAGGGATGCACAGCTGCTTGCACAGCTGCTCAGAAGATGCACAGCTGCCCAGGAGATGCACAGCTGCTGTGGAGATGCACGAATGGACAAGGGATGCACAGCTGAACAGGGGATGCACAGCTGGCCAAGGGCTGTACGGCTGGCCAAGGGATGCACAGCCTTCCAGGGGATGTACAGCTGCCTATAGGGATGCACAGCTGGCACAGGGGATGCACAGCTGGCCAGGGGATGCACAGCTGGCCAAGGGATGCATGACTGGCCAAAGGGATGCATAGCCGCCCAGGGCATGCACAGCTGCCCAGCAGATGCACAGCTGGCCAGGGGATGCACGGCTGGCCAAGGGATGCATGACTGGCCAAAGGGATGCATAGCCGCCCAGGGCATGCACAGCTGCCCAGCGGATGCACAGCTGGCCAGGGGATGCACGGCTGCCCAGGGCATGCACAGCTGTCCAAGGGATGCACAGCCGCCCAGGGCATGCACAGCTGGCCAGGGCATGCACAGCTTCCCGGGGGATGCACATCTGCCCAGGGCATGCACGACTGGCCAAGGGATGTACAGTTGCCCAGGGGATGCACACCTGCCCAGGAGATGCACAACTGGCCAAGGGATGCACAACTGGCCAAGGGATGCACAGCTGCCCAGGAGATGCACAACTGGCCAAGGGATGCACAACTAGCCAAGGGATGCAGAACTGCCGAGGGGATGCAGAGCTGCCATTGGAATGCACAGGTGGCCAAGGGATGCACAGGTGGCCAAGGGATGCACAGCTGCCCAGGGGATGCACACCTGCCCAGGAGACACACAACTGGCCAAGGGATGCACAGCTGCCCAGGGC